>NW_017731783.1:596593-614388 GCF_001890085.2 Hipposideros armiger
GCGGGGAGGAGCCGGGGGCCGGCCGACGCTGCGACTCCGCTGTCTGAGTGGCAGGAGCCTCGTCTGGAACCCGGCGGTTACTGGGGAGACGCTTTGTTTGCTAACTTCGAAAGCGGCTTCAGCTGCCTAGACAGCTTTCGAAGCCACTCAACAAAACACGCCTTCGGGACGGCTAACTCCTCCCCCCTGGCCGCTTTCAGCGGCTTGCGACAAAAATGTTTCCTTCTTCCGCGTGGTTATCCTTGGCCACGCGGTGGCTCTCATTCTGTACACAAAGGTATCTTTCTCTTGGTCTAAGTGAACTTGGCTAATTACTGCGATTCTCAGGCAACAGAGATGGAAACCAAACTTTAGAGGGAGGGAAAGGAGGAGAGGCGCCCAGAATTAAAAGCCTCTTTCAAATTGCTAGGAGGAAAAGTCGAGCTTTAAATTCTCTTGCTGGAGGTCCGGCTTGATCCGGCCAATGCTCAGCTTTTTTACTCGAGCGAATCATGTCGAAGCAGTTATTAAAACTGGCCAGATGCTCCAAGGAGGAATACCATTCTTCTGTATGATGGCCTCCCTAGTAATGTCCCCATCCCCACCCCAAATTTGTTTGGAACTTTGTATTGTTGGCGCATTCTGGGAAGAAGGTGCCTGGAGTCTGTATAACATAAGCAAGGAAAATAATCAAAAGTGTGAGCTCTAAAAAACAGCAATTTAAGATATTTTTTGTTTATTTGCTTTTCCCATGGTGAAAAAACAAGTTTCAGTTCTGGCTCTGTCAGTTCCTTAATGCCCTGAGTAGGGCTGCTCTGTAAAACTGATCCAATGACTTAAGATTCTTTAGAGTGCTAAAAAGAAAATTACATTGATACACATTTGCTACATATTATTTGCTGAATTCACATAAACGTTAATTAAATTGGGAAATTGTGTGAGCAAAAAGTGAGACTATGCTTGGTGCTTGAGAAGGCTACCGATAAACGTTTTCACCAATATTTTTTCCCTCCAGGGACACATTAGGTGTTTTATCTTCTGAAGCTGCCTCAAGGCCATGAAAAGAAACAGTTGTATTAGTTACTTTCCACAGCCTCCAAACCCTTCAAAGGCAAAAATTCAAAAAGAAACTTAGGGAAATGAGCCAAAAAGTGTATCGACATGCCATCTTTATTATTTTGATGCCAGGTCTATCAGGTGATTGGGGAATGTATTTCATTCACCTATTCAACAACCACTGATTAAGCAGGAATTCCATCGGGCTCTAGCCTAGGTGGAGGAATGATGACTCACACAGTCATTGGATCCCTTTTGCTTCCGGCCTCCGAGGGACAGATTATATATATACATATATATTTAAAATATGCAGACTGCTGGGCTCCAAACACTGCACAAGGGCTCTATAATCTCTTCACATCTCAGGTCAGGGGGTTTGGGCTGCTTAAGGAGAAGCTGTCTTTTCAAGGGCCTGTAGCTGGGCTACAACCACCTTGTGATTTTATCGACTCCAGCAGGATTATCTCTGAATAATGTAACTCATGCTACTACTTTAGTTTGTAATCACTTTCTCCTACCCTGTATTTCCCTTCCCAGTCCTTTTTCCTCTGTAGCCCAGTCCTCATTTTTCTTTGCCTAGAGGCAAGGGGACAGAGTAAAAAGATAATTTGTTGAGCTCAGCCTTTACCCTCCATTTGCCATATCATGCACCTGTATTGTTCTTTAGTTTATGAAACATGTATTTAAATTACCTCATTTAATAATATAGTAAAGTAGGTTATTATTTTTTCCCTAAAGTCAAGATAACTTAAATAACACATCCAAATATAACACAACTAAAAGTATAAAAAGAAGTTTTAGGCATAAATTATCTGGCTTTAAATCAAGTGTTCTCTGTCACTCTTTGGTGAATGGACATGGAAGACAGTGTAGGGCAGAGACTAACCAGATTGACACCAGGGCCTCCTGAACACGTGGGGGTTGCTCAAAATCTCTTCTCTGAATTCTACCTGTAATTTTACAAAAGGCTCTCTTCCAACCAGCCTGCTTTCTGTGTTTTTTTTTCCCTTCCCTTATTTAGTTAAAAAAAAAAAAGGCTGTTCTCAAAAATTCAAGCAAGAAAGAAGATACAAAGTGAAATATGAAATACCTCTTAATTCATTTCTTCACTCTATATGTGCTTATGTATACTACACTCAAATGTAAGGGATTTTTCATTATTTGTTGTTTCCCAGGGCCCTTGGCCTGGGATGGTCCTACACTTGTGCATGTCCGGCTGTTTCTTACCAGTCAAAATTTGGCCTAAATATCACCTTCTCAGAGGAGTTTTCATGGCACCCTGACCTAAATTTAGGTAACCCCAGTGCCATCATCTACCTCAGGGTTTCTCAACCACAACCCTATTAACCTTTGGGGTAAGATAATTCTTTGTTGTGGGGCTGTCCTGTGCATTGTAGGATATTTAGCAGCATCTCTGGCCTATAACCAATACTTGCCAGTAATAATCTCCATGCAAACTTGTGACAAACAATAAAAGTCTCCAGACATTGTCAGATGTCTTCCTTGGGGATGATAATGGGCCAGGGCAGGGGTTGGGGTAGGTGAGGGGAGGATCACCTCTGATTGAGTACCACAGATCTAGCTTTATTTTTTCCACAGCACCACAATTTTTAACTATTTTGTTTATTTGACTATTGTTTATTTTCCTTTGACTCCCACTAAAATAAGACCTTCAGAATGCCATACCAGTTTTTAACTCCCTTTCTCCTACTTCCATGAAAGTGGTTATTTCATTCACACGTTTCCATTTATCTTCCCAAAGCTATAGAGGACCCATTTATAATAGCAACAATACAAGGAAATATTTAGGAATAAAATTAACAAGAAATATGTGCAAGTTTTATGAAGAAAATGTTAAAATTCTACTGAGGGACATAAAGGAAGGCTTAAGTAAAATAAAAGATATAACATCTTTTCTAGCAAAATTCCATAGTGAAAACAGAAAGATGTTTATTTTCCCCAAATCAATCTTTAAATTTAAAGCAATTCCCATTAAAATATCAATAGGTTTTGTCCCCCCTCCCCCCCCCCCCCCCCCCAGTTCATCAAAATTAAAGATCTCACAATATCCAGGGAACTTCTAAAGGAGAAGAAGACAGGGGAAATGCCTCCAAATATTAAAGTATATTTTGAAGTTGATATTAAAATGGAGAAATTTCGCCCTGAAAATAAAGAGAAAACAGAACAATGAGACATTAGAGTACATATAGAGATTTAGATTTTGGCAAAGGTGGCTTTTTAGATCAGGGATAAATTGAATTGGGACAATTAACTACTTTTAGTTAAAAAAAAAGTTGGATCTCTATCTCACCCTCCCTCCCTTTTTTTTAAGATTTTATTGGGGAATTGGGGAAGGGAAACAGTGTTGGGGAATTGGGGAAGGGGAACAGCCAAGTTGTCTTTCAGTCTTAGTTGTGGAGGACGTAGCTAGCTCAGCTCCAAGTCCAGTCGCCATCGGGTCGCCTGTCGGCAGCTCAGGGCAGCTCGGCTCATGGTGCCCTGTTCAATCTTAGTTGCGGGTGGGCGTAGCCCTCCATCCCATGCGGGAGTGGAACCGGCAACCTTGTTAGGAGCACGTGCTCTCACCAGCTGAGCCATTCTGCCACCTGTTGGCAGGTCAGCCACAGCTCAGCTTGGGCACAAATGATGACAGAAGACAAACCATTGTGGTTACAGAACCATTAATCCTTTAGGAAAATGCACTTTTTGATCAGACAAGTACCACTTGGCCGGCCCTACATTTTATCTTTAGATGGTACCAGCCTCAAAGAATTCTTGAGACCCCTCCAGTCTGCCATACAAGCCCTTCTGTGTAGCTTTGAAATCCAATTGACAAAATAACCTCCCCATTTTTCATACTAAGATGTTGTTTAGAAAAAGGTTCCTCTCTAATATAACTTAAACATACAATTGTCCTTCCCAGTTCTCCCTCACACTATACCTCTTATGATTTTGCAAATTGTAATCAAACCATTGCTGTATTAAAAAATGTGAAATAAACTTTAGTCCAGGAAAAAAATAAATTTTGTTTGTTGGACTTCAAGTTGTGTAAAGAAGATTTAACTAAGTTACTGTTAAGGAATCCTTACCTGCTAACAGATGGTCTAAGCTAGAAAAGAAAAAACAAACAAAAACTTAAAATGTTAGAATAGAAAACTTACATTCTTCCCTTAGTGCTTAGCTGTAGGATTAAAATGTCTTACCTCCACTCTTAGCACCTCAACTCACACAGAACAGTCAGTCCCAATTGTTGATAGTACTTGAGAAACAAAGCTGAGGAGCTTTGGAGATATGCAAAAAGAATTTGTACTCTTCGAGGTTAATGAAATTGAACATGTATTTTCTTTTACCTGGGGGCTTCTATATACTCTAGCCTACATCCACTCCAGGCAATATTTGAATGTCCAGAGGAAAAAAATAAATAAAATTGTGTACTGTTAGGATTCGACTTCATCTGTAGCATAAAGATGGTCAATTTGGAGCCCTAAATGTAAATGAGGCCTATGCCTGAGTTGCGGTATTATGGCTCCTCATTCTCTTGCAAGTTTTCAGCACTGAACTTGGATTCTCTAACTTTATCATCATAAAAGCAATAATATTTTTTAAGTTAAAAAAAAAAAAAGCTGCCTATCCTTGGCACCAGGTTCTAGGTTTAATTACAGATTCTATATGTGAACTGGAATAGTGATATTATTCACTTGACAAATATTCTTGAGTGGGCACTATGTGCAAAGTTTTAAGCTGGTTTGTGTGAAAATAAAATAAGTAAGCAAATGTGCCAGTAGTTCAAAGGAGGAAAAATGATGAGTAGCTCAGTGAATTTCAAAAACTGAAGGAAGTGTAGTTGACAAAGATTTTGGGGAAAGGAGGCCTTTTGTTCAAACCTGGTGAGAACAACTCAACAATGTATGTTTAAAGTCTTGAAAATGGGTGCACTCTTTGATTCCCAAGTACACTTTTGGGGATTTATTCTAAGGTTTGGTGATCTAATTGGACAGATACAGAAGGAGGGAGTCATAGAAGGTAGATCTCAAAAGATATATTGAGGTCAAATTACTAGACTGCGATAGGGGTTGGGGCACTTATTCTATTGGAAATTATGACAACTTGGCAACACTTTAGGAAGATGAAGTTTGCAGTTTTCTCCAGAATGAATTAATGGCAAAGAGTCTGGTTAATAGGGTTTTAAAAAATTAAAGTCCTGAAATTTCACTGTGCCTGTGAAAATGAAAATGATTTTTTTCACTTGGTACTTTAAGTTTCTTAAAATAAGACCAGATTTACTGTGTGCCTTGATATTTGACACTGCAGGCAATTACTACAAACACTTAAAGTATAGAAAACACTTTAACATTGTTTAGACTACAAAAAAAAGAATGAGTAGTCAAGATGAGAACATGCACACACTTCAGGCCAGACAGGTGCCAGAATTTAGACTGCATAAATCAGCTATTTTACTTCCCTTTATTTTTCCTGTTCACACTGCAGAGGTCACAGGGTGCAAAAGGGAAAGGCTTGTAAAATGCTTGATTTCTCAGTGTCACCAGTATCCTTGGGAAGTGTTATCCTGTAAACAAACTGTTGGCTAACTATTATAGTGATTAAAATTACCTCCTGAGCCAGCTTATAACTTTTGGGCTGTTGGAAAAGTCATGACGTATTTTTTCTGTTTTTCATTGCAAAAACGCATCATGACTTTTCCGACAGCCCAATATTATTTAAATAGGCTGTTTCTCACTTTGATTGGCAAGATGTTACAAGATCTCTGGTGTGAAGGTGGCTGTTCCTTAAACATTTTTGTAAAATGAAACTTTAGTTTGTAATCACTTCTGAGGAAAAAGCGCTGATATTATGGGGTCATAATACAAATCTGGGGTTGTCAAGCCTCATTTTACTTTTGCTGTATGTGTGGTCAAATAATGTAAAGATTACCATTTTTGTCGTCTTGAAGTCTATAATTCAGTGGCATTAAGTACATTCGCATTGTTGTGCAACTATCACCAACTATCACCAGCTCCAGAAGATTTTCATCTTCCCAAATTTCCCCCATTCCTCCCTTCCCCCAGCCCCTGGTAACCACCATTCTATTTTTTGTCCATATGAATTTGACCACTCTATGTCCCTCATATAAGTTAAATCATACACTATTTGTCCTTTAGACTCTGGCTTATTTCCTTAGCATAAGGTCTCCAAGGTTGATCCATGTTATTGCATGTGTCAGAATTTCATTATTTTTTCATTTATTTTTGTTTTGTAATTTTTAATTTCAGTCTTACAAAAAAAGTGGTAAAGTGGTAAGAATAGCACAAAGGACTTTGATATACTCTTTATTACTCAGATTCTCCAAATTTGGTTCATTATTTTACATACACACACACACACTCACACTCATTTCCAACATATATGTCTTTTTTTCCCCCTGAATCATTTGAGAACAAGTTGCAGATGTGTTGCCCCTTGATTCCTAAAGACTTCAGTGTGTATTTCCTAGAGTAAGGACATCCTCTTACATAATGCAATTCTCAAAATTAGGAAACAAACATTGATATAATGCTATTACTCAATATGTGGACCAGATTGATATTTTGCTAGTTGTGAGGTAATCTTCCTCCTAAGAAAGCAAAAATGTCTAGACTAAGATCAAACCTAAGATCACTCATTGTATTTACTTAGCATATCTCTTTAGTCTCCTTTAATCTGGAACAGTCTGTCTTTGTCATTCATGACCTTGGCATTTTTGAAGAGTAAAGGCCTGTTATTTTATAGAATGACCCTCACTTTGGCATTCTCTCATGTTTCCTCATAGTTAGATTGAGGCTGTGCATTTTTGACAGATATATCACAAAAATTACATTGTGCCCTTCTCAGTGCATATTAGGAGGCAGGTAATTTCAAAGTTGACTTTTCCTCTTACTGGTAATGTTAACTTTATTTGTTAAAATGTATCTAAACCATTATGATTCTAGCTTGAATCAAATACTACTATCATATTTATCAACTGGTGATTTCTAACACTATCATTTCTTTTACATTTATTTGTTGGCATTCTACCATACAAAAGAGCTTCTTTTTCCCCATATGTTTGTTTGCTTGTTTATTTATATCTCTGTGGATTTATGGTGTCCTTTTATTCAGTAGGTTATAACTGATTACTATTATTATTTATTTTGGTGCTCAGGTTGTTTCATATTTGGCCAGTGGAAGCTCCTGAAACTGACCTCCTTATCCTTTTGATTTGACTCCATTCTTTGAGGATTTTCTTATTTTCTGGTATGACAAAATGTTTCAAGCTTATATTGATTTTTCCTATGCCAGCCCTGGAACCAATCATTTCTCCAAAAATCTCTGGTTATTTTCAGTAGAGAATGATATTTAAGAACTAAGATATGAGTCCGACATGTGCTTATTACTACTAGAGTGTCATTACTTTTAGGTCCTTTCAGTGGACAAAGGTAGAATGCACACATACATACATACATACACACACACACACACACACACATATGTTGAAAACCATGAATTCATATTGATACATTTTACTCCAACACCACAGGACTCATTTCAATCTTCCCACTTTTCACAGTTGTAATTCTCTTTTCTGACAGTGAGAAACCTGTTTCCCATTACTCTCAAGATAATTATTATTTGTTCAACCTTAGAATACACCAGACATGGCTCTGCAAAAAACAAGTCTACTATTATAATTCAATATTTGTTTATTTTTTTCTTTAGTCTGAGGGTATAAGGTCAAAATATTATGTTCAAAATTTACTTGAGTTAAGTTTTTTCTTCCACCGTTTTGAATGTGACTCTTATTCTTTTGAAATACATTTAGGTTTATTTTTAAATTTTTCATTCCATTTTATAGTTTCCCCACATTCTTTGGATGTTATCATTATTTTTTGGTATTTAAAACATTAGTGTGTTTCCAAAATCAATATTAATTGGAAGGCTTACCTAGATAAGTGTCAGCCTGCAGATTACTCTCAACATATAAGTAACCAAGATCATTGGTTTCTAGTGTTTCCTTCCTGGTTTTTTTTGTTTTGGTTTTGGAAAAAAATAAGCAGTTATATGTATATTTCCTTATTATACAATAGATAATATACTGTAGATCAACAATTCTCAAACTTTTAAGTCTCAGGGTTTCTTCAGACTACTAAAAATTATTGAAGAGCTTTTGCTTATCTGGGCTATATGTATTATATGTTCTGCATTAAAAATTAAAATTGAGAAATTGTAAAAATATTTATTTGTTCAATTAAAATTAACAATAATAAGCTCCTGAAATGTGAACATAACATATTTTTATGAAAAATAACTCCATTTCCTCAGACAAAAAAAAATAGAAAGAAGGATGACATTATTTTACATTTAAAAAAATCTTTTTAATGTCTAGTTTAATAGACTACAGCTGGATTCTTCATCTGCTTTGTCAAGTAATCTCTTACAGTATATTATTTTGGTAGAAGCATATAAAGAAAATGTGACCTCTAACAAATATGTAGTTGGAAAAGAAAAGAGTATATTATTTTATTTATTTATTTATTTTTAAAAAATTTTATTGGGGAATTGGGGGAAGGGGAACAGACAAGTTGCTGTCCTTTTGTTCTTCAGTCTAGTTGTGGAGGATGTTGCTTCACTGGCCCAAGTTGGCACCATCATTGCGCTCTTCCCGGGGAGGCAGATCAGTCGCCGGCTTCTGGACAGCTGCTCACTGTGGCTGCTGGACGCTCACGCTGGCTGCTGGCTACACACGGTAGCCCATGGCAACCCACTGCAGCAGGGGCTGCAGCCTATGCTATTGCTGGCGACTCATGGCAGCCCAGCTCCAGGTTGAGCTGTTGTTCAGCATCTTAGCTGTAGAGGGCAGTGTCACTGGTCCTCATGTGTGGGATTTGAACAGGGGCTCTCTGGCATCCCAAGCCAGCTCTTAACCAATGCGCCACTCAGCCAGCCCAGAAAGAGTATTTTAACAGTCTTTTCAGATAGCTGTTATGTTCTTTGATACCACCCTAAAACTCAATAATATTAGTTTCTTAAATGTCAGTTGCAGTGTGGAACCTAAAACCATATCAATGAACTTTTATAAATTTTGTTACATTAAAATGCATTGATCTATTTTATACTTTGATTGTATCTTTTAGCCATGCATGATTTGTTAATATCATGCTTTGATCATTTAGAAAATAATGGTTCACTGAAGTTTGTAGATATTTCAAATGTTGACACATTTCATTATACAGTATCAAAAATTATTTGATTCGATATCATCTCTGACCCCATCAGAGAAACTTTTAAGTACCAGGAAGCTGAAAAGCCCATGGTAGTGGATGGGACTTCTCCAAAATTCTAATTTTGACTTGAAAGTTTGAATTTTACCATTAGCAACATATATTATCCGTTGTTTTGCTTGAATCAATAGACTCAATACACTCATATTTGAGAAAAAATTGTCATATACCGATATCTGAGTAACAATAGTTTGTCTATCAGTTGTTCTTTCAAGTAAAATGAGAAAGCAGTTAGTTCAGCTTGTAACTCAAACAATGGCAGAAATACTTTTCGTTCATATAACCATCATATCTGTGTGCATCAGAAGTGCTTCCTGTGTATTTCTCATTTAGTCATGCAGAATATAAAAAAGCACTCAGGGTCAAGTTTTGATAAAATTACTAATTTTTACTGCTTTATCAAGGAAATTCTTAAGTGAAATCTCTTTTGTTTCCAAGAGTATATGACAGTAAAGAGTATTTGCCACAGCTTGAATTTGCAACAACCCTGTAGTTTTTATCCCCATTGCTTTTGCACCATCAGTGCAATGAAAAAAGGCAAATAATGGCTAGTATTATTAGGAAAATAGTTTTGATCTCATGGACCACATGAAAGGGCCTCAGGGACCCCCCAGGTGTGTGTGTAACACATTTTGAGAACTGCTGCCATAGATACACATTTTTGTACTTTTCTTTTTTCATTTAAGAATATATTCTGGAAATCACCCTGTATCAGTTTATAGAGATCATCACTATTTCTAAAAATAATTTTATAGTACTCTATTATATAGATGTACCATATTTCAATTACTTGTTATATTTGGGTATTTAGACTGTAATTACAATGTTGCAATGAACAATCTTGTGCATATGTATTTTCATATTATTGAAGGTGTATCCCAGGGACAACTTCCTAGAAGTGAAATTGCTGTGTCAAAAATAAACACATGTGGTTTTGTTAGAGATTGCTAAATTCTACTTTACAATGGTTGTTCCAATTTGCATTTCCACCAGCAATGAATGGGAGTTCCTGTTTCTCCACAGCCTTAGCAACAAAGCATAATACAGAAGACAGACATGTAAATCAATCGTATATAAGACCCATAAGTTATCTACAAAACTGACACCGGCCTTTTCTGAGAACTTTCTTCTCCAATATTAGTCTATAGGTTGATTGAATCAGTGAGCCCTAGCCAAAGCTGGGCCAGATTCTGTAATCTGGTAACTCTGAAATTAGAACTGAGGTTAAAGTCTGTCTCTTAGGAAATGATGTAAAGTTGCAGCCAGTTCAATCATATTTTGTCATATACGGGTTTGCAGAGGCAGAGATGAGAGTAACCTCAATTACTGATGGCTTCTCTATTTCCTCTTATAGAGCCTACAAGGCTGGGCTGAATTTCCGGCCCTTGGATTACAGTAGAGGCTTGTTACATGTTATTATTCACTGATACTATTATTATTACTAATTAGCTACTTACAAGAAAAAAATAATTGTAATTAAGAAAAGTAGTTACAATACAAGGAGATTAGGCTATAAACTTGAGTTTCTCTAACAAAGACCAAAATCAACGTGAAAGAATTTTATTTCTCTTTTTGTCACAGTCTGAACATAAGCACTCCAGGGCTGATATGGCAGGTGTGACTCTTCTATTTTGTTCCTCCTCCATAGCTGCTCTCTTGTAATCTGAGGTGGCTGATTTAGCTCTTGCTACCTATCAACCTCTTGGCCACTGGGAAGAAATATCCAAGAAGAGGCATGCCTATTTCTTTTAATAGCTCAAGATTATATGGTATGTATGATGTCTTCTCATACCCTACTAACTAGAATTAAGTCACATGGTCAAACCCAGGTAGAAAGGAGGCTGAGAAATATAGCCTTGGCTGAATGACCATGTGTCGATCTAAAATTCAGGTAATTCTATTGCTGGTGGAAGAGGGGAGAGTGCATACAGAGAGGCAACTAGCAGTCTCAGCTACAGTCCACCCCAGAGCACCCAAATATCCATGCTCACGCTTCCTTCTACATATAAAACACACTTTCCCCTGTTTAAATGAATCAACACAAAGTTCCACTTGGCTCTTCCATTCAGTTCCAAATCTAGGACCTCTGAGTGATATGATTCCGCTTGTCAGAACTACATATGATTTTTTTCATGCAAGCATCTTCTGAAAAACAAGTTATCTATTGTCCTCACCTCCACCAACCAAAAAGATAGTGGTTAATTAAGAACAAGATCATAAAATTCCTCTTTCAGAAAAAGAAAGAGAGGGAAACAGCAATCATTGGATTACTGCAGTGATGTAATAATGCCCAATGAGATGAAAGTCTCCCTGCCTTAGCAATAAAGTATATTTCTCTGTTAGACCCTGACTCTGCCAAGGAATCTCCTTGTTCATTGTCTTCTGTGGCCTTTGGCTTTGCCTCTGGAAGGTTCTTCCATCAATTATCCTCCATAGCCACATCTGAAGTGTTATTGAAGAGTATGCTTTCAGTTGTGGGGACCCTGAGGATTGCTTTAGGGGGGTGAAGAATTGCAGGTTCTTGAAGGTCTTTTTTGTGGATTTTTTTTTAAATTAAAATTTATTGGGGTGACAATGGTTAGTAAAATTACATAGGTTTCAAGTGTACAATTCTGTAATACATCATCTGTACATCACATTGTGTGTTCAGTTATCACCATATATTTGACCCCTTTATCCTCATCTTATCTTGTGGATTCTTAGTACATTTCTGGTATATGTCCTTCCATTCAGTTCTTTGGTGAGGTAATTATAGCCATACCGCTTGTCTGAAAAATGTTCTTAAGCCTGAAGAGTCTCCTCTTTTGTTCACTGAGTGGTACATGGCACAAACTCACACCTGATATATTATGATGGGTCCCCTTAGGGCATGTGAAAAAAGAGGCTTCGATTGGAAAGCAACCTAACTTTACTCTAGCTGGCTCCCAGTGTCTGGTGAAGAACACATGAGAAAGCCTTTACAACATCTCCTTGGTGGAAATGTATTCCATTCCGTTTTGCTTTTAACTTAGCCAGCGCTTGCTTGGATTCACCTCATAAAACGTAGATAAAGGCATAAAAATTAGTCAACACACAAAAACATTCTGATTTTTCTCAAACACCTCTACTAGAGCTGTGGGCCAGATTGGCATGAGCAGTACGTCCCAAGATATTGTAGGAGATAATTTGCCCAAAATTAATATAGTTTTAGCAGCTTTCTTTTCGTCAGTGGTAGCATAGTCGGAAGGTCGGACAATTACGTATATCTTTCTCCATTCCTTTAGTTTTTTGTGTCTTTAAATTGGTCTTCTTGAAGACAACATAGAGTTGGGTCTTGTTATTTTATCCACCCTAATAGTCTCTGTCTTTCAATAGGTGTATTTAGACCATTCACATTTAAAGACCAGGGCGTGGGGGAAGAGGGAGGCGAGATGCGTGGAGGTACAGCCCGCACCCGCAGCGTTTCAGACGCAGGGTCTCAGAGAGCAGATCGGAGAGAGTTCCCTGTGGCTTGCTCCCTGCACCTCCAGCCTGTGCGCTAAGACAGAGTCCTCACACTGGGCGAGCAGGGGAACAAAGAGAAGAGACTGGCGAGCAGAAACGCAGTCCACACCCGGGGGTGCGGAGCTGTGGGAATCGAGGACACGGTGGAGGTGTTTGCAGCATCAGGGCAAGCTCAGCCTCTGGGCCAACCTTCCCGCCGGGAGTGCGACAGGAGACCCAGGGCGTGCTCACTCGGAGGCAAAAAACGTCAAACCGGTCCAGCAGGAGAAGAGGGAAGCCAAAGGCATGAAGATGCAGCCCGCGCCCCACGGCTGTAGAATCACAAGCTGCAGCGCCAGGGTGGGCTCCTGGAGCGCAGCAGGGGCTCTGCTGGAGCGTCTGAGCTCAAAACAGTGAGGGGGCTTTTTAATTTATTTTTTATTATTTATTTATTATTATTTTTTCCCACTCTTGTTTTCTCAGACAGGAAACAACAACAACAACCCCCCCAAAAAAAAACTGCATAGATAAGAGCCCACTCCTACCCTCCCTCAAAAACCTTGGCCCCCACCTTGCCAGTGCCTTACGCTGACCCCTAAAAAGAGGAGTAGGGTCAGATTACAGAGGGGCTCCTACTCCCAGGGGATTGAGAAACTCTGCATGAGACGAGGCTGCAGGAGTATGCGCATAAACACACAGTCCCCGCCCCCACCTCTCCTGTGGGGCTCCAGAGGCCGAGCAACTTCAGCAGCTGTGTCGCTCAGGCCTCCCGGGCAGGTGGCTTCTAGCAGCTCTGAAATCTCTACCCTCCCAACAGCTCCCAGTGGAAAGAGTGCCCGAAGACACACATCCAGCCCTCTGGCTGTGCAGAACTCAGAGTGCCTCTAGGCAGGTGGGAGCAGAAACAGCACTGGCTTTGTAAAAAAACCCTACCAATCACACCTCATAACCCCATTCACCTAAAATAGACCTGCATTGCCAGGGTCACTCTAGGCGTCAGGCGGATGGCTCTGCCCCCACAAGACGCAGAGGAGTTTGTGTACAGCAAAGGAAAACCTGGGGAGAGCATGGCGGACTTCAGCCAAGATTGGCACTGGTTGTTTCTTGTTTGTTCTCCTCTTTTTTTTGTTTGTTTGTTTGTATGTTTTTATTTTTGTTTTGTTTTTGTTGTTTTTTAGTGTGTTAGAGTGCTGTTGTTAATTGTGTTCTTTAAGATGCTTTGGGGGTTTTTTCGTTGGTTGCTTGTGTTGATTGTTTTTGTTTTTTTTCTATTTCATTATTATTTTTAGTTTTTAATATAGGCACATAGAAAGGAGCATATACGTGGATATATATGTCCATATATATGGGGGTGTATATATATATATATATATTTTTTTTTCTATTCCTTTTTCTCTCTCTCCTTCCTTCTTTCTTCCCTACCCTCTCTCTGTCCCTTCTTTTCTGCTCTCTTGTCACTGTTCTACTTTTGCTCCTTTCCTTTTTTTTGGCAATTTTTTTTTTCGGTGTTGCTATTTTGTTTCTCGAGTTTATTCTATTTTTTATTTTATTCTATTTTTATTTTATTTTGTTTTGCTACTTGTTCCTTGTTTTGTTTTGGGTTTTTTTTTTCGTTGTTGTTTTGATTCTGTTGATTTGTTTTTTCCTTTTGTATGCTTGATACTTCTGTACATGTTGAGTGTAGGTTGAAGGTTGTTTTGCACATCTGAGAGTATCTGGTTACCTTTGGTGGCTGTTGTGGTTGTGCTTGTTGATCTGTTTAGCTATAAAATCCACTTTGCAGCGGGGCTTAGCCAAAGAGGCACAAGAATCAGCACACCAAGAGACCAAATTTAGATAAAACCAGAGCATTACGGGGTTTGAGCTACAAGAGTCACACCCAAAGGGAAATCACTACAGACACAAGAGCCCATAGGGGCCAAGCCTCATCGGAGGGGTCAACCCTCACACAGCAGCTTATAAACTGTGGACACAGCTAATCTTCACAGGTCAGCCTGGAAGTCAATCCCACCTACTGACAAGACAAAAGCAGTCAAAACTCAACCTCAACAGGAAAAGACACAAAACACAAGGAACACCTCTGGTACACACACACACAAGAAAAAAAGGAGTCTAAGTAGTTCAAATATAAAGGACACATACCACATAAGTCCATCCAGAAAAGACTGAGAGACATAGGGGATCACATACTACACTGAAGCAAACACAAAGAGTAAGCCAGAATGGGGAAACAAAGAAACACAGCCCAAATAAAAGAATGGAAGAAACCTCCTGAATCAGTGGAATTAGAGGAAATAGAGGTAAACAACCTATCAGAGACATAGTTCAGAACACTGATTATTAGAATATTCAAGGAAATTAATGAGAATTTAAAGAAGGATAGGGAAATCATGAAAAACAACCAGCTAGAATTAAAGATTACAATTACTGAATTAAATAACAAATTCGATGGAATTACCAGCAGATTGGATGAAGCAGAGGATCGAATCAGTGACTTAGAAGACAAGATAGAAGAGATCATCCAAGTGGAACAACAAAAAGAAAAAAGACTAAAAAACATTGAAAATAGCTTAAGAGAGCTGGTGACAACATCAAACGCAACAACATGTGTATCATAGGAATACCAGAAGGAGAAGAGAGGGAGCAAGGGATTGAGAACATATTTGAAGTAATAATTTCTGAAAACTTCCCTAACTTGGCAAAAGAAATTGACATACAAGTCCAGGAGGTGCAGAGAGTTCCAACCAAGATGATACCAAACAAGCCCACACCAAGAAACATTATAGTGAAAATGGCAAGTGTTAAAGACAAAGAATCCAAAAAGCAGCAAGGGACAGGCCGCAAGTTACATACAAGGGCACCCTCATAAGATTATCAGCTGACTTTTCTACAGAAACTCTGCAGGCCAGAAGGGAGTGGCAGGAGGTCTTCATAGTGATGAAAAACATAGGCCTACAACCTAGATTGCTTTATCCAGCAAGGTTATCATTTAAAAATGAAAGAGAGATAAAGAGCTTCCCAGAAAAGAATAAGCTGAGGGAGTTCATTACCACCAAGCCAGCATTGCAGGAAATGTTAAAAGGGCTTCTTTAAGCAGAAGAAAGAGAAAAACAACCTAACTAATGGAGACCAGGAACACAAATAACAAAATGGCGATAACTACGCACCTATCAGTAATCTCATTAAATGTAAATTGATGGAATGCTCCAATCAAAAGACATAGGGTGGCTGAGTGGATAAGAAAGCAAGACCCTTGCATGTGCTGTATACAGGAGACTCACCTCAGATCAAAAGACACATACAGGCTGAAAGTAAAGGGATGGAGAAAAATATTTCATGCAAATGAAACAGAAAAAAGCTGGAGTAGCAATACTTATATCAGATAAAATGGACTTTAAATTGAAGAACATAATAAAGGACAAAGAAGGGCACTTCATAATAATAAAGGGATCGATCCAACAAGAGGACATAACCCTAGTAAACATCTATGCACCTAACATAGGAGCCCCCAAATATATAAAAAATATATTGACAGACATAAAGACAGAGATCAACAGTAACACTATTATAGTAGGGGACTTCACCCCACTGTCATCAATGGACAGATCCTCCAGACAGAAAATCAACACGGAAACAGTGGCCTTAAATGACATGTTAGACCAGCTAGATTTAATCGATATTTTTAGAGCATTTCAGCCCACAGCAACAGAACATGTATTCTTCTCAAGTGCACTTGGAACATTTTCCAACATAGGCCACATGTTAGGCTACAAAACAAATCTCAATAAATTTAAGAAGATTGAAATCATATCAAGCGTCTTCTCCAACCACAATGCTATGAAACTAAAAATCAATTACAAGAAGAAATCCAGAAAGCACACAAATACATGGAGACTGAATAACATGCTACTAAAAAGTGAGTGGGTCAAAACTGAGATCAAGGAAGAAATCAAAAGATACCTCGAGACAAATGAAAATGAAAATACTACAATCCAAAATCTCTGGGATGCATCAAAAGCAGTCCTAAGAGGGAAGTTAATAGCAGTGCAGGCCTACCTAAAGAAGCAAGAAAATTTTCAAATCAACAGATTATCCTTACACTCACAGAACTGGTAAGAGAATAGCAAAAGAAGCCCAAAGGGAGTACAAGGAAGGAGATAATAAAGACCAGAGCGAAATAAGAAAAATAGAGACCAGAAAAACAATACAAAAGATCAACGAAACCAAGAGCTGGTTTTTTTGAGAAGATAAACAAAATTGACAAACCTCTAGACAGACTCATCAAAAAAAAAAAAGGAGGACTCAAATTAGTAAAACAAGAAATGAAAGAGGCGAAGTGACAACAGACTCCACAGAAATACAAAAAATCTTAAGAAATTACTATGAGCAGTTATATGCCAACAAATTTGACAATCTGGAAGAAATGGATAATTTCCTAGAAGCATACAACCTTCTAAAGCTAACTCAAGAAGAAACAGAAAACATAAATAGACTGATTACCATCAAGGAAATTGAATCAGTAATCAACAAGCTCCCAACAAACAAAAACCCTGGACCAGATGGCTTCACAAATGAATTTTACCAATCATTCAAAAAATAATTATCACCTATTCTCTCAAACTATTCCAAAAAATCCAGAAGGAGGGAAGGCTCCCAAACACTTTCTATGAAGCCACTATTACCCTGATTCCAAAACCAGACAAAGACAGTACAAAAAAGGAAAACTTTCAGGCCAATATCTCTGATGAACATAGATGTAAAAATCCTCAACAAAATCTTAGCAAACAGAATTCAACATTATATTAAGAAGATCCTACATCATGACTAAGTGGGTTTCATCCCTAGTACGCAAGGTTGGTTCAACATCCTCAAATCAAATAATGTCATACACCACATCAACAAAATGAAAAATAAAAATCATATGGTCATATCAATAGATGCAGAAAAAGCATTTGACAAAATACAGCAGCCATTTATGATAAAAACTCTTAGCAAAGTGGGAAT
>NW_017731783.1:615708-645774 GCF_001890085.2 Hipposideros armiger
CTCCGGTCAGAATGGGTATCATCAATAAATCAACAAACAACAAATGCTGGTGAGGTTGTGGGGAAAAGGGAACCCTGGTGCACTGTTGGTGGGATTGCAGACTGGTGCAGCCATTATGGAAGTCAGTATGGAGGTTATCTCAGAAAAACTGGAAATGGAACTACCTTATGACCCAGCAATTCCACTCTTAGGTATTTATCCAGAAAAACCCAAGACATTAATTTGAAAAATATATGCACCTCTATGTTCATTGCAGTGCTATTCACAATAGCCAAGACTTGGAAACAACCAAAATGCCCCTCGGTAGATGGCTGGATTAAAAAACTATGGTACATTTACACAATGGAGTATTACTCAGCTATAAAGAAGAAGGAAATTGTACCATTTGCAATGATATGGATGGAACTAAGAGAACATTATGCTAAGTGATATAAGTCAGTCAGAGAAAGACATATATACCATAGGATCTCACTTATACATGGGATCTAAAAAACTGAATGAATGAGAAATGTAAACAGAAATAGTCCCAGAGACACAGAGGAAAAACTGAGGGTTACTAGTTGGGAAGGGGTGGGGATGAAGGAGAAGGGGAAGGGACAAGACAATACAAATTGGTAACTACAATGTGGCCTCAGGGATAGAAAAGACAGTCTGGGGAATATAAAAAATATGTTATAAATATTTTTTAGGGGGCCAGTTGAACTCAGGTCTGGTCAAGGAGTCCACTGCTTAGACAGTGTAGAGGCCTGACCACCACACTGTATTTCTGAAGCTGATGTTGAATAATATTGTATGTCAACTACATTTATATATACATATAGTCATGGGATGTGGAGTAGAGTGTGGGAATGGAGTCAATGGAATTGTAATAGATAAGTATGACATCAGGGTTGGGAGGGCAGTGGATGGGGGGAGGAGGGTTGTTAATTCATGAGGGATGAAAAGGATAACTATTGCATTATTTTGTACACCTGAAACTAATAATAATAAATAAATAAATAAATGGGGTTTTTTTGTTTTTTTATTGGGGAACAGTGTTTTTTCCAGGACCCATCAGCCCCAAGTCAAGTAGTTGTTTCAGTATAGTTATGGAGGGCACAGCTCAGCTCCAAGTCCAGTCGCTGTTTTCAATCTAGTTGAGGGTGGGCGTAGCCCACCATCCCATGCGGGAGTCGAACCAACAAGCTTGTTGTTAAAAGCATGTGCTCTAACCAACTGAGACATCTGGCTGCCCACCAGCAGCTCAGTGGCAGCTCAGCTCAAGTCATTGTCTACAATTAGTTGTGGAGGGTGCAGCTCACTGGCCCATGTGAGAATCGAACCAGCAGCCTTGTTGTTCAGAGCACACATTCTAACCTACTGAGTCACCTGGCTGTCTCTGCCTTTTCTGGTTTTAATTGAGCATTTTATACCATTCAATTTTCTTTCCTTTCTTAGTATATTAATTATACTTTAAATTTTTTTTAGTCATTGCCCTAGAGTTTACAATATACATGTACAACTAATCTAAGAGCACTTTCAAATAACATTATACTACTTCACAGGTAATGCAGGTACCATATAACAATATTTCTAATTCCTCCCTCCCATTCCACATAACACTGCTGTCATATACTTCACTTTTCCATAAGCTATAATCATCCAATATATTGTTGCTATTAATTTGAACTTATTGCTATCTATTAGATCAATTAAGAATAAGAAAACTAAAAGATTTTATTTTACCTTCATTTCTCAATGCTTTAAATTCTCTTTATGTAGATCTGAGTTTCTGACCTATATTACTTTCTTTCTCTCTGAAGAACTTCTTTTAACATTTCTTCAAAACAAGTCTACTAAAGAAAATTTTCCTAAATTTTTCTTGTCTGAGTAAGTCTTTATTTCTCCTTCATTTTTGAAGGATAATTTTGCTGGATATAGAATTCCAGGTTGCTGGTGTTGTCTTTGAATGCTTCAAATGTGTGTGTGTGTGTGTGTGTGTGTGTGTGTGTGTGTGTGTGTGTGTATATATATATATATATATATATATATATATATACACACATATATATATATATACACATATATATATATATATATTAGATTTTTTAAAATTGGGAATTGGGGGAGGGGAACAGACAAGTTGTTGTCCTTTTGTTCTTTAGTCTAGTTGTAGAGGATGTTGCTTCGCTGGCCCATGTTGGTATTATGGTCATTGCACTCTTCCTGGCTGAGGCAGTCACTTGCCGGCCAAAGGACGGCCGCTCATGGGCAGCTCACGGCAGCTCACAAAAGCTCACGCCAACTGCTGACCAGCCCCACTGCAGCCTACACCGTCGCCAGCGACTCACAACAGCCCAGCTCCAGATAGAGCTGTTGTTCACCATCTTAGCTGTAGAGGGTGCAGTGTCACTGGCCCTCATGGGGGATCCTAACCGGGTCTCTGCTGCTCAGAGCTGGCATCCCAAGCCAACTCCTAACCAACGTGCCACTCGGCCAGCCCAAATGCTTTAAATATTTTACTCCATTCTCTTCTTGCTTGCATAGTTTTTGAAGAAAAGGCCAATGTACTTCCTATTCTTGTCACTCTATATATAAGGTGGATTTTTTCACCTATCTCTGGCTTCTTTCAAGATTTTCTCCTTTTCTCTGATTCTCTGCAGTCTGAATATGATTTGTATATATACACATATATATATATATATATATATATACATACACACATATATATACATACATATATATATATAAATATATATACATACATATACATACACACACACACACACACACACACACACATACATATATATATAATTTATCCTGTGTGGCATTCTCTGAATTTCCTGGATCTGTGGTTTGGTATCTCATTAATTTTGAAAAATTCTCAGCCATTATTATTTTAAATATTTCTTCTGCTCATTTCTCTTTTTTTCCCCTTTTTTCCCTTAATCACTCATGTTACACTTTTTGTAATTGTCCCACAGTGCTTGGATATTTTGTTCCATCCTTTTCCTTTGGTTCTTTTCTTCTCTTTGTTTTTCAGTTTGGGAAGTTTCTATTCACATATCTTCAAGCTTACTGATTTTTTTTTTGTCACGTGTAGTCTACTGATGAACCCATCAAAGGCATTCTTCATTTTTGCCACAGTGGTATTGATTTCTAGCATTTCTTTTTTATTGTTTTTAGAGTTTCCATCTCTTTACTTGTGTTACCTATCTATTGTTGCATGTTGCCCATTTTCTGCAGTAGGTCTCTTAGCATGTTTTTCATAGTTATTTTAAGTTCCTAGTCTGTTAACTCTAAAATCTGCCAAATCTAGTAGCATCATTAAAAAAAGTAAAAGTAAAAAGAAACAGTTGAAATTAAATTTTTTTAAAGATTTTATTGGAAAATTGGGGAAGGGGAACAGCCAAGTTGTCCTTCAATCTTAGTTGTGGAGGGTGCAGCTAGCTCAGCTCCAAGTCCATTCGCCATCTGGTCACCCAACAGCAGCTTGCGGCCACTCAGCTCAAGGTGCCGTGTTCAATCTTAGTTCCAGGTGGGTGTAGCCCACCATCCCATGCCAGAGTTGAACCGGAAACTTTGTTGCTAAGAGCGCACACTCTAACCACTGAGCCATCTGGCCGCCATCAGCAGCTCAGAGCAGCTCAGCTAATGGTGCCCTGTTCAATCTTAGTTGCAAGTGGGCATAGCACACCATTCCATGCGGGAGTCAAACTGGCAACCTTGTTGTTAGGAGCTCATGCTCTCGCCAGCTGAGCCATCCTGCCATCTGTTGGCAGCTCAGCGGCAGCTCTGCTCGGATACAGCTCACTGGCCCATGTGAGAATCGAACCGGCGACCCTGTTGCTCAGAGCTCACACTCTTAACCAACTGAGCCACTAGGCCAGACCCCTGAAATTAATTTTAATAATATATTATACTCAACCTAATATATCTAAAATATTATCATTCAATATGTAATCAATATAAATATTATTAGATATTTAAATTTTTTGCACTAGGTCTTTGAACCCCAGTGTGTATTTTTAAATTATAGCATATCTCAATTAAGACTAGTCACATTTCATGTGTTCCGTGACTACATGTGGTTAGTGGTTACCATGTTGGAAGGCTCAGATATAAGAAATCCCTGTCTCTGATTCTTGCAAACTGAAAGTAAGTTCTTATTGTGATGAGAACTTCTTTTAAATTGTGGTAAAAAACATAAAACAAAAAAAATTATCTTCTTAATCATTTTAAGTGTAAAGCAATCTTCAGACCTTTTTTCATCTTGCAAAACTGAAACTCTATATCCATTAAATAACAACTCCATATTTCCATCTTATAGCCCCTGTTAACCACCATTCTACTTCTTCTTTCTATGAATTTGATTATTTGAGATACCTCATACAAGTGGAATATTACAGTATTTGCCTCAGAAGTGGGATTGCTGGATCATGTAGTAATTCTATTTTTATTAACTTCTTTAAGGAACCGCTATAATGTTTCTCACAACAGCTGCGTTCCCACTAACAGTGCATAAAAGTTTCAGTTTCTCCACATCTTAGCCAGTACTTTCATTTTTATTTTGTTTTAATAGTAGCCATCCTACTACCAATAGGTAGGATATATGAGACAATTTCTCCTTGTGATTTTGATTTGCATTTTCTAATTATTAGTGATGTTGAGCATCTTTTCATATACCTGTTGGCCATTTGTATGCCATCTTCAAGAAATGTTTATACAAGTCATTTGCCCATTTTCTAATCAAGTTATTTTTTTGTTGTTGAGTTGGAGACTAATTTTTATAAACAACAAATACAATCAGATACACACATATCCCAATGGGAATTAGAAGTTATACATAGACTACTAATTTTATGCACTGTATTTAGCACCACATAAGATCAACATAAAAAAGACCACTTCATAAGAAAGGATACAAAAACCAACAAACAAAAAACAAAATAGAAAGCACTCTCTGACCTAATACAAACATGGCCTTCTACATTTGATATATGATTTGCAGTTCTGGTTGCTAAAGGTCAATGAAGAGATAACTAAGATCAGTAAGGACCAGAGAACTGTGGAATGGGGAACCAATTAAAGCAGAAGTTATTGTTTGGTCACCATTTTCATTGATATTTCCCTTATAATACTTTAAGTCTTTAAGACATCTGGAATGCATTTTTGTTATTTAATCTAACTTTGTTTTTCCCAAATGGGTATCAAGTTCTCAATATTATCGAGTGAATAATTCATTCTCTCACTCATCATAATTTGAAAAGTTGCCTTTATTTAAATGCTTAAATCTTATATGAATTGGAGACTGTTTCTGGTTTTCCTAGTCTACTCCATTTTTTTATTTATTCATTTTTTATTATTATTAGTTTCAGGTGTACAAAACAACAGTGATTAGACATTTATATACCTCACAAGTGATAACCCCAATAAGTCTATTACCCATCTGACACTGTACAGTTACTACAATATTATTGATTATGTTCCCTATGCTGTACTGTTTTATTTATTCTTGTACCAGTATCATAGTAATTCAACTACGCTAGCTTGGTAATATCTGGGGAAAGAATCTCTTAATTGATTCCCACTATTTATTCTTCCTTCCCTTTTTTAGTAATAATCCCTTCACCCTAAATTTTAGCTGAACTTGTATATATGGCTGATAGCTGGGAACTATAAATCATAACCTGCCTTGCAGACTGGTATTGTCATGTGACTAGGATGAAGCCCATGGTGAGTGAAGATGAAGTGTGTAACATCCAGGCATCCCCTTAAAGACAAAACTACTTGGCCTGGATTCCCCTGTGGGCTAGAATGAGGAAATGGAGGTGAGCCAGCATCTACCATGTGGAAAGGACACCAACCTAGATAATAGCAGCACAAAATGAAAGAAATCTGGATTCTTCAATAACTGTGGAATACAGGTTCACTGTAACACTGGACTGTTCACCTCTAGGCAGTTTGGGGAGATTTTTTTTTCTGCATGACAAAGATTCTTTACTTTTAAGTGATTATCAGTACACCAAGTAACAAGTAACATGTAACAAGTTCTTCAATTCTATCATCTAGTACCATTGATTAAGAGATACTAAAAGCAGCCACAACAATTATAGTAGTATTCATTGTTCTAACTCTTAGCCAGAAAGGACTATTTTAAGGCTGGCTGATGTTTTACATAGGTTAAAAATAATTATGTACTACTTTTTCATAGATAAAGCCCATGGCCTTCAAGAAAGCTTCAGGGAAAAATAAAACAAAAACATTAATCCCTTTCTTTCTTAAAAAAATAATTGTTTTTTTTTGGACCAGCCAAGTGGCGTGTTGGTTAAGAGCTGGCTTGGGACACCAGCTCTGAGCAGCAGGGCCCCAGTTCGGATCCCACATGGGGGCCAGTGACATTGCCTGCTAAAACTAAGATGGTGAACAACAGCTCTACCTGGAGCTGGGCTGCCGTGAGTCGCTGGCGACGGCGTAGGCTGCAGCCCCTGCTGCAGTGGGTTGTCATAAGCTACCGTGTGTGGCTGGCAGCCAGTGTGAGCAGCCGGCAGCTGGTGTGAGCTGCCAAGAGCCGCCGTGTGCGGCCTTCCAGAGGCCGGTGATCAATCTGCCTCACCCGGGAA
Organism: Hipposideros armiger; assembly: GCF_001890085.2. Lineage (NCBI taxonomy): Eukaryota > Metazoa > Chordata > Mammalia > Chiroptera > Hipposideridae > Hipposideros > Hipposideros armiger. The sequence goes on from NW_017731783.1 coordinate 622,314, forward strand.
GAGCACAATGATAATACCAACATGGGCCAGTGAAGCAACGTCCTCCAGAATTAGACTGAAGAACAAAACAACAGCAACTTGTCTGTTCCCCTCCTCCAATTCCCCAATTTAAAAAAAAAATCTTAAAAGAAAAATAATGATTTTTTTTACTACATCTAAGAAAGAGATCTACCTATATTTTTATATCCATCTACCTATATCTATATCATTTATATCTATATATCTATATCTATATCCTCTCTCTCAGTTGCTAAAAAATATATATACATATTTTTTAAGAAAGGAAAGAGCTGTATTAAAATTACACTGATGGTAACCACTTTGAGCACTTCTTGTAATTGCAGAAGTCAAACATGAATTGTCTTCATCTTTTGTTATCAGTATATATTGAGTATTACAATTTTAATACAATTTTTTCTTTTCTTAAAATGTGTATACATGGTTTTGCCACCCTGTGTGTGTGTGTGTGTGTGTGTATGTGTGTGTGTGTTTGTGTGTGTGTGTGTGTGTGTGTGTGTGTGTATATATATATATAGAGAGAGAGAGACAGAGAGACAGAGACAGAGACAGACAGAGAGACAGAGACATTGCTTGAGCTAAAAGGTATAGGAAAACAGATAACTTAGACTCTTAAATTTCTAAGAAATAGGAGGTAAAAAAAATGAAATCATTGGATAAGCTCTATGTTTGTGCAAAGAAGCTAGATTTGCTATTTTCCCAAAAATAAAAGGACCTACTATGTAATATTTAGAAATAATTTGATGCCTTTCACAAGACCATAACTCAAGCTTTGCAAAAACTTCATCTTCCATGGAGGCTTCTAAAATGCCAATTTATGGGACAGACACTGCTTTCTTCTTCTCCCATCCATTTAAGTGGTAGTTTTCATGGATTTGTGGCTGGATGTCACAGACAAAGGCCAAGAGGTTATCCAGGACTTCATCCCTGTTCTGCCAGAAGTAGATCTTGAGGATGGTTATCTTCTCTTGGATGTCCTTCATTACTTCAGTGCCTCAACTGCTGTGGGATCCCAGAGCAGTTGCTGGCCTCAGATACCTTCTCCACAGCCTGCTTCTTGGCCTGCAACAGCTGCTGGATACCCTATGACTGACTGTCCATGACAGTCATTACAGTTTGCAGATATTTAACCTTCTATCTTATTTGATCTCTATATTTTGCATCTCTTTGCCTATAACCTAATTGACAAAGCTGTTAACTTTTTTCCTATTAAAAATGTAATATATGTCTATTGTAGAAAATTCAGAAAACTGAGCAAAAAGAAGAAATATACCATATTTCTTCACAATTACACCATCAAGAGATGAATATTTGTGGGTATACATTTATGTTTTCTGTGGTGATTTCTATACTAATTAGATAGATACATAGATAGAAGATAGATAGATAGATTTACAGTCATATAGTTATATAGAAATGGATATATCTATATGTAACAAAAATGGGATTACATTCTACCTGTTGAGTTGTGATATACTTTTTCCACTTAACTGTGTATATCATAACCTTTTCCATGTGGTAGAATATTCCTCTGGATGTAGAATAACTTATTTAGCAAACCACTCATTGTTGGACATCTAGATTGCTACAAATTTTAAACCATCATAAATAATGTTGAAATAAATATCTTTGTAAAAATATGTTAATGTTCACCCATGATAACTTACTTTGGATGAATTCCAACAAGTGAGATTTCTAGATAAAGAAATATGCAAAATTCTATGGTTTTTTTTACATGCATTGTCAAACTGCCCTTTAGAAAGGATATAGAAGAGTAGTGTAGAAGAGTATCATTTTGTCTTTAGCCTTATGACATTAAGTATTGTGGGTTTTTATTTAACAAAAACTCTTTCCAATTCCTCATTTTCTTTGTTTTCAAAGATGTTTTAAAGGAAAGTTGGGAGAAACTTCAATGGGGTATGTTGGTAAAAGGAAGCTTTAAATAGTAGGAGGTCCTGAGGCCTAAAGAAGATGTGGAGACAGGCCACTTCTTTAATTTCATTGGTATTATTAGAGGCCATTATTAGAAGCAGCATCATGAAGGAGTACCAGATAACACCCAGGGATAACAGGATCACCAATCCAATTGGGGTTAGACTTAGAAATGAAGACTGGCTACAATGCCAGGAAACAGAAGCGAGGTGGTGAATGAAAATATTTGAAGCATTTGGATCATACTAAAGTGGCATGGAACATGTTGAAACAAGCTAGAGTAATTCCTGAATTAGTAATGTGGTTTAGAGTATTGATTCTAGACTCAGATTGTCTAGGTGCACAATAAGTGTTAGGGATTATTGCTATCATTACTACAGCTGAATTCAGCATTATATATTCATTTCCACTGAGGGATGAGAGTACAGGAACATTTAAGAGAGAATAATTGGTATTTAACAGTTTATATAATTATGACCAGTTCAGTGCAGCATGAAACAAAAATAGGAGGCATAACCCTTGGAAAGGAGTAGACAAAATTATCACTTTATAATTAATGATACACATGATTGTACATCCAGAAAATCTAAGAGAATTAATAAGTGCTCAGTAATGAACTGTGTGACCTTGGGCAAATGAATCTCACTAAACTTTAGTTTTTTCATCTATAAATTAGGACAATAATGATAATTAACTTATAGAGTTAATGTGAAGATTCAATGGGAAAATACATGTAAATATACAGCATAGTGCCTGCCATTTGTCAAGTACTAATACTACCATAATTTTATTACTTATTAGTGCTATTTTTATTGTGGTGGCTATAGGACAAATTTTTTAAAATCATTAACTTTTTCTGTATATCATCTATAAACAGCTAAGATATGATGGAGAAAAAAGTTGTATTTATAGGAGGAAAAATAACCTCATAAAATTCTTAAAAATAATTTTGGTAAAAAGCTTAAAAATAAGCTTGGTAAAAAAATCTAGACTGTATAAAGAAAACTCCAAAATGTACTCAGAGAAAAATAATAACTTGAATAAGCAAATGAAACTACCACCTTCCTGAAGGGAAAGGCTCAGTATTATATAGATTTTGGATTTAACAAAATTCCAATCAAATTTCAATTCAGTTTTGGGGGAAGAAATTTACCTAATGATTCTAAACTAATCACTTCGTAAGAATGAGTAGCAAACAAGATAATCTTTGGGCAGTAATTAACAAACTTTATTGCACAAAAGCCAAGTCAAGAAGAATAAAAATGTTCACTTGTCACATTTTCCTCTTTCCGCATGAAAATAATTTTATTGTTTCCATAAAAAAAATTTTCTTATTTTTTCTGCTCCATTAAAGAATGCCATGAGAAAGTTAACATTCCTTTTTATTCACTACCCTGTTAATACCTGGGTATACTGAAAAATAAGGAATATATATATTTTAAAGATTTTATTGGGGAATTGGGGAAGGGGAAAAGGAAAGTTGCAGTCCTTTTGTTCTTCAGTCTAGTTGTGGAAGACGTCGCTTTCACTGGCCCATGTTGGTATTGTGATCATTGCGCTCTTCCAGGCTGAGGCAGTCGCTTGCCAGCCATAGGATGGTCACTCATGGTGGCTCACGCTGGCTGCCGGCCACTCAGGCTGGCTGCCAGCCACTTATGGTAGCCCACTGCAGCAGGGGCTGCAGCCTATGCCGTCGCCAGTGACTCACGGCAGCCCAGCTCCAGGTCGAAGTGTTGTTCACCATCTTAGCTTTAGAGGGCACCACATCACTGGCCCTCATGTGGGATCTGAACTGGGGCCCTGCTGCTCAGAGCTCATGTCCTATGCTAGCTCTTGACCAACGCGCCACTCAGCTGGCCCAGAATAAGGAATCTTTTATCCCCTACATTTTTTTGAGTTCACCAAGGAATATTCAAGACATTATCTTTTTCATACTTGAAAAAAACCTATGAGGTATGTTTTACTTATTATCAGCTCTACTTCATAGAGAGGAAAAACTGAGACATAAGCAAAGAAGCTTGACAAGGTCAAAGAGTGAGTCAGTGACAAAGGCCAGAAGTACCGTGTTTCCCCGAAAATAAGACCTTACTGGAAAATAAGCCCTAGCATGATTTTTCAGGGTGCTTGTAATATAAGCCTTATCCCCAAAAGAAGCCCCAGTTAAGATTTTCAGCCAGATATGATTGTATTTGAATAAGTGTAGATTTTTGTACATGAATAAATGAATAAATTGCGTCTTTTGGAGCAAAAATTAACATAAGACCCGGTCTTATTTTGGGGGAAACATGGTAGCAGATGCCACTCAGCGTAGCTTTGCCTGAGAAACTAGTGAGCCAGACCTTATGTCTGGTGACAAAGGCAATAGGATGAGGCCACGCCTCTCACCTGCCTGGATCTTTCCAGACTTAGCTCCCCCTGCCTCTGCTTCCAGGGCAGGGTGAGCCCGGTGCAGCAATCGAGCACCTAGCTCCCTCTGCGAAGGCTAGTCTCTTCCACCAGGTCCTGGCCTTTCCCAGCTGAGGCAAATATTGTTCTCCTGGAGACTTCTTTCCCCCTTGTAACAGATAAAATGTTTTTGAAAGATTCCTGGCTATGTTCATTACGTTTAAGCTGGTTTCTGTTTCCTGAGCCCTTTCTACCCTGGGGCAAGGGCAGAAGTCACCTCTGGAAGAAAAAGGATATAATGAAGGGGAATGTTCTTTTGAACAGAAAGAGGAAGGGAAAAGCCTGCCCTTCTTCCTAAAGTCTTTGTGGAGAGAGGAAGATAAGCTGGAGGTTAGGGCGTGGCGGTTAGACAATGAGTTCTGATTTTCTCTTTTTGGGCTGAGAGGAGGTCAGTCACTGTGGTTGGGGCTGAGGAGAATGGAAAATGGTTTCCGAAGCTGCTCTTGGTTCCCATGAAATATCACCAGATCTAGAAGCTCTTATAGGCAGGTCTCATGATTGGGGAAAACCCAGGTGGTTGACTTGAGAGCCAGGGGGTTTGCGGTGTCCCAAGGGGGCAAAGGTGAGAAGACCTGACAGCAGAGGCTTGTGTGGACCCACTGGGCAAGGGGCTAGTGGGTGTGTGTGACATAGGTTCAGGGAGGGTGACTATAGGAGAGTGAGCCCACAGCACTGACAAAGCCGTAAATTACTCCCGCAGCAAACTTCACCAAGCAGACATGGGATGTTGCCTCTGAGGCCAGAGGAGGCCTGTACATTGCACCATCCAAGTGTGTTTTACCTCACAGGCATCAAGAGGATATATAAGTCCCACCCATTCTTCCAGATCAAGGAAGAGGAAGACCAGATGAAATTTAAGGGAATATTTTATCTAAAGACATTTATTCAACCTGATAAAGATTTTAATCAGCTCTAATGGGAAGTTGACCTATGAATGGACCAAATGTTTACACTCAAACAAACCTGTATAAATGGGAAGAAATAGAAATACTGTAAAGGAACTAAATGGGACTTTCCCCATACCTGAGAAGTAAAGAAGGGCAGGTGTGGCAGAGGGAGGTGTGCTTGTACATGAGCAATCAACGGGAAAATGAATTCCAAATTATTTTGCACATCTGAGTTTAATTTTACAAACTTGCTCTATCCTATTTCCTCTGTGTTGTAGAAACTGAAAGGCTGCATTTAAAATTAAGTAGGTCAGGGCCGGCCGAGTGGCGCGATGGTTAAGAACTCGCTTGGGATGCCAGAGGGCCCCGGTTCGGATCCCACATGTGAGGGCCAGTGACACTGCCCTCCACAGCTAAGATGCTGAACAACAGCTCAACCTGGAGCTGGGCTGCCGTGAGTCGCCGGCGGCGGCGTAGGCTGCAGTCCCTGTGGCAGTGGGTTGCCATGGGCTACCATATGTAGCCAGCAGCCAGCGTGAGCGGCCAGCAGCCGCAGTGAGCGGCCGTCCAGAAGCCGGCGACTGATCTGCCTCGCCAGAGAAGAGCGCAGTGATGATGCCAACTTGGGCCAGTGAAGCAACGTCCTCCACAACTAGATTGAAGAACAAACGACAGCAACTTGTCTGTTCCCCTTCCCCCAATTCCCCAGCGCTGTTCCCCTCCCCGCAATTCCCCAATAAAAATCTTTAAAAAAAAAAAAATTTAAGTGGGTCATTGGGAGCGAGGGCACACACAGCCCTTCGGATTTCAGGATCCTTATCACTGTCTTTAGAGAAATTAATTGGAAAAAAAAAAAGCAATTACCACAGTAGTTACTGCAGGTTTCTTTCATATATGTGTAATGTAATATAAATTTTGGGAAAAGAGTGTCAAAAGCGGGGCGAAAAGCTACTCCCACATAATTGTCCATAGCTTTTCTAACCAATTTATAAAAATATGTGTTGCCCTCCATCAATATTTAACCAAATTAAATGAACTCTTTTGACTTGTGCTCTTCTGTATTCTAGGTAAGAATCCTTTGCGATTTAAAAAAAAAAATAATCTAGAATTTATCTATTTTTTTTTAACAGTGCAAAGGTCTTTTATATTTTTACACCTATGACATGAATTCATAGGGAATGGGTTCCAGCAGCTCAGGCTCCCTTCCGTTGGTTCTCACACAATGTGCTCCTTGGGTGGGGCAGGCTGGCGTTTCAGTTGAACCCAAGTACCTTTCTCTTTGGCTTCCTCTTTTTCTGATCATTTTCCTTCACCCATTTCAGGAAGCTGTCTCGGCTCTTAGAATGCTTAGTATGCGCAATACGAACATTAATTCTCTGGGCAAGAATCTTGCCCTTAACTTGTTTGTTTACGACAATGCCAACTGCATGCTGGGTAACACTGTAGATTCTTCCAGTTTTGCCATGGTAACATTTGTGGGGCATTCCTTTTTGAACAGTGCCCATTCCCTTGATGTCTGCAATATCACCTTTCTTGTAGATTCACATGTATGTGGCCAAAGGAACAACTCCATGTTTTCTAAAAGGCCTAGAGAACATACAGTGGGTGCCTTTCCTCTTCCCGTTTGTGTTGGTCATCTTGACGAATTACTGGAAGATGGTGGTCCCGGCTGAAAAACTTATCTTTTTAATCTGATTTGAGAAGTTAATCTTGTAATGTAAGGGAATAAGATATCGTTATCTCCATTTCACAAGTGAGGAATATGATTATTCTTATTGGAATATGATTGTTCATGGTTGTAGAGCTATTAAGTAAATGGGAAAAGTAATGAACAAACCCAGGCCTTCTGAGTGCTAGCCCAGTGTTTATTTCACAGTACTGGTGGTTTTTTTGAGGGAGTTATTTCTAGAAACTTCTTCCCTCCAAAATATAAGACAGAATAGAATCACTACTCTAGTTGAAGTGGGATCCAGAATGCTGGTCACTCCCTGCCACTCCCTGCAGCACCCCAGGGCTCCACTGAAAACAATCTGAAAACCACGACCCTGTGCACACTACTTCCAAACCACTTTAACCTCCCCCATTTCCAGCGATAATTACTTGGTGTTGAAAACAGAGAGCCTGACATCACCTTGTGGGACAAGTAATTTTGGGCTCAGAGTAAATCACAAAAATGACAGTATGGTAGCAGGAAATATGCCAGCTAAATTTAAAGACATAGATGTGGTTTAATTTATCCACTTAAAATATACTACCATTACTGTCTGGATGAGTGCTCTGGGGCCAATTGATTGTTGAAATATTATGACTTTCCATGATGCAAACATTCAGCTGTCCAGTCAGAACTGAGAGGCTAATGGGATGATTGTCCTGGTGAAAACATCCCTTACCCATTAAAGCGGTGTGCGCCACATCTGAATGAGAGAGCTGCAGTGGTCAAGAGAGAATTCTACAAAAGGTGACCGCAGAAAGACTGTCAACAGGCTACTCTGAGCTGGTTCCCATCCCCTATGGCCACATGTGCCTCCTTACAGCAGTCCAGAAGATGATGCCAATGAGGCCTTTTGTCAGAAACCCTGTCCCAATCCCACAATTTTTAAAGCTGCCTCACAAGACAGGTCTGCCTAAGGCTCTGCACACATTCTGGTGACTCCTCTCCTGGACAAAGCAGTTTTACAAAGGAACTCTTTATAGGAGTACTCTGTCCCTCTTTGTGTATACCCCATCTGAAAACATAATTTTAAAATGTTTTATTATAGGAATGCATTCCCTAAGTTAGAACAAAACGAATTATAGAGAGGATAATAATGAAAAACAGTCCCTACGCCAATAGGGAAAATTCTTTTTAACTATTTTAGTCATTTCTGTTTTTATTCTTATGGTGATTGCCTCGTGTCTTTAAATAATATGCTAACATTGCTATTTCTTGATAGTATTTTCTGAAATTATCTGTGGACTTCCTACCATGAAAGATGAAAATTTAGCTCACCTCTAGCTCTTTCCCAGCCTTTTTTCCCAATAGAGTATGTTCTCATTTTGAGTTCCTCTCTTGGTTACATTTATAATTTTAAATTAGCACCTTCATTTCTTATGTCAGTTATCTCTTTTCTCTCGATTTTCTTTCACCTCTCCTTTTGATTTCCACTACAGACACATCTTATTTGATTGTGCTACACTTTATCATGCTTTGCAAATACTCTGTTTTTTTACAGGGCCCTCCACCAGCAATAAGATTATGACTCGCTGAAGGCTCAGACGATGGTTAACATTTTTTAGCAATAAAGTTGTTTTTTTTTAAAACTAAGATATATACATGGTTTATTTAGACATAATGCTGTTATTCACACCTAATAGACTACTGTATAGTGTAAACATAACTTTTACATGCATTGGAAAACCAAAAATTTTGTGTGACTCGCTTAATTTTGATATTTGCTTTATTGCTGTAGTCTGAAATTGAACCCACTATATCTCCAAGGTATGTCTGCACTCAGTCTGTCATCTGTACTTTCATATTGTCAATGGCCATGACCTTTATATTCTGCTCTGAAACTATAAATAAATCTTTAGGTTAATTCTAGAGTTAAAAATCAGTTAACTATGTTTACCATAGTATAACAATGGCAGTAGCTATTGGTTGCCTACCTAGCATCCATCCCAACCACACCTACAGAACCTAACTAGACCCCAATCTTTTCAGGTGTCTGCCCTCCTCCATATGGCCATACGTTCCTGGGGAAGGCCATCTCCATCTTCAGCCGGAGAGAGTGGATCCAGCATGGGCTAGCCAGTGTCTCTCAACTTGGTTATGAGTCAGAATAACCTGGAAAGCTTGTTAAAGCACAGATTGTTGGGTAACATTCACAGATATTCTGACTCAGGAGGTCTGGAATGCGGCTCAAGTATTTGTATTTCCAACAGGCTTCTAGATTCTGCCAGTTTGGGGATCATACTTTGAGAACCACTCGTCTAATTGAAGCATAGCCCTTGCAGTAATTAGGATATTGCTTTGGCTGCTTTAACAGTGATCAAAATAAATGGACAGAAGTTTATGTTTCTGTTACATAAAATTTATAACTAGCAGGAGTATAAAAGGGGTAGGATGCCTCAGCTTCATGAGAATGTCTTGTGTCCCAGGTGCCTTCGACCTGTTGCTCTGTCATCCCCATAGGAATTGCCCTCATCTTCATGTTTGAAGCTGACTCACTATCACTAAACCTTCACACTAGCAGAAGAAAGACATGAGGTGGTAGAGAGCATAAAACTTCTTTAAAAGGAATAATTCAGAAATTTTCTACATCATCTCCAGTCACACCCTTTTGGCCAGAAGTTAATCATATGGCTACACTTAGGTGCAAGGGAGGCTGGGAAAGGTGGCCTCTAGCTTGGTGATTATGTATCCAGATAAAATTCAGGGAACTTCTATTATAGAAAGGAAGGAGGACGAGAATGGATATTGAGTGGCAATTAACAATCTCTGCTGCATTGGTTCCATTCCCCTTTTTAGCAATTGTTTACAGGTACATATGACACAATTTTAGCTAATGATACAGGAGAGGATGTTTGCTAAGGGCTTCTGGGAAAGCTTTTCTCTCTCCAAGAAAGACATAGTATCTTCTCAGGGTTCTGTCATGTTGAATGTGAATCCTGAAAGAGCAATGGGCATCTTGCTACCGTGAGGGGAGCCAGCCTTTGGACAAAGCTCATATAGTAAAGATGGCAGAGAGAAAGATAAAAAGAATCTATATGCTTGATGAAGACCTGGAACCACTGAATGAATGAACAGTTGATCTCAAAGATTCCCTGCTTATAGAGTCCTTGTTATAAATTTCTTATTCTTGAAGCCGCATTGAATCAGTTTTCCTGTTGTTTGGAGGAAACTCACCTCGTTTAAAACCATTGTTTTGGATGCCAGTGTCTTTTCCTTGGTTTATGCCTTTGTATTGCCAAGTAACTTCTTAAGAAAAGATGTATGGAAAGTGAATTTTCTGAGTCCTTGTTTGTTGGGATCTGTAGTCAGATTGACTTCCTTATCAGGTATGGCCTCTCCATACATCATCAGGCTGGAATTGCCTCTACTGTGTTTCTCTTTTTATTTTATTTTATTTTTTAAAGATTTTTTTAAATTGGGGAATTGGGGGATGGGAACAGCGCTGGGGAATTGGGAAAGGGGAACAGACAAGTTGCTGTCCTTTTGTTCTTCAGTCTAGTTGTGGAGGACGTCGCTTCACTGGTCCAAGTTGGCACCATCATTGCGTTCTTCCCGGGCGAGGCAGATCAGTCGCCAGCTTCTGGACGGCCACTCACTGCGGCTGCTGGCCGCTCACACTGGCTGCTGGCTATACACGGTAGCCCATGACAACCCACTGCAGCAGGGGCTGCAGCCTACGCCGTCGCCGGTGACTCACAGCAGCCCAGCTCCAGGTTGAGCTGTTGTTCAGCATCTTAGCTGTAGAGGGCAGTGTCACTGGCCCTCATATGTGGGATCCGAACTGGGGCCCTCTGGCGTCCCAAGCCAGCTCTTAACCAATGTGCCACTCGGCCAACCCTATACTGTGTTTCTCTAGTTACCACTTCCTTCTCTGTCTTCCAGAAAAGTACTGAAAGAATTAGGTCACAGATGGCCCCGTCCTCATCTTTTGAATACTTCTTGAGTATACCTTTTTATTTCTTCACAATCATTTTAATGAAGTCTCAGGAAGAAGATCACATAAATCTGTCATTCTTTCATCTTAAACCAGAAGTTTTATCCCCTTTTAGTAAGACTAATAAATAATTCAGACTTTAAAACTGAATCACTAGGTTAGATAATTCACATTTCAGTACTCGCTGAAATAACACCATCTTACTGCTTCTCCAAAAAAAATTTTTGTAGTATATCCAAGATATAATTAGGTGTATAAACTATGTATTTGCCTCGGAATTTTCACCCTCCGTGGCTTCCATGTGTGATACTCCCTTTCCTGAGTGTTCTCCAAACTGCAATTAGGGAACTAGAGTTTCTACAACTGAACAGAACTATAGAGTATATAATAGAAGTTGTTTTTCATTAATTATGAAAAATTCTTTTTTTTTTTGTCATTACTGTCAAAAGTGTGACTGAACATCCAGGGACTAGAAATTTACAGCTCTAAAATAAGTTGGCTTTTTTTAATTACTGAAAAGAAAGAAAAGAGCTCTTAGTTTCCATAAACATATGAAATAAACATAAGAAAAAGCCCACATCAACAAGTGCAATGCAAAGAGCATGTAAACAATAGCATCAACATGACTGAATATTAACGGGGACCACTTAAATGTGCTCATATGTTGTATATAAGGGACCGCAAATTAGCCTTTCTTGAAAGTCTACTATGTGACTCATAGCTTTCATATGTTTAATAATTAATGCCCTCAACAATCTTGTGAAGAGCTTATTTTTATCATATTGCTGAGGAACACACTAAAGTAATTACCTCGCATGAAGTTACACAGAAAAGAATTGGCTGGGTTGGGTTTAATTTCCACTTCTGCTGAACCCCAAGGTCCATGCCCTTTGTACTTCATCAACCTACAGGCTAAGTGGGCACATCCATTCCCATCTGTATTCATTTCCTAAGGCTGCTGTAATAAAGGACCACATCTGGGTGGCTTAAAACAACAGAAATGCATTGTCTTAACTGTTCTAGAGGCTAGAAGTCTGAAGTACAAGGTGTTGGCAGGGCTATGCTCTCTCAAAGGCTCTAGGAGAGAATTTGCTCCATGCCTTTCACTTAGCTTGTGGTGTCATAGGCCATCCTTAGGGTTCCTTGGCTTGCAGCTGCATCACTCCAATCTCTGCTTCTGCCGTCACATGGCATTTTCTCTGTGTGTGTTTGTCTTCACATGGTCATCTTCTTATAAGGATATCAGTTATCATGGGTTAGGGGCCTCTCTGCTATAGTTACATTAACTAGTTATATTTTCAATCACCTGATTTTCCAGTAAGGTCATATTCTGAGGTCCTGAGAGTTAAGACTTCAACATATCTTTTTGGGGTGACACAATTCAACCCATAACAACATCTTAATTGAGTTTCCTTCTTTACAAGGGCTCTATTTCAACCACTTCATGATGAATAAGGGCATTGTTAGCTAAAAATTCTCAAAATTAGCTTATATAAATACCTACACAATATTCTACAAGCATGGTAAAATTCTTTTTGAAGGATACCTGATTTTAAAATCTTGAATCTGTATTAGAATCATATTGTTGAAATATTTCACTTCAATGAATGATTTTTATTCGAATTAAATTTTTTTACACATCAAAATATACCCTGGAGTTATCATGATCACATTAGAAGTAATGGAACTACATTCATTCCTCAAAAACAGTCTTACTAAAAGGGATTTCAGAATTAAACAACGCATTGTGATAAAAACTAGGTCTTTTAGAATACAAAGATTACCTTCAGAGCACTGCCTTTTTTGCAGACTATGAAGCATAACAATTCGTAAAATAAGTGTGGAGCCCATCTCAATGTCAAGTCTAATTATTGTTACTTAAATATCTACAGTATTATTGTTTCATTGCTGATGGTTATTCCAAAAACATCTTGCTGCCCATTAAGACTAGTTTAACTATGGGCCGGCTGAGTGGCGCGATGGTTAAGAACTCGCTTGGGATGCCAGAGGGCCCCGGTTCGGATCCCACATATGAGGGCCAGTGACACTGCCCTCCGCAGCTGAGATGCTGAACAACAGCTCAACCTGGAGCTGGGCTGCCATGAGTCGCCGGCGACGGCGTGGGCTGCAGTCCCTGTGGCAGTGGATTGCCATGGGCTACCGTGTGTGGCCAGCAGCCAGCGTGAGCGGCCAGCAGCCGCAGTGAGCGGCCGTCCAGAAGCCGGCGACTGATCTGCCTCGCCAGAGAAGAGCGCAATGATGGTGCCAACTTGGGCCAGTGAAGCAACATCCTCTACAACTAGACTGAAGAACAAAACGACAGCAACTTGTCTGTTCCCCTTTCCCCAACTCCCCAGCACTGTTCCCATCCCCCCAATTCCCCAATAAAAAAATCTTTAAAAAAAAAACAAAAAAACTAGATATGGGTAATCATAGACAAAAGGTTATTGACAGCTTTAAAAAAAAAAGACTAGTTTAACTACTGTGTGCTGATGTCTTATTTCTTTTAATAGACAGTAGATTATGTCAAAAATATAAACAGAACTATTTCACAAATAAATAAAGGTTGTTTTGGGTGACTAAGTTACTAATACTGTATTTATAAAAATGAATGTCTACAGAATTTGAATTTCCCTCGCTGGAACAATGGTCTCTCTAAGCCACTTTTTCTCTAGCACAGGACCACTTTCACATGTCTAAAATCATGAGAGATAAAGTTGAATTTGCAGAAAGGAACACATTTACATGTGGCTTGCATAAATCATTTTTCTTATAGGTGTAGTTCTGTTACTTCTGTGGTTTCATTTCCCTTGACGTACTATTAATCACCAATCTCCATCTTCCACAGAGACAGTTTTAGTGTGAGGCAATATCGCTTTCTGGTTGTACATATTAGTCTTCTAAGATTCAGGACACATGGAAGTTCATTCATTTTACAAAAGTACTTCAACTCCTCCCCAGGTCCTTCAGCTTTTCATTGTGCTTATGTGTAGGCTTAGGAGTGTGTGTGACTGCAAGGGAACACTTCTATTGAAAATCTACACAAACAGCTGGTAGCTCCTACCCTGCCTGCAAGTCCCATTTCCTTGCCAACTATTTCTGAGTAATCTTCACTTGGGTGAGGGTTGTTTATCCTTTCCACACTTCCATCCTGCTTGTCACTTCTCATCTCTCTCCCATTATACCTCTAGGCTTCTTTGTCATTTACTTTTGTCTGTTTCATAACCATTTCTCCCTCTCCCTAATCTCAACCCTCCTTCTTAAAAATTTTTATTGGGGAACAGTGTGTTTTTCCAGGACCCATCAGCTCCAAGTTAAGTAGTTGTTTCAATCTGGTTGGGGAGAGTGCAACTCAGTGGCCCATGTGGTGATCAAACCTTGGTGTTATGAGCACTGTGCTCTAACCAACTGAGCTAACTGGCTCCCCCTCATCCCCTCTTACACTATGGGCAGAGTTCTTTCTCATATTTTCCAAAGGATGTAAGGCAAGGCTGCCATGTTTAACAGACTTTACCAAGGTTTGAAGCTAACACAAGGGAACTGTTTTGCAGAAAAGGGAAACTTAAGACTGAATTAGTTATTTTCACTGTAAGTGGCATCCACTGACCATACCTCTTCAGTTAGGGTCCTCTTGGGCCATCTGTTCTCTACCTTCAGCCTACCACCATGTTGTTGGAGATCACTTCCTCACCTTCACCACCTTTGGGTAAAGGAGGCAGAAATCCCTTAACAACAACAACAAAAAGTTCTGCTCCAAATGAAGACTCTCCCCCTTTTACATTATTGAAAGGCACATTAATAGCAGCATTAAATTATTAAACAGCACCTACCATCCCATCCCAGTCTGAAACACGTGTATTCAGATTACTCATCTGCTAGCCTTCCCAATGGACAGAAAGGATTCAGGAAATATCCCTCCTAGAATAAAATAAAGATTTCTTTGAAGCTTCTATGCAGAATGCAGTTACTGCTTCAGTTTCATATGAGCACTTTAAAATTCTTCCTGTTACCAATATCTTTCAACACTATCTACTGAGGATCGATTATGGGTTATATATTTCCATATTAGTGACATGAGAGATCTCAAAGAAATTTCTCAAAAACCCCAAAGACTTTCAATGGCTTCTAGAGTTTTCATCACATGGGGGACCACTCATTGAATATGATTCTAGTTCTGGTTTTCTCACATGTTAGCTATGTGTCCTTGGACAAGTCACTCGAACTCTCAGGACTTCAGTGATCTTGCCTTTAGAATGGGGAGAATAATACTGGTCTTGACATGTTTTCAAGATTTTACAAGAAGTGAGAACATTTGTAAGAAAGTAAGTACTTATAAAGTTGTATGCAAATGCACATTATTTAATTACTAAAACTTAGTCCATTCTAAGAGATTCTTGTGATGAACAGATATATTGTGGAAAGTACTTTTTATGGATTCTGGGGGTTTTATGGATTCTAGCTAGTTGGAAGCTGAAAGGAAGCAAGGGACACTTTGAATGCAGAGTCATTTATAATATCCAAAATTATTGTGCCAGGCTCCTGGGAAGATCAATGTATAATAAACTCAAAGAGGAAAGCCAAGGAGTGAGCTCTACTGAATGTACTGTCAAAAAATTGAAGCTCCAGGCTCCTGGATAGTAGTCGGGTTTCCTGGATTCAAAAACCTCTATTGACACTAGCAGCAAGACCTTGATGGAGATACTTAACCTTTCTGTGCCTCAAGTTTCTCATTTGCAAAATGAAGATATAACAGCTTGCATTTCATAGCGTTTCTATGAGGATTAAATAAGCAAATACACGTAAGGCTCTTAGAGGTTGCATGGGAAGTGACATCGTACAACAAATATCAACCACTATTACATCTGGATAGCCTTATGATAGTTCATCCCAGGTGTGAGAAGACATTTCTACTTAAGTTCAGAATGCTTAATGGAACCTTTTGAGTTTGATTGCACCTTATGCTTCTGCTATCGAACAGTGTAGACTAACCCCTATAATTGTTCCCTTCTCACTCTACCTTGCTATTTCCTTCAATATAAGCACCTGTACATTTATTAATTACTATTGCACTTCTATAAAACATCTCCATTTTTATTCACTCTCGGAGTTTCTTTTCCAGATTGTATGTTGTCATTGTGGTTCTAATTGCAACAATAGTCCACTTGTGTTTTCAGTAGAGGTAGACAGAGAGAGGTAGAATTGTCTTACAAACAATGCTCTCATTGCACATTCTAAAATGCTGTGTGTATAGTGTGTGCATGTGTATGTGTCTTTTCTGTTACTCTGTTGACTCACATCCAGCTTGTGGTCTGCTTTCTTTCCCAGACTTTTTTGCCTCGTTCCATCTAACCAATGGTTTCCCAGTTTGTGTTTATGGTATTTATTCCTTCATAACCCACAAAAATCTGCCTCTGTAACCTCAAAATGTATGTGGGTGTGCCTGTCAGGGACAAACAGTAGAGGCGTTGTGTCTTGAAGCCAACCTATATGTACGAGATCCCGGGACACGAGCATTTACTTTGGGCCAAATGTCATTTACAAATACAAAAAGCTGGTCCCTTAGTTGAATGATCTCATAATTCTCTGGGGTGAATAAATGGGAAAGGTTGGTAGGCAGTTTCAGGTTGAACCTGTTTGGTTTCTTTTTGCTGCGGCAAGGTAACCACAGTTTAGGGTTTTTCTTTCTCTGCTCTGAAGTTTCAGAGCTTCCCTGGTGAACTTCAAGGTGAATGAGGTAACTGTCTCACTTTATCTAAACAGGGGCTGCTTTGTCACCCAGACAGCCAGCCTAGTATTCTTGAAGACAGGGGCATGTTCTCAAAAAGACAAACATACTTGCGAGAGCATTACCTTTCCTGTGACAAAGTACCTAGTAAGCTTCAGAATCATAAATCAGCTTTGTAGAATGTCAACAAAGGGAGCTAACTCTGTGACCTAATATTTTTACCAGAATACAGGAACCTATGATGTGTTTGTCTGCTCTGGGATCATCTGTCTCCTGACCTGGAACCATCTTCCCCCAACACTGATGCAGAGAAGCATATATTTTCCTGACTTTCTTTCCTGTTTCTAGAACCCCTTTGATTGACACTTTCCAGGAAAACATACCCCTTCTTTTCTTCCTCTGTTTAGTTTTAACTTCATAGTTTCTTCTAATCATTTATAAATTCACATTATGTTCATTTCATATGTGATGTATTTAGAAATTTTATCCTGTTTTTGTTTACTTATTACATTTTGGGTATTTCCCCATGTCATTACATTTTTTTAAAAACATAGCTCTTGATGATTACATAATATGACAACTTGTGTGCTATGATTGCTTAACCATTTCTTTTTTTTTTTGACATTTGGATTGTTACTTTTCAATGTTGCATCTAATTTAGATGTAGGCTAGCCCTCTCATCTGTATGGGATGACTCAGGGCAAGTCTCCTGTCAACTATGACACAAAATTCAATAAAATCATATTAACGTATTAATAAAAAGCATGCCATTCAGGCAGGCATGTTTGCTATAGAGGAGGAAGAACAATCTTTTTCTTCTATCCATCTTAGGTTCATTGGCTGGAGCCCTGCAAATTAGATTGACAAGACAGATTAACAAGAGAAAAACAGAGGTGTATTAATGTGTGCATTGCACATACATGGGAGTACTCCATGATGAATAGTAACTCAGAGAGGTTGGTTAGAACTTGGGCTTAACAGCATCTTAACAAAAGAATAATAATTTTGTTAAAAGGTGACAAGACAGGAAAATGACTTTGAGCTTCTAAGGGTAGCAAATTATGGGATGGCAAGTGTATGGGGAAACTAAGGAAGATAAGGGCTAGTTCATAAAGTTTGTTATGTAGATTCCTCTGGTCCAATTTCCAGGCTGATAATGATCTAGAATGGTCTCTGGTCATTAACTTCTGCTCTTTCTGGTACAGAGGGCAAAGTCAGGGGGAGGGACACCTTTATAAATTTATGCCCTACTTTTTGGCAAATAGGGGGAGAACAGAAAGCTTTTCCTGTATTTGCTTCTTCTCAGTTGTCTTCAGCTCAAAATAATCTTTATGCCAAAGTGACACATTTTAGGTGGCATGTCCTGCTACCCTTCACTTCATTTAAGGCCAGTCATCTTCATTTTTCTAAGGGGACTTCTGCCCCAATGGCCACTTTTATAGAGACCAAGTTAAGTGGCCTTTTGAACCCACAACTGATTGGACCAGGAGTGGACACCAACGAAGGGCAGGCCAGAGACGATGGTGTGAGCCAGAGGGAAAGGATGGACTGAGTCAAACTGAGAATGTGTGAGAGCAGGAGGCAATTACCTGAGGGAGGCAAAGATGAGAAGATTCAGAGAGAAGCCTTGAGGGAGAAAACACAGTGGTAGAGAGAGACTGGAGATTTGAGTTCCAGACCTGGCTCTGCCACTTGATCTTGAGGAATTTACTTAACCCCTTTAAACTTCATTGTTCTCATTTGTAAATTGAAGATAATCACGCTTACCTCACAGGGTTTTGGGGAGGATTAGAGATAGTGCATATAAAGTATACATAACACAATAGGACCTCCACCAAATGGTAGCTATTATTACACATAAAAGTATTTTTAAAAAAGGAAATAAATAAGTAGAATCTTCTAAAATCATCACGTATAATAAAGAATAAAGTATATGGAGGAAGAAAAGGATTTATTCAACACAATAGCTAGATTTTTAAGTTCTTAAGATATAGTCTGTTTTAATCACGTATGTTTATACTCAGAACTTAGCACAGTGCCTGACAATTCTTAAGTGCTCAATAAATGTATATTGCTTTCAGTAAACAGCTTCAAAGCAAGATTTTTTTATTTTATTTTTTTGTCTCTAGTACACCTCAGATGCCTAGTTGATTGAGCATTTTTACCAATGGAATTGCCTTGCTGTGACTTGTCTCAGTGTAACTCACTGAACCCTATGTATGTGGAACCACTGCAGTAACTATAATTTCACTTTGAAAGGCTGGGATTTATAAGGCTTTTTTCCCCTATTATTCATTCTCATTTAGCCTTCAGTTTCCACCATATTTCATATGCAAGCAAAACAAAAACAAATAAAAGACCTTTCGTAAAAGTAACTTTCCATTGTAACTCGTCTCTCTGAAATTTACTGGGAGGAACAAATAATCACAAAAGAGACGAAAAAGTAAGCTGATGCTAGTTCCCCAGATCTTTTTTTTTTCTTTAATTTTTTATTAGGAAACACTGTGTTTTTCCAGGACCCATCAACTCCAAGTCAAGTAGTTGTATTCCATCTAGTTGTAGAGGGAGCAGCTCCTTGGCCCATGTGGGAAACGAACTGGCAACCTTGGTGCTATGAACCTGTGCTCTAACCACTTGAGCTAACTGGCCACCCCTAGTTCCTCAAATCTTTAATAGGACACAAATATTGATATTGTTAAAGAGAAAACACAGGCCCAAAATGGCATCACTTGTGCTTAAAGCCCATGATACCAAACCTAGATTTAATACCTGAGCTAATTGCTATTTCAACCTTTCCTAGAAATATAATCTTAATCAACCAATCTGGAATTTTCTGGTCAACACCAATGAGGTAACCTGTCATATGGGCTTTCCCCATTTCCCATAGAAAGAAGAGGTAATCTGCATGATAAAAATGCTTGCAATCCCCTCCACCCAAAAAAGAAAACGTACTAGTCTAAAAAGAATTCTTTATTTTCTTTTGTTAATAGCTCCTTTGCCCTACCCTTCTTCTTATAAAATCTTTCCATTGGAATAAAGCCCTTTGGAGTGCCCTTCTAGTTGCTAGATGAGATGTTACTAGATTCATGAATTGTTTAATGAAGCCAATTAGATCTTCAAATTTACTTGGTTGAATTTTGTTTTTTCAACAATATTTTAATGAAATGGCTCTGAAAGACCATGGAAATAACACTCCAGTAAAGGCAGGATGAGCCATGGGAGAGAAAGGGGACACAGCTAGGGCACATTTCCATACCAAAGAATGTGAGGTGTAGTAGACATCTGTTGCTTTTGTCCTTCTCAATACAACAGTTCTCTTTACACTGGAGAATTGGTCTTCACAGATCCCAAAGGATTCCCATGGTACAGACTACGGGGGGTGGGTACTATCCACTCCATCCAATCATGATGATACCCAGCCATGTTTACATAATGCAATTGGGCATTGACCCAAACAAGTCCAATCATATTTCTTCTAAGACATTTGATATATGAAATATTGGGATAGAGAGGGAGTGTCTCATTTTTGTACCATAAATTATAAGGTTATATATAGGATTGGGGCTACCAATAGCTGTATTTCCTGCCACAAATAATGAGCATATTTATATCAGAAGAGAATTAGGCCACATTAAAAAAAAAAAAAAGAGGCAAACATAACCTGAGAGGAAGAGTGGGAAATATAATCTTGATGACATCATTTAAACACCTGAATGCACCTGTGACTAAAGCCTTTGTTTGGTTGAGCAGATTGTAAGAGTAGAAAATGAGTTCTAATGTCTCCACCCTAACCACACTTCCAGCTCCAGGTTTGGTAAGTTGGTAAGAAGGCTTTAAAGACAGAGGAAAGTTACTCTGCAAAAATACAGGAGACAAATTTGGAACTGGGCCACCATCCAGGATGGACAGGCTGAGGAGCAGAAATGTCAAGAGGAATAGAGAGAGGGGAAGGGAGATGACAGGCCACAGTCTTCTTCTATAACCCTTTCTCATCTCTCTCTCTAAATCTTAAGTAAATTCAACTAAAAATCACTATATAGTGATATTATTTAACTTCTTGGGAATAAAAAAAAAATTTTTTTTCTTTTTTTTTTTAGCTGAGCCATCCTGCCACCAGTTGGCAGCTCAGCGGCAGCTCAGCTCGGGCCAGGAATCAAACTGGTGACCCTGTTGTTCAGAGCTCACACTCTTGAGTGAACTCTTAGCCAACTGAGCCACTCAATTGGCCCCTAAAAATTTTTTTAAGTATATAGTTTTGTATGCCCATAGTTTTGAATCTATGAGCATATGGAGAGAAACAGGATTTAATTGATATTGTGAAGTCTTTGGTCCTGTATATGTGCTGGAATTGACTGGGGACTAAATCACTTATTTAGATCTTCAATGGGTCAAGAGGCTTTGCTAACATCTGAGTTATAGATGTGAAAAGAAACAGGAAGATTCAACACACACATAATAGGTGTTCTTAGAGAAGAGAACCAAAAGAAGAAGAAGGGGAAAAAAAGAACAGAAAATTATTCAAAAATTCAAAAAGGAGATTCTCCTGAAAGAAAAGATCTAAATCTTCAGGTTAAAACCACATCAAGAGAAATGTGATGAGTTTCACCAAGATCAAGATCAAGACATATGCTGATGAAATGAGTTTCAAGAATGAAAAACATCTTAAAGCATCCAGGCAGAAGAGACATTTCATTTTTAAAGGAAAATAATAGGTATCAGGAAAGTCTTAGCTATCTATCCACAGCTACACTACATGAACAAGATAATGGAGCAATGTGAAGAAGAAAGAATATGACGCAGAGTTCTTAACCTAGCCAGGATATCTTTTAAATGTAAAGGCATGAGAAATGCATCCTAAAATATGTAAGAACTTTGTAATTTTAGCATTAATAAAACCTTCCTGAAAAATCTACTTGAAAGAATAACATTGCTGGGGGCCGGCCGAGTGGCGCAATGGTTAAGAACTCGCTTGGGACGCCAGAGGGCCCTGGTTCGGATCCCACATATGAGGGCCAGTGACACTGCCCTCTGCAGCTAAGATGCTGAACAACAGCTCAACCTGGAGCTGGGCTGCCGTGAGTCGCCGGCGACGGCGTAGGCTGCACTCCCTGCTGCAGTGGGTTGCCATGGGCTACCGTGTGTAGCCAGCAGCCAGCATGAGCAGCCAGCAGCCACAGTGAGCGGCCGTCCAGAAGCCGGCGACTGATCTGCCTCGCCTGGGAAGAGCGCAATGATGGTGCCAACTTGGGCCAGTGAAGCAACGTCCTCCACAACTAGACTGAAGAACAAAAGGACAGCAACTAGTCTGTTCCCCTTCCCCCAATTCCCCAGCACTGTTCCCATCCCCGCAATTCCCCAATAAAAAATCTTAAAAAAAAAAAAATAATAATAACATTGCTATCTAAAAAAAAATCAAATTCATAATTTCTATTGAAGTTGTAATAGGTTAGCAATAAATATTGTATTCTGCTAAACAGAATTAAATCAATATAACTGGTACCTAGTGCTTCTGAATAATGAGATTATTATGGCTTTTGAAAGAAATGTGTTTTTATTGTTTTACTTGAAAATATTATAAAACTAATTTGGCAAAAATAGACTGAGATTTTAAAAAATCACAGAACATGCCAACAAAAAGCAAAAGATTTAGAGCTGGTTCAGATATGTCCCCTTCCTCTCCAGGTTCCACTGAGAAAATTGAAAAACAGCCAAAAGACAATCAGATGACAAGAGTGTTGGAAGGCAAAAAAAAGAGTACAGATCACAAAGTTTGAAGTAATCATGGAAGATGGTAGAAGGATTTACAGGGATAAAACAGAGGGGTAATCCCACAGGCCAAAATATCAGATATATGAGCAATTTTTCCCAGGGCAGCATCTGGAGAAGCTCTAAGCTCAAAGTCAACAAATTCAACACACATGCCAGTCCTAGGCCTAACCTTGAAGAGGACTGGCAGCTTCCACTTCCTTCCTCTTGGAACTCTTAGAACCCAGCTACCTCTCAGAACCCAGCACCACCCTGGGAAAAGCACAAGCCCCATGGAAAAGGCATGCGAAGGTGCTCCAGTCAATAGACACAGCTGAGTTTATAGCCTACAAGCAGCATAAATCGCAGCCATGAATGAACCATCTACATAATGCAGCCCTAGGGAAAGCCCAGATGAATACAGCTCAGCCCACATCTCATGGAGCAGAAAAGTGACCCAGCAGAGCCCAGTCAACCCACAGAATCACCGTAGATTATAGAATAGTATGTAAATGTTTAAAATGCTGATAATGAAAATGAATATTATAATTAACAAATACTGAATGCTGAAAAGGGAAGGGGATGTAAAAGGTAAAGGATATAAATCCCTTATCTTTAACGGAAGGAATCAAGACATAGCAATATAATTTAAAGTATTAACTGTAACCACCAGTAAAACAAAATAAAAAAATCTTTATTTCTGGAAACTAGAACTAAGAGTAGTAATAATTCAAAAGGTAACTTATATTCTTTATGTTTTTATTTGTATTTTTTTTGCCATGTAGAACTATTTCCTTACTATTTTTTTTTAAACCTAGTTAAATTCTTATGTTTAATGCATATAAAATAAAGGAAAGAAATATAACACTTCCTCTGGGTGGTGGAAATGTAAGATTTTCCTTTTTTTCATTTTTATTAATCTCTCTTTCATATATATATATATATATATATATATATATATATATATATACTGGTCAGACAATTAAGTTCACCAACTCATCCTAGATAAAGTGCTACATACTTCATTGCTGAATATCACTACAGTCACCTTCGAAGTACTCCCC
>NW_017731783.1:646660-675333 GCF_001890085.2 Hipposideros armiger
TAGAGTTGAAGTTGGATGCGGTTTTCTGGTAAGTGAGCTGCCAACAGGTGGCAGGATGGCTCAGCTTAAAAAAATAAATAAAATATATATATATATATATATATATATATATATATATATATATATATATATAGAGAGAGAGAGAGAGAGAGAGAGAGAGAGAGAGAGAGCACAAACTTCAAGAAATAGGACAAGAAGCAATAACAATATAAGAACTTGAAAATAATATGCTTTTTCCCAGGTAGTATTAATAAAAACTAAGAAAAACAATTTAAAAGTTTAAATATGCATGTGTTAAGGATTATGTATGAAAAATTGAAGGATCCTTTTCTTGCTCTTAAGAGTTTAGGGAGAGGGGGTGAAGAGATTATTGAATTTGCATTTGTGCATCTTTATTGTATTGTCACACTTAATATAGCAAGTATTGTCATATTTAATATTATAATATGAAAAATATCAAATAAAGAAAATTTCTGACAGTTTATAAACCTGGATATAATTTGAAATCTGTACCCCAAACACATCTTCTTTGCAAATACTAATAAATAATTACTGCTATTTACTATAAATATTCACCACAAAGAATACCTCAAAAATATCCCCAAAGAAGAGAATATTACTTACTTCTCCTGACGACAAATGCAATTAAATGTAATCAAAGAGAAAATCAACAATAAAAGTGAGGGGGCAAAACAAAACAACTTGGAAATTTTATGGTGATTAGTAGAAAAGAATAAAACAACAACAATACTATTACTAGAATAATAATACAGATCAACACTTCCCCATGAAAGAAAGTTAATACCAAGAGAAAGATTCATAACCTCTAATGTCATTCCTTACCAAGCAAAAAGGATTATTTCAATAGGCAAATAACAAAAATATTTTTAGAAGAATGACAATATTCTAAAGAAAGTAAAAAGAAAAAATAGCAACAAATCAAATTAATGAAGTAGAAGACTCGTTAAATGCTCTAACCAGTTCTTAGAACACAAAAAGTAAAACAAAACCTATCCTATAAAATGGAATAAATGATCAGGGGAAAAACTGGAAAAAGCATAAATAAACAAAGTACAATGAAGAAGAAAAACTCAGATTGGTCCCACCATTCTACTTCATTAATCTGTGATTCATGTCAAGGATTCCATTTCTTGAGGTGTTTCATTTGTGAAAGTTACAACCCAGGAAACTCTGGAATTAACCTTGACTGATGAAAATTCTGAGAAATAAGTGGAGACTAAAACAACAATCATATTAATATGAAGTTCTCAGGGCAAGATGTTTTTGTGATGCAGTTTAAAATTCAGAGATATACAACTGATGAAAGATGACTTCAAGCAACAGGTTTTGTCATGGAGAGCGAATCTTCATTTGATTGACTATCAATCAACCAACCTGAACCATTTGAAACTACGATTGATGTGATTAGCTGTAAACAAGAAGTATCTACTCAAAATCAAACAGAAACCCCTGCTACTTCTTTATTCCAGAGTATGATGTCATAATGATATTCTTGTGTTGGGACAATAGGACTTAATTCAGCCACATCTTAACAGGTTTTTCTGTTCATTGATTCTCCCATTGCTTTATTTCTTTATAGTTGATAAGTTATCTGGTGTATGTGCATAAGCAAAGTGCTTTCTATTTGATTTCTTTTCTTTCTCTTTTATTAATTTCAATGGTCATGATGGTAAAGATCAGCAAAAAACAAATCCATTCTAGGAAAAGGCCACATTTCTTCCATGAGTAGCATGCTAATTCGACTTTTACCTTTATAATTTCATTACAGTTAACAATACAATGTATAGGCTTTTCTTCATAGAATAAGACTAATAATTTTTTTGTTTTATTACAAAACTAAGATTCAATTCATAATTTGTGTTTGTATGGGTCTATCTTTGAGAAAAAAAGCATTTGAAAGAAATTCATTCTAGAATCTGGATAGTTTTTACTATATATAATGTCTCTTCATGTTTAAATACATTTATAGTTAAAATTTTAAGTATTTTGGCTATTCAGAGTTTAAAAGTTTATTACTAATTTTTTATATTAAAGCATTTTGCTCAGAGAATGTGTTCTATATAATTTCCACTCTTGTTTATCAATATTTCCTTTGTTGCTTAATAATAAATTCCATCGACATTGGAAAAAAAGTATATTTACCATGTGAAAATTATGACATTCCATATGTAGCTATTAAGGTAACTTTGTTAATTTTATTATTATAGTCTCCGTACCTAGCTTATTTGTTGTTGTGTGATTTGTGAAAGACTGAGAAAGGTATATTAAAATATCTTATATCTATCAAAATTATATTTACTAATTTCTCTTTTAGTTTCTATATTTTGACACAATATTATTCACAGTTTACAGGAACATGAAGTGTAACCTTTGTAAATGGATTTGACAGTAATTTCCTTTCAGGAGTAGAACTAGGTTAATGATTACAGCAAAAGTAAAATTATTTTAATTTTATAACATTCTGTATTATCTCTGCTTCCCAGCTCTGTCCATGTATTGTTTCTAATTTTAATAGATAAAGAAATAGGCAAAATAAAATAGTCATTTGTACCTGCTTTTTGCCTTGATCTCCTCTTTGTATGATATTAGTATTATTATCCTTGCTTTATGCATTTTTTTGTTTCTTTGTTTAGGATTGCCTGATAAATATTTGGCTGTCTTTTCTTTTAGTGTTTATATCAGAAATAATAGGCTCACTCAACATTAGAAAATATATTACTATAATGTTATATTGTTAAATTAGTTAAACAAGGAAACCATTAGACAGCCATGGTGATCTATGTAAGCAAACCAAAATCTAAGCCTGTAAATGCCTCAAGGTTACAAAATTGAAACCTAAGGACAATCCATTACAAGCAGCCCACTAGGCTTTAAGCTATAGCTAATCAATAATTTCTGGTTTTTGCTTCTGCACTTACTCTATACAAATCTTGCCTCTGGATCCTGTTGGTGGAGAACTTCTAACCATTTCTTGTTTGGCGCTGCCCAATTCAAATCAATTTTTGCTCAAATAAACTCTTAATTTTTTTTTTTAATTGGGGAATAGTGTGTTTTTTCAGGACCCATCAGCTCCAAGTCAAGTAGTTGTTTCAATCTAGTTGTGAAGGGTGCATCTCAGTGGCCCATGTGGGGATAGAGCCGGCAACCTTGGTGTTATGAGCATTGCTCTATAACCAACTGAGCTAACTGGCCCTAACTTTTTTTTTTTTTTTTAAGATTTTTGGGGAATTGGGGGAGGGGAACAGACAGGTAGACAAATTGCTGTTTTGTTCTTCAGTCTAGTTATGGAGGACGTCGCTTCACTGGCCCATGTTGGTATGATCATTGTGCTCTTCCTGGGTGAGGCAGTCGGTCGCCGGTCATTGGTCAGCTGCTCATGGCAGCTCACGGCAGCTCTTGCCCACTGCCAGCTGCTCACGCTGGCTGCCAGCCACTTATGTAGCTCACGGCAGCCCACTGCAGGTCCACTGCAGCCTACACAGGCGCCGACGACTCACAGCAGCCCAGCTCCAGGTTGAGCTGTTGTTCATCACCTTAAGTGTAGAAGGCGCAGCGTCACTGGCCCTCAATGTAGGATCTGAACCACGGTCCTGCTGCTCAGAGCTGGTGCTCCCAAAGGAGCTCTTAACCAGCTGAGCCACTCGGCCGGCCCCTGCCCCTAACATTTTTAATATGCTTTAATTTATGTTTTAACAATAGTAATAAGTCTTTTAAAAATCAGTATATGCAGGAAGGCAGTCAATAAATTCAACAGCTATACGCCTAGTGTCAGAAAACTAGGAAAAGAAAGACATTGTCTTAATCATTTTGTTTTACTCTTTTCTGTGACTTATTTTTTTGTGTGTCCCTAGAAACACCATAGAGTTGAAGTTGGATGCGGTTTTCTGGTAAGTCTGAGAATTTTTGTCTTTTCATTGGAAGTTTAATCTATTTTATCTAAGGATTTTATAATCATTGCTATAATGGTAGTGATCTTTCCTGTGTTATTTTGTTTCATAGCTTATTTTTAAATTCTGCTAGTGATTACCTTCAGGCTATTCAAACAAATGACAAAGCCAAAAGTTAACTGGAGCTCTCCTCAACTCCCCAGACCCATTCAGATAAGATGCAAAGTAGACAAATGCATTTCCTAAACCAAGTATTCCTTGTTCTTTGCTATTAGAGCAAATCTAGGTTATTATTACTTAAATATTTTACATGATATTTCTTCCTTCAATATCTCTATGAACATAAAATCCTTCATAAAATATTAGCAAACAGAATTCAACAATAAACAAAATGGATAATATATTACCACCAAGATATGCAAGATTGGCCTAGCATTCAAAAGACAAATCAATGTTACTCACCATATTAACAACAGCAACACAAAGAAAAGAAATGCCATATGAACATTTCAAAAGATGCAAAAAAGAAAGGCATATGTTTGATCTTTTGTTATAGTTCCATTGACACCTGAGGCTCTTTTCTTTTTCCTTTTTTTGAGTCTATTTCCTGTCTGTTGTTCAGGTTGATGATTTCTTTTGTTCTATCTTCAAGCTTACTGAATCTTCACTGTAATCTCCACCCTGCTATTTAGCCCATCTGTGAGTGTTTTTATTTTGGTAATTGTATATTTCAGTGGTCCCCAACTAAACTAACAATACAGGAGTGAAAAGGTTGCAACTAACAAGGGCAAAGGGAATGGGAAAGGAACTGTTGCGGGTAACCCAGACAAAGAGATAGGACACCAAGGCGTGGGAAGCAACTTTTATTAATGCCCGCACTGGCTCAGCGGATTCACATCCAGAGGCTGAGCCCCGATCCGGGTGGGACTTGGGGCTAAATACCCTGAAGTTTCCAGGTTGGCAGCTAAGATTTATTATTAGAACATGTGGCCATTGTGCCAGTTCCTGACGGGCTCCTAGGTGAGGTAGGAATTTGGAAATATTAAACGCAGAAGTCTTGCTGACCATACAGTCCAGGAATGTGTTTGTCTGAAGCCTGTGCGAAATCCTTAGTGACCACATGGTCTGGGAAGGCCTTTGTCTAGGGCTCCCTGCCACATTCCCCCCTTTGATGCTCAAACCCATATGTGAGTTAGAGAGCATCATCTCCTTCAACAGGTTGCTGGCTTAGGGGTTGGTACTTCCATAACATGAGGACATTAGCGGCAGTCTTATGTTCTACAATGGTGTCCATGAGGGAAGAGGTAGAGTGAATGACAAGGGGAAGAATGCAGGGTAAAAGGAGGCATGCCCCAAGGAGCAGGAGGACGATTCCAATTAATGTTTCAAATCCCCCGAAGGTGGAGAACCATCCTCCAAATAGGCTCTCAGGGTCCCATATGTTGTCCTTAAAGTAGTCTGTATAACTTTTATAAAGTATTGGTTCATAGGTTTAAAATAGATTGTTTAAAGTGATGAGATACAGAGGAAATGTTTAAAAATAATTTGTATTCCAAATGAATAATCTTAGCTTATGATCTTAAAGTTTTCTTCTAAATCACTATTATATGATTTTGCAATGAATGGCAGTGACCTCCACTAGGATGGGTCATGTAATTATTTACTTATTTGAATGATTCATTGACTATGACAGGATAAAATTATTTCTGATACTTTATGATATTGTCTATATATTGTAGTGGCTGAGCTGTATGCAGTACACAAGAAATCCTTAAGTGCTGTGTCATGAGAGCAATTATATGAACTCTTGTAATAATTTTAATATATCTAAGTATTTAAATATTTAATAATAATATTTCAGAAAATTTCCCATTTAGCCATTTTATTGTTGTGTTATTGGGAGGTATTAGAATCAGGGAGGGGCAGACTTCCAGAGGGAAGGGGGGTTTTGGGCAAATCCAAACCATAGATGTCCACTTAAGATCAAACTGAGCATGGCGTTTTGTGATCTTGTTTCCTTTACCTCCAATTACTAGCATTACATAAACACATCTTGGGAAGGGATTTATTTTTAATATTTTTTATTGAGCTTGTTGGGAAGAAAAAACTTTTCCTCTGCCCTTTTAGGTTCAGTGACTAGGGATCTGTAAATTAAACCACCACCACCAACAACAACAACAAAAAAACAGGTCAAAAGGGTAAAAGGCAAACAATTTTAATTAATAATCACATGCACAGGAGTTTACAGAAAAACAGTGATACTCAAAGAAGTGATTAGACTTGAGACTTGAGACTTGAGGATTAGACTTGAGGAAAAAAGGTTTGGCTTCAAAGGATGGTAGGGGGTGCCTGGTTTGCTCAGTTGGTTAGAGTGTGGTGCTGATAACACCAAGGTTGCTGGTTTGGTACCTGTGTGGGCTGCGTCCTCCCTGGAGAAGTCAGCTGTGCTGTTGTAGCATGGGGGCGGTGTGTGGCCTGTGACCATGGCTGTCCCCCAATAAAGTTTAAAAAAAAAAGGATGATAAATTATGGGGAAATGGCAAGCAAATGTATGTCGGAAATAATGGAATACGAGGTCTGACAATTAAGTTCATGAGCTTGTTGCAATGATGTTGCTAACCTTTTTTGATATCAGAGGGATTATTCATTATGAATTTATTATGAATTTGTACCAACATATTCATTATGAATTTGAACAAACAGTTAACCAAGTCGACTGTTTGGAAGTGCTGAAAAGGCTGCGTGAAAAAGTTAGACCACCTGAACTTTTTGCCAATAATTCATGGCTCTCGCATCATGACAATACACCAGCTCATAGGGCTCTGTTTTAGCCGGTACACAAATAACTATACTGGAACACACTCCCTACTCACCTGATCTGGCCCCTAATGACTTCTTTCTTTACCTGAAGATAAAGGAAATATTGAAAGGAACACATTTTGATGACATTCAGGACATCAAGGGTAATATGACGACAGTTCTGATGGCCATTCCAGAAAGAGTTCCAAAATTGCTTTGAAGGGTGGACTAAGCGATGGTGTTGGTGCTTAGCTTCCCAAGGAGGAGTACTTCAAAGGTGACCATAATGATATTCAGCAATGAGGTATGTAGCACTGTTCCTGGAATCAGTTCATGAATTCAATTGTCATACCTCGTATAAAGGTTATTTTTAGTAAGGTGTGTTTATGCAAACTCATCTCAGTGTCAACTCCTCATCTACAATGATTTCTGGTGGAGGGCAGGGAAGACACCTTCACAAAGGGATTTTATGTACTGTTTTTAAGCAGATAAGAGGGGGGCAAGAACTCTTCTTATCTGTTAATTCTCAATTGCCTTTACATAAAAATAATCCTTATGCCAAAGTGGCATATTTTGGGGTGGCATATTCTGATTCCCTTCAAGGTATAATTTACAGATAGCAAAATTCACCATATTTGATATTTAGTTCTGTGGGTTTTCACAAATGCATACAGTGGTAACCACCACCACAATCAAGACATAGAAAGTTTTACATACATGCCCATAAATTCTACATGCCCTATTGTAAACAACTCTGGTCCCATTTCTCAGGAAGATTTTGAACACAGCATTTTCAATTTGAAAGAAAACAGATCCTGTTTCCTAAATCACCATAAATATTCTTAGAAATGGTCACTACAATTTAAATGAGAAGCATGAATATAGAGCAGGCACTAGAAACAAACAAAAGCCTAATTGATCTGTATCTATGACAAATTCAGTTTAGTAATATTGTGGCAGAGGACCCTAGACAAAGGCTTTCCTGGACCACATGGCTACAAAGACTTCCACGTTTAACATTTCCGAATTCCTACCTCACCTGGGAGCCAGTCAGGAACTGGCACAAGGCCACATGTCCTAATAAGGAATCCTAGCTGCTAACCCGGAAACCTCAGGGTATATAGCCCCAAGTCCTGTCCAGATCGGGGCTCAGCCTCTGGATGTGAATCCACTGAGCCAGTGCCGGCATCAATAAATGCTGCTTCTTGAGCCTTGGTGTCTCCTCTCTCTGTCCGAGTACCCTGCAACAATATCACGTGGTCTCATGGAATCAGTAGATTCAGCCTCATGGCCACCTTTACAATCACCATTATTGGTGGGTAGGGTACTCTGACTATAGCACCCATCCTTTCCTAGGGTTACCTGGGGAGCAGCTAGGTGCTGGGACCAAGGCACCTCCAGAATGGTCACACTGAGTAAATAGAGATGGTTCCTTCAAAGGCAGAAACACTGGGCAGAGGAAAGCTACAGTTTCCTTGACAGCCTCCATGGAAACAGATTTAACAAGGTGTGATTAAAAAAAAATGCAGTGAATGCTGCTGCTGAAGGCCATCTAATGGAAAGGCAGTGATCTTTGATACAGGAAGTGGCATTGAACCTTAGTTACAGTGTGTGTGACAAGTTTCAACTTGTTTGGTGCAGTCAGTCAGGTGTGAGCTATGGTTGAGAGCAGATGTGTTTTAAAGTGTGCCACAAATCATGGATCACGAACAACGCATCAACATGGAATTTTGTTTCAAACTGCAAAAAAGTACCAGAGAAACACACAAAATGTTCAAATTAGTTTATGGTGATGCTGCAGTGACCATGAAGACAGCTTAAAAGTGGTTTGAGCGATTTCACAGCTAAAGATGAGGAGGGATCAGGTCATCCTTCAACTCAAAAACCCAAGAGAATATGGAAGGATGTGATTAGACTTTCAAAATGATCCGATCAAACAGGCGATTGACTATTAGGGACGTTTCTGAGGCTATAAACAGCTCTTATGGTTCTGTACAAAGCATTTTAACAACAGATTTAAACATGAGGTGAATGAGTAAGAAATTTTTCCATGATTTTTGACTGTTGAACAAAAGCAACAGCATTTGTCAAGTTCATTGGAATTGCATTATCATGTAGCTTCAAATTCCAGCTTTTTAAGACATGTCATCATAGGAGATGAAACTTGGGTCTATGGTTATGATCCTGAGACCAAGATTCAGAGTTCTCCATGGAAATCACCCAGTTCTCCTCCTACGAAAAAAACACGCCAATCAAGACCTGTTGAGGTCATCATGGTGATGTTAATTGTGTTTTTTGACCTTGATGGAATTGTATGAGCTGAGTTTGTACCAAGAAACACTACGGCGAACTGTGAATATTATAAGGGCTTATTGTTAATAGAGTGTTTAAGAAATGATGTGCATAGAAAACAGCTTGAGAAATGGGCAAACGGTTTCATCCTTCATCATGACAATGCTCCATGTCACACATGCTTCCGTTATGGCAATTTCTGTCAAATAAAAACATGATGGTGTGTCCTTACTCACCTTATTCACTGGCTCTGGCAGTATGTGACTTCTGGTTCTTCCCCAAAGTCAAAATGACCATGAAAGGTAAATGTTTTGAATTAATTCAGGACATCGAGTCAGCCATGACTGCACAACCAAAGACACCCATGAAAGAGGACTTCCAGAACTGCTTCAGAAAGTGGAAAGAACAATGGCATAAATGTGCCCGAAGCAAGGGAATATTTTGAGGGGGATTAAAGGCAATACGTCTTTTACTGTAATAAAATTTTAAAATGTAAACATTCACCATATTTTTCAATCACACTTTGTAAACTCTTGTGAACTTGAACATGGCCCTTTCGATCTCTGGGCCAAATTTTCTCATTGGCAAAAGAGTGATCACAAGTCTACATTCACTTTGAAGGCTATGTATCTAACATGCATACATTTTTAAATTGAATAGCTTTGTGAATTCAGACTCAGAAAACCCTTCATTCTTATGTGTTGCATTTTTTAAAATGGCCCCTCTTCTCATAGAGAAGTTATAGTCAGAGGAATACATAATTTTATGTTAATCACTTGGGGGTCTCCAGATATAATAAGGAGGTGTTCTAAAAGGTGAATTTTCTGATAAATGTCTGGTGTCTAACACAGCCCTCTACTGAGGACCCCTGGCTCTGGAGGGGATGGTCATGTGCACCCTACAGCAGGCAAGGTGAAGGAGAAAGTGTAACCTGTGATTAGGGGAAGAGCACCTCAGGATCAAGACCACCACGCACATAGCTCCTCCCCACTCTATAATGGCCCTGTGCCCAGCCTGCATTCCCCAGCCCCAGAAGACTAAGGTGATTCAGACCTTCCACCCTCATTCAGCTATCTGAGGGTTGGAGCAGGCAGGGGCAGCAAGAGTCCAGTGTGCAGAGCGAGGGCTCAGGCTGCTATAGGAAAGCCCCATAAATGAGGAGTTCAATTGCTGTGTCTCCAAGGAGGATTTTGAAGGACAAAGAAAGTATCTGGACATGAACATCAAGGCAGCTCTTTGCTTTTAGGCAGACTGAGCCCTGGGCAGTATGCTGTTAGCAGGGTCCAGTAATGTGGATTAAAACCCCAGTTTAGTGTACCACAAAGTTTGTCCAAAAAAAGCTTTCTGGAACTTAGATGTCAAGAGGTGTGTCTAACTTCAGACAAATCTGGCCATCAGGATTCTGACAATGTCATTAGGGTGATTTTATGTTCCCAGTGCCTCCTGTTTGGGGCTTCTTTCTGCATATTCTCCTCCTGTAACTAGGAAGATATCCTCAGATTCACTTTATCTCAGTTTGATGACTAGTGAAGCATATAAGCCCAGTTCCCACTAGCTTAAGTATCTTCAGCCTAGTGAGTTCTGAGTGTCTAATGCAGGCCTGCCCAACACATAGGCTAGAAAGTGGTTGCCAAAACCAATAATAATTAAAGGAATCTAAAACAATTAAAATCATTATTCACAATTATTGAAATAATTTTACATAATACTTATTAACAATTATTGACATAATCATTTCAATAGTAATAACATAATATATTGAATTCTTACCAGTGTCAGTTCTGTCCTTTACAAAGACTCTCTCATTTAATCTTCACAGCCCATTAGGTAGGTACTGCTCCCATTTTTTAGATGACAAAACTGTTTCACTCTAGGTTTTCTATCTCTAATGCTGTCAAATGAGGTGGCTTTCTTACTTGTGTGTGGTAATCAGTTCTTACTCTCCAGTCCCATTTTTATCAATCATGTATTTATTTTATAATGTATTCTGTTTATCACCCCTAGATTCAGAAGACACTCATCAATAGCTTTCTTCCAGTGACTTCCTTTCACACCAAACTTATGAGTTGACTTATGAATTTTTGCTTTAGAGGCTGAACTTTTAACAACCTTGTCTTCAAACTCTACGAGTATAAAGACGATGGTGTTAAAGATGAGTAAGACTGAGCCTGCTCCACAGAAGTGAGAGAACGGGACATCTCAACAAGTGGCTGTCCTGCAAAAGGCTGTAGTAGCAGTGTGCCACTTAGGAGGAAAAGACCTCATTCTGTATAGAGAATCAGGAAAGAAAACTCTATGAGAGAAGAGATTTGATCTACTTGTTTATAGTGGTTTTTCCAGCTCCTAGAACTGTGCCGAGCACATGGGGAAGATCTGCCTAAAACATGAGCAAAGCAAGTATTTGGCTTAACTCTTGATTCATGAGGACCAGTCCAGGTAGGATCAGCATTTGCAAAAGCACCACAGTATGGAGACCTTTTTTTTTTTTAGCTGAGCCATCCTCCCACCTGTTGGCAGCTCAGTGGCAGCTCAGCTCTGGCCAGGAATCAATCCAGCGACCCTGTTGCTCAGTGTTCCCACTCTTGAGCAAGCTCTTAACCAACTGAGCCACTTGGCTGGCCCGAGACCTTTGAAACTTGGTGCTTGTGGGATGCCTGGTATGGTTTCCCCACTCTTAGCTCCCTACACGAATGTGTGCTGACAGATAATGCTGTGTTTAAAATGCTACCTCGGGGAGTCATATGGACAATAGAAATAAATTCTTAAGAAAGTTACTAAATGATTATTAGATAAACTGTTCTGAAATACCCTCTGATTTAGTCCTCAATGTTCATCAAATATTTCTTGCTTTCCACTTTTCGGATGCATGGTAGGATTGCAATTCTTCACTACTGCTGAAGTTTAGGTGTGGCTATATAACTTACTTTGCCCCACGAAATGTAAAAGGACAACAGAAACTTTAAGAATCCCTACTCTGGGGAGTGGAGTCAAGGGAATTGCAATAGATATGTATGATATTGTGGGGGGCCAGGAAAGTAGGGCAGTGGATTGGGGGGGGTGTCACTTCGAGGGGTAAAAAGTGTAAGTATTGCACTGTGTTGTACAGCTGAAACTAATTTTTAAAAACGTGTATTTCACAATAATAAAAAAAAATAATCGCCACTCTGCTCAATATTGTGTGGTGTAAGCAAAAGATAAGCCTTGTGTTATAAACCACTACACATCTTCACACCCCATTGTTTCAGTGAATCCTCACAGAAGTCCTATGAGAGAGGTACTATTCCAATTTTCCCAATAAGAAAATTGAGGCTTGTTTATAACCAACACACCTCTGGGACTGTCTTCTTCACCAGGATTACCACTAGCTACAAGTGGCTCTTGAGTGCTTGAAATGTGACTGGCCCAAACTGAGATGTGCTGTAAGTATAAAACACACATCAGATTCAAAAATGATATGAAAAAATGTAAAATATTTCACTAATAGTTTATATAGATTATACGATGAAATGGTATTTTAGACACATTGGGTTAAATAAAATATATTATTAACGTTAATTTTACCTGTTTATTTTTACTTTTAAAAACGGAGCTACTAAAAAATTTAAAATTACACAGGTAGCTTGTGTTAGTAACTTCACTATATTTCTATTGGATCATGCTGATTTACATATTACAAGTTAAAGAAGCAGAGACTAATTCTACTAACTCTAAATTCAGTGCTCTTTTGTTTTTTCCTGTCAAAATGGGTAAATACTGTGCTTGCCTCCTGTCATGATGACATTAAAATTACAAATAAACAACAGAACAACTATCACTGAGAACCACCTGAAGTCCTGCTGAACCTAAGGACATACAGAAGAAGAAACCTTGAAACTGGTAGGAGGGGCAGAGAGGTGGAACGGGCTGGTCCCACACCCACGTGTAACTGTTCAAAATCAGGAGGGATATTTTGGCTGCAGAGGTCCCCTCAGGAGGAGCAAGGGGTCCCAGCCTGACACTAGTTTCCCCAGCCTAGGGTTCCAGTGCCAGGGAGAGAAGTCCCCATAATTTCTGGCTATGAAAACCAGCAGAAATTGTGGCTGAGGGAGACAGAGGGTAGTTAGACTTCCAGATGAATCCTCTTAAAGAGCCATGCCCGGACTTACTTGCTGATGGACTCACTCACTCTGAGCTCCAGTGTTGGGGCAGCAGCTTGAAGGGTGCCAAGGATGTATGGGGAGGAGCTGTGTTGTCTGGCTTCAGGATGAGAGCTGGAGGGGCAGCTTTCTTGCAGACAGAAGTGCTAGCAGAATCCATTGTTTCTGTGTTGAGTCCTCCCTGCCACCCAGCATGCAGATGCAGGCAGCAGCCATATCAGAGTCTCCACCAAGCTAGCTAACACTCTTTGCCTCACCCTGGTGATTCCCTGAGACCACAACCTACTGAACATTCAGGCACAGCCAAGCCACTTCGAGTGGATTTTTCATACAAATGGCCTGTCTTGGCTCATACTATGGACTTTCCTAAAGTCTCTCAAACTATCACAAAACCCAAACAGACAGCACCCGGCTTCAGCATGCCCCATACCTCTTGCTGAGCAGCCCGAAGCCTGGCACTAGTGGCAGCTAGCTTTGGTTTACAACTTGGCCTCTTGAAGCACCTCCAAACCCACTGTGGGTGGCTGCCATCTACATATTGCTTTGTGGCTCATGCCAGGTGACTCTGGACAGGGCATTGACTGTGGTTGAAATTGGCCTGCAGCAAGGCACCTTCCAGGATGCCCCAAGGCTGGCATGCCCTATGGCCACTTTTGGACTGAGCTGGAGCACCATCCATTGACCTCCAACAACAACACATCCAAAGGGCAGACTGGGCAGGCACCAGAGCCCTGCTAAAGCAAATCCTGCTCCACAGGGTCAGCCCTGCACAACAGCTCCCCCACTGTAGCCAGCCAGCCCTCACAATCAATCAGCTTGAGGGTCAGTTCCTCTCATTGACATGCAAACAGCCACCAAGGCTCAACTACAAAAGGAGGACACACACACCCCACAAAAGGGACACACCTGAATCACCCAGCTCAAGTGACCAGGGAGACTGCGCCACTGGGACCCATAGGACACCTACTACATGAGGCCATTCTACTAAGACTGGGAGCCTTACCTAATACATATCAACAAAGAGAGGGAGGCCACTAAAATGGGAAGACAAAGAAACATGTCCCAAATGATAGAACAGAACAAACCTCCAGAAAAAGAACTATACAAAATGGAAACAAACCAGATGCACAATTCAAAACACTGAGGGTAAAGATGCTCAATTATCTCAGTGAGAACCTCAACATAGCGATAGGAAACATAAAAATGGAGATAGAAAACATAAAAAAGAACCAGTCAGAAATGAAGAATACCATAACTGGAATAAAATCAAACAAACAAACAAACAAACAAACAAAAAACCTATTTGAAGATGGCCCAGCTATAAAATGTAACTTGCCCCTTCAACTTTCCTAAATAATTGCGACCCATGTAAACTAAGCAAGTCTGTATGTTAACCCATTTCTACGATTCTTATTGACACTTTGAAAAAAAGTCTTTGAACTTTAGATGCAAATATTTACAATTGGGCACTAAGGAATTCTGCTTCATTTTGTCCCAATTAGGCTGATTGAAATACTATTGATGCCATATCTCATAAGTGAAAATAACTGGACGATTCTAAATTTTCATTATTAAATGATTAATTACTGAACAGACTATTAAGTCTAAAATGTGAGCTAACGAACGATGGTCACATTTTCATTTCTTGATTCAACGCTCATGTCAAACCCTTTGATTTTCGTATCATCTTTTAATGAAATCTTGTGTATAATAAACCATTTTCCTTATATTTTATAAGCAAGTGCCCTCTGCCAGTGATTTTCACAGTGTGAGCTACAGTCAATATTGTCAATTGTCACTAATGGAGAACACTTGCCACAGCCCAGATCTATGGACTCAGAATTTCAGTGTGTGGGGCCCGAGAATCTGTATTTTCCCAGGTGATTCCAATGCACACTAAAGTTGGAAAAGCACTGCACGTACTCTAGGGTATAAACAACTTGATATCTTGCATTCTCCCTGACAAGATCAAAGGGCAGGAGGGGTGAGGGCTAGGAAGCATTTTGAGAGGCCTCCAGCAGTCATGGGGAGTGAAAAGGATTATTCACAACCCTTTAGTGCCAAGAAACCTGCAACTTCTAAAGCTAAGGGCTAATGCATCTTGCATTAGTGACTTAGCATGCAGGAAATCCCTCCACCCACAGTGCCAGTGGCACAAGGAGTCTTGGCATATCTTAAATAAAAAAAAGTTGAAATTTTTTCCTGTTACCTAGGGACTTCTGATTTCCTACTTTGTTATCTGAAACAATTATACTCTCTTCCTTCTTCAGGTTGGGTGAGCATACCTGGTAATTTTACTTAATGGCAGAAATAAAATAGTGGTTTGAAGGGAGATACTGAACAAACGGTTCAGGAAAATGGATCTGGTAAAATCTCATCCCTTCTTGGCAAGGAAAAGCAGTCTGTAAGGATATTGATACAGCCTTTCCTTGATATAGCACCATCCAGTGTTCTCACAGAGTTCACACTACCTTTGCATTCCAGATGTAATTTGGTTCCCTTTAATTTGGGGCATCAATTGGGCCTGGACACTCTTATTTTTAAACTTTAAAAAAAAAATTAATTTTAGACTCACAGAAAGTTGCAAAAATAGTACAGTGAATTCCTGTGTATCCTTCACCCAGCTTCCTCCGTAATATCTTACATAACCAGAGCGTATCATCAAAACCAGGAAATCGAAAATTTGTGCAATGTTATTAACTTATATGACAGACTTGGCCATTTTTGTGCGGTTATCCAGGCAAGATGGCTCAGGAGCCACCTTCGGAAGCATCTTATGATACACAGTGGATATGTATCTAGTGCCCACCATGAAACACTAGATTGACTTCTAACTCCACGAACATTCATAAGAGTAGTGCCCTATGGGAAGTAGCAACATTTTCTTTTCCATAAGGATTATGCATGATATCTCTGCATGGCAGTGATTTTCAGTTCAAGTTTTCCGACGGCCGCAAACAAATATCAAAGAGCCAGTTGTTTATTGGTGTTAAACTAGTTTTCTTATGCTACATTTTGCTTCATGCACTAAATAAATACAACTGCTTACATTTCTATGGTGTTTTAAATTTACAAAACCTTTACACATACCATGTTTATTCCTTGCAATCAATCCAGAATATTAAAGTCCATACTGTAATTTATATTTTATAGATGAGGAAACTGAGTGTCAGAGAGGTTAAAAGATTTGGACACAGCCCTCCATTCTGGTGATCACCTCATTTTGTGTTTCTTTTATTTTTTCCATTCTCCAAATATTTTGTGGTTTTTAATTTTTTATTATGCATATAATTTTAATGAATCAAATGACCATTTTGAGGTGATCAGTCTGCAACTTTATCATGCTCTGTAGTGGAAGAAAGGGCTATTGGTCATTGGGAGTTGGGTAGGACTGCCAGGTAATACACAGGGCACAGTTACATTTGCATTTCGGATAAAGAACTCATCATTCTTCAGTATAAGTATGTCCTATGAAATAGGTGAGACATACTTACACTAAATCTTCTTTTGTTGTTTATTTGAAATTCAAAATTAATTAGTTATCATGTATTTTTTTTTGCTAAACCTGGTTACCTTAAGTGGGGAGTGGATGTGAGTACCCTCCAGAAATACTTATTACTACAAACCATCTTGAAAGCTTTGTTGAAACAAAATCTTATATGGAAGCCTAATACATAAAAAAGCAATTAATCTGCTCAAGTTGAAGCAGGGATAAGGGGGGTTCTCTCTCATTAGCCCTCTCCTCACTCCCCCTTTCTTATAATGGCCTGAGGCACCACAGCCAAATGTGAAAATTTACTAAAGAGCATGCAGCAACTTCTTCCATCTGGAGAGAGGTGAGTTTCCTGGGTTATTTCTGCAAACCCCTGAAGAAGGTCCTTCCATGTCCTATAGTGGAAATGTTAGAGCAAGTGTTGGCCAGCTTTGGAGGTAGCAGAAGCCTCTCCCGCTGGAGCCCATGGTGGCATCAGGACTGGGTGACAGGACTATATCCCCCGAGGAACTGGGGCTCAGGTGGGCAGTGCAGGCTTTCAGTTAGCTCAATTTTGCAAGGGGCCAATGTGTTTGGTTTTGCAAACCTTACCTAGTGTCTAGGGGATCTGACATATGAGCCACTGAACGGGGTACAGGTAATACCAACATGCAAACGTGTTCACTAAGAAGCAAGGAGGGAAAGAAGTATGTACGTTTCTAAGCTGGCATTATTTAATGAGGAACAACATGGTATGATTTAGTACATGATATTCAATACTTCTGATACTTACACTTTTAAATATATTGTTGTAATATATGACAAAGATTCAAGATTAGCTCAAGACTTAAAGGAGTAGAAAAAATAGAACTATATTTGGAATTTCTGAGTATATTTATAATAATACAAATTATTGTATCATGTTAATGGATCTTACAGCTAACAGGTAATCATTGGATAGAATTAAACAGATATCTACTTAATGAGATTTTCCAGTATAAAGGATATTTGTGACAGTGAATATAATTTTGGACTGACAAAACCAGGAAAGACAAAAAGAAAGATGATCAAATAAATGAAAAAATGTGCAACGTATATGATAAAACAGCACAAATGATAAAGCTTTAGTCTTCTCTCTGAAGCAGAATGATCTTCAAGCCAGGACAGATGCAAAGAGAGCATCTAGTTACTTAAAACGAGAGCGAGTCTATTGGTTTAGATAAATGACACCCCAGAGTCTTAAAAGAACTTGCAGATGTGATCACAGCAATCTGAATGGCAGGAATCGGGGAAAGGAGAGACGGAGAGGCTGCAAAAGACCGGAGATGGGCAAATGAGTTCCAGATTTTCCAACACAACAGGAAGGTGACTTATGGATCTGTGAACTGGTAAAGCTTAATGTTGAGCCTCAGCAAAACACCAGAATGGATGATTAAAGGGGCTTTGTGTGTATTTATTAAAGAAAGTGATGACTGCTAGTCTCCTGAGTTCCCTGAGATTTGAGCTCACCTGAACCAACTTTGTTTTCATTTTGTAGCACTTGCCTGGAGGAGCAGGAAAATAATGTAGTCAGAAATGATTTATTTTAGCAAGACATTTACCAGAAGTCTCTAGTGCTATCCTTGTGGACAGGGAAATGTGGCTGGTGAAACCAGAGTCTTCTTTCTAGTATCACTACATGAAACTTCAGCTACAAGGGTAAAAGAAAAATAAAATGATCACAACAGAAATACTTACTAATGAACTTTAAAAAAAAAAACTAATGACTTTTTTTTTTTTAAAGCTGAGCCATCCTGCCACCTGTTGGCAGCTCAGTAGCTGCTCAGCTCAGGCTGGGAATTGAACCACTGTTGCTCAGAGCTCAAACTCTTGAGTGAGCTCTTAACCAACTGAGCCACTCGGCCGGCCCACTGATGACTTTTTAAAGTAAGATAGTCACACTCAAATATCCCTCCTCATTTCTATTAGTTTGCTAGGGCTGTCATAATAGAATGGGTGGCTTAAACAACAGAAATTTATTTTCTCACAGGTCTGGAGGCTTGGAAGTCCAAGATCTTCGAAGGTGACAACGAGGTTCATTTCTTTTGAGGCCCTCTCCTTGGATTGTAGGTGGCCATCTTCTCCCTGTGTCTTCACACGATCTTTTCTCTATATGTGTCTGTGTTCTAATTTCCTCCTCTTATAAGGACACTAGTTATTTTGGATTA
This sequence comes from Hipposideros armiger, assembly GCF_001890085.2. Taxonomy (NCBI): domain Eukaryota; kingdom Metazoa; phylum Chordata; class Mammalia; order Chiroptera; family Hipposideridae; genus Hipposideros; species Hipposideros armiger. The sequence continues at coordinate 665,475 of NW_017731783.1, forward strand.
GGGCCCATCCTAATGACCTCTTTTTAATATATGGGAAGCATGATCTCTTTAAAGACTCTATCTCCAAATACAGTCACAATCTGAGATACTGGGGGTTAGGATTTCAACATATGAATTCTTGTATAATACAATAATAAAAATGGGCATTATATTATTGAATGTGTACCATGTGCCAAGCACTGTTTTGTGTGCTTTACCCATATAAACTCATTTAATACTTGTTAAAACTCCATATGATAAATATTATTATTAACTCACTTTACAAATGAGGCCCTGGGTCAAGTGAGTGACAGAGTATTATTTCCACCTTCATAAGCTGGATCCAGAACCCATTTTTTTTTTTTTTTAAGAGACAGGGTCTCGCTATGTTGCCCAGGCTGGAGTGCAGTGGCTATTCACAGGCGCGATCCCACTACTGATCAGCACAGGAGCTTTGACCTGCTCCGTTTCCGACCTGGGCCGGTTCACCCCTCCTTAGGCAACCTGGTGGACCCCCGTTCCCGGGAGGTCACCATATTGATGCCGAACTTAGTGCGGACACCCGATCGGCATAGCGCACTACAGCCCAGAACTCCTGGACTCAAGCGATCCTCCAGCCTCAGCCTCCTGAGTAGCTAGGACTACAGGCGCGCGCCACCGCGCCCGGCCAGAATCCATTTTAATAGCTACCTTATTTCCAGAAATTCAAATCTATTGCAAATGAAATTATAAATCTTGCAAAAGATGTAGGATTTCAAGAAGCCTTTTAGAAAATTGATTCAATAAGACCCAAAATAAAAAATAAATTAAAAAACAAAGAAGAATCTAGGAGAGTCAGACTTGGTAACTGAGGAAGAAACAAAAATTGATGAAGATGTCAAAACACCACAGAAGTGAATTATTTGAATAAAAAAAGAAAAAGTAAGAACTTTGGGAAAATTAATAAAGCCTTCTAATATTTTTGCAGAAATGACAGTCTTTGTGATTGTTATCTGAATGTCAAAAGTCAAATGAAGACTACCATACATGTTATACAGTTTTAACAGAAAAATTCCCACCTCCTAAAAAATAATGGAATTTGGTCCATTCTCTTATTTTCAGAATTGATGCATGATTGCATTTATAACTGAAATTTTAACTTTGAAGTAAAATGAATTCTTTTGCAAAGTTTTGGTTTTATTTTATAAGATTAATTCACAAATAACATTACTTTCAATATTTAATACATTTTTGCTGTGCTAAATAGTTTTGTTTTAAGTGGGTTTTATTTTTCAGTATTAATTATGCTCAGCTAATGACCCTCTATATTATTTCAGCTGTTTGAACAATAGCACCCAAAGAGTATTAATTGATTAGTGTCAAACTGGAGATTAGTTTCCCATGATTTACCTTGGGGATCTTGTTTTATATTGTAATGTCTTGTATTTTAATGTTTATTTTGGTGAAGAGCTATCAGGCATGCTTATTTAATAAATTGGTATCCAAAACCTGGGAGGGATAGCTTATATGATGGATAACAGAGCAAGATTCACAAAGACTTCAGGGGCTAGACCATGAATTAAAACCATAAGATGAATTTTAGCTAGAAAAATTGTATTTAGGTTAAAAAATATTTGTTTTCATGCATACGGAAGAAAAAAGAAGTGGCCCGATTGCAAACTCAAAAGCATGAGTTAGATATTTGATGACATTTCTAGATTAAGCTAAGTGATCCTAGTTCACCATGTCTGAGCTAGGCTTATCTGGGGTCTTGTGTTTATTTGTAGATACCATTAAAAACAAACAAACAAACAAACAAAAAACTGGTATAAACTGAAGGATGACAAGGATATAAAAATATTTCAAAACAATGTTCTATAAGAAATAGTTGAAGAAACTCTTTAGGAAATAATACAAAAGGAATATATATGAACCATTTTCAGATATTTGTCAGTTACTCTCAGATATATGGAATGTGGAAAATGGAATGGCTTGTCATGGATTGTTCCAAGAAATCCAAGGGTAAAAGTAGTAAAGAAGTTCATTTTGGTTTAACATATTAGAAGAGCTCAGTAACAATTAGAAGAGGTCAGTGAATGCCCAGGCTACTGTGACCTTTCTGTTCCTGGAAGTATTTAAGCAGTTGGTTCAAGCACTACCTGTCATTGAAATTCTAGGAAGAATTTCTGTATTAAATGGGAAATAATTGGTTCCTTCTAATCTAAGAAACTAAGATGGAGTTAGCCACTATATATATATTTTTAAGTTGTATCTTTTAGAGTGTTTTTAGTTTACAAATAAAATACCCAACTATCAACAATTTTAATTAAAGGCATTCAGTTATTTTATGTAACAGAAGCTGGAGATAAGAAGTTCCAGGGTTGGTTAAACAACTAAGTGATGTCATTGGGAACCAAGTCTCTTTCCATCATTCATTCCATCATCATGAATCATGAAAAATCACTGGTTGACTTTTATCCCCAGCTTAGAGGAAGAATCATGGTCCCAAGATGCCTGCTGAAGAGCCAGGTATTCTGGCCTCACATGACCAAGTTCAAAGGCAGAATGCACAACAAAACTGGAGTTGTGAGGGAGTCTTGTTTATGATTCTCTTTTTTCACTGGGAAAAAAAAAGAAGCTTATGCAGAGGAGACTCTACCGCTGGCAGAATTCTAATGTCGTATTAGCCACAGCTGGATCCCATGGAAGCTAAGAATGCTATCTCAGCAGTTTAAGCCTTTCTGTTGGAATCAGGCTGTTATGTGGGCAGCTAACAGTGTCTGTAAAGATACTTAAGTTCTACTCTATTAGAAGCAGCATCTTTTTTTTTAATGCTGAAATATGAATACGCTACTTTCTTTCTTTTTTTTTTTTTTTTAAATTGGGGAATTGGGGAGGGGGACCAGCCAACTCATTGTTCTTCAATCTTAGTTGTGGAGCACGCCAGTCACCACCTGGTTGCCCATCAGCAGCTTGTGGCCTCTACGCTCAAGGTGCTGTGCTACAATCTTAGTTGCAGGTGGGTGTAATCACCATCCCATGTAGGAGTCAAACCAGCAGCCTTACTGTTAAGAGCGCATGTTCGGGCCAGCCGAGTGACACAATGGTTAAGAACTGGCTTGGAATGCCAGTGGGCCCCGTTTTAGATCCCACATATGAGGGCCAGTGACACTGCCCTCCACAGCTAAGATGCTGAACAACAGCTCAACCTGGAGCTGGGCTGACATGAGTCACCAGCGACCGCATAGGCTGTAGCCCCTGTGGCATTGGGTTGCCATGGGCTACCGTATGTAGTCAGCAGCCAGCGTGAGCGGCCAGCAGCCACAGTGAGCGGCCGTCCAGAAGCTGGCGACTGATGTGCCTCGCCTGGGAAGAGTGCAATGATGGTGCCAACTTGGGCCAGTGAAGCAACGTCCTCCACAACTAGATTGAAGGACAAAACGACAGCAACTTGTCTGTTCCCCTTCTCCCAATTCCCCAGCACTGTTCCCATCCCCCCAATTCCCCAATAAAAACCTTAAAAAAAAAAAGAGCACATGCTCTATCCACTGAGCCATCCTTGTGGCAGCTCAGCTCATGGTGAGCGTAGTAATCAAACAGTTAATCTTGTTGCTAGGAGCACATGCCCTTATCAGCTGAGCCATCCTGCCACCTGTTGGCAGCTCAGCAGCAGCTCTGCTTAGGCGCAGCGTCACTGGCCCATGTGGGAATAGAACCGGCGGCCCTGTTACTCAGAGCTAGCACTCTTAAGCTAAATCTTAACCAACTGAGCCACTCAGTTGGCCCTAGAAGCAGCATCTTGACTTTTTAATTTATATATTTTAGAGGTAAATTTTTCACAGTAAATTATGGGAAAGATTTACCTCAGACAATTTACTGTGAAAAATTTCAAAACTAGAGAAAATTAGAAAGACTTGTGCAATGAACACCCATATACCCACCACCTGGAATTCTATAATTGACATTTTACTATATTTGCCTTGTCATATATCTCTCTACTCATCCATCTATCAGTTCATTTTATGTTCTGATTAACTTCAGGGTAAGTTGCAATCATTGGTAACTTTATCTCTAAATACTTCAGCATGTATATCATTAAGTAGAGTTCAAAATATTTTTTGGTTCTTTTGTTAAGGTGAACTTTCAGTGAATCCCCTAAGATTGGGAATATGATAAAGATGCCACTTTTGCAACTTGTATTTGATACAACATTTGAAGTCCTAACCAGAGCAATTAGATAAGAAAAAGAAATAAAAAGCCTCCAAATTGGAAAGGAAGAAGTAAAATTATCTTTGCTTACAGATGGGATAATCTTATATGTAGAAATCACAAAGATTCCATAGAAATACAGTTAGAACTCATCAATAAATTCAGCAAAGTTACAGGATATAAAATGAGTACACAAAAATCAATTGCATTTCTATACACTAATAATAGGCAATGCAAAAATGAAATTAAGGAAACAATTTCATTCACAATAGCATCACAAAGAATGAAATACTTATGAATAAACCTAACCAAGGAGGTGAAAGACTTGTACACTAAAAACTACAAAACATTGCTGAAAGAAATTAAAGAAGAAACAAATAAATGAAAAAAAACAGCCCATGTTCATAGATTGGAAGATTTAATATTGTTAGGATGACAATACCACGCAAAGCAATCTACAGATTCAGTGCAATCCTTATCAAAATCTCAATGATGCTTTTTGCAGAAATAGAAAAATCCATCCTGAAATTCATATGTAATCACAATGGGCTCTGAATAGCCAAACAATTCTGGATTAAAAAAAAAAAAAAAGAACAAAGCTAAGTTGCTCACAATTTTTCTGATTTCAAAACTTACTACAAAGCTACACTAATAATAAAAACAGTATGGTACTGGCATAAAGATAGACATATAGATCAATGGTATAAAATTGAGAGCCCAAACATAAACCTTTAAATATATGAGCAATGATTTTCAACAAGAGTGTCAATACCATTCATCAGGGAAAAGATGATCTTTCGACAAATGGTGCTGAGCAGACTGTCTATCCACATGTAAAAAAATGAAATTGGACCATCATCTGACACTATATACAAAAAAGTATCTCAAAATAGGTGAAAGACCTAAATTTAATAGATAAAACTCTTAGAAGAAAACCTAGAGGAAAAGCTTTATGACACTGGATTTGGCAATGATTTCTTGGATATGACACAAAAAGTTCAGGCAACAAAAGAAAAAATACAAAAATTGGACTTCTTCAAAATTAAAAGTTTCTATGCATTAAGGACACTATCAAGAGAGTAAAAAGGCAACTCATATGATAGGAGAATATATTTGCAAATCATATATCTGATAAGGGATTAATATCCATAATGTATATAGAATTCCTACAATTCAACAACAACAACAACAGAAAACCCCCAAAAATCCAATTAAACACTGAGCAAAGGACATGAATAGACATTTCTCCAAAAAAGGTATACAAATGGCCAGAAGCTCATGAAAAGATGCTCAACATCACTAATCATTAGGGAAATGCAAGTCAAAACCACAGTGAGATACCACTTCACATCCATTGGAATGACTATTATAAAAACAAAACAAAACAAAAAATAACAAGTGTTGGCAATGTGGAGAAATTGTGCTGGTGGGAATTAAAATGGTATAGCTGATGTGAAAAATAATATAGCAATTCCTCAAAAATTAAACATAGAATTACTATATGATCCAGCAATTCCACTTCTAGATATACCCCAAAAAATTTAAAGAAGGGATTTGAACAAATATTTACACATCAATCTTCATAGCAACATTATTCACAATATCCAAAAGGTGGAAACAACCAAAATGTCTACCAATGGATGAACAGATATACAAAATGTGGTATTTATATACAATGAAATATTATTCAGCCTTAAAAATAAATGAAATTCTAATACATGTTATATATGGATGAACCTTGAAAACACTATGTTAAATAAAATAAACCAGACTCAAAAGGACAAATATTATATGAGTCCACTTATATGAAGGACATAGAACAGTCAAATTCATACAGAGAGAAAATGGAATAGTGGTTAAGAGGCGCTATGGGGAAAGGGTGATGGGGAGTTATTGTTAATGGGTATAGAATTTCAATTTGGGATGATGAAAAACTCTGGAGATGGATAGTGGTGATGGTTGCATAAAATGTAAATTTATTTAATTCCACTAAGTTGTGCATTTAAGACGGTTAAAATGGTAAATTTTATGGTATGTACATTTTACCACAATAGAAAATTTCAATGATGTGCACAACTTTTAAAATTTGAAGTGCATCATTCGATGAGTTTTGACAACTGTGTATACCTGTGTTAACCAAATCCTGCTCTAGATATAGTATATATATATATATATATATATATATATATATATATATATATATATCCTGCCCCTTCCCAATCAATTATTATCCCCAACCCTCACAGACATTCACTGTTCTAAATTTTTCTAACAATACATTAGTTTTGCTTGCTCTAGGATTTCATATAAATGGAATCATGCAGCATGAACTCTAGTGTAAGTCTTCCTTCACTCCACATAATTGTTTTGAGCTACATGCATATCATTGAGTATATAATTTATTGCCCAGTAGAATATTGCCCGATAGAATTCATTGAATGAATATACCACAGATTGATCAACCAATCCCATGTTGATGGACCCCTGGGCTATTTTCAGCTGAGTGCTATTATGAATAAAGCAGCTGCAAACATTCTTATATGAGGCTTTGTGTGGACATATGTTTTCAGTTCTTTTGGGTAAATATCTTGAAGTAGAATCTCTGGGTCATAAAGTATGTGTATGACTAGTTTATTAAGAAGCTGCCAGGCCTTTTCTGAAAGTGACTGAAGTAAATGTATTTTTATTTTATTTTTTAAAATAATTTTCTAATTTTTCATTTACAGTAGACATACAATATTGTGTTTGTTTCAGTTGCACAATATAGTGGTTAGACATTTATATAACTTATGAAGTGATCACCCTGGTAAGTCTAGTACCCATCTGACACCCTACATAGTTATTATTATATTATTAACTATATTTCTTATGCTGTACTTTACTTCCCCATGGCTGTTTTTATAGCTGGCAATTTGCACATCTTAATCCCTTTCCTTTTCTCACCCATTCCTTTAACACCACTCCCATCTGGGTTGTGAGTGCTCTTCTGTTATAATTTGGCCTTGATTGCTGTTGGCACATCAATAGGAGAGCCTGACTTTCAGGCTGATTGTCTATGAGGACTGGCCATGATTATAGCAAAGGGACTGACTACACAGTACATCATGATTCATTTTAGTGCCTGCCAAGTCCACCCTCTGTGTGTGTCATTTGCACAGGTGGTTGTGTGGTGCTCTAGTGTTGTCTAAAGCTGGCCCCTGGGTGTGTTGGTTCTGGGGCCTCTTGACAGGGTCTCTGGTATAGGCTAAGGTCAGCCACTGCCTGTGCCATGCCTGGGGTCACTGGTATGAGCTACAAAGTATCCACAGATGGCTGCTGCTTGTGTTGGGCTTTGAGGTGATTGGGAGAGGCTAATCTATAATCTGAAACCAGCTGCCACTTTTGCCAGGTTTGGGGCTGCTTAGCAACAGGTACAGGACATGCTGAGGCCAGATGCCGCTTGTTTGGAATTTGTGAACATTTGAGAAATTTTAGGAAATTCCACAGCATGAGCTGAGACAGGCCATTTGTGTGGGAAAGCCTCTAGAATCAGCTTGGGTGGGCCCATAAATTGGGTGTGGCATGGTCTCAGGGAATCACCAGGGTGGGGCAAACACTGTTAGTCAAGTGAATGAAGACTTAGACTTTACACCTGCCTGTTCCTGCAGGCTGGGTGGAGGGGGTTTGCTCAACAAAGGAACAACGGCATCTGCAAGCACTTCTGTCTGGGGAAAAGCTGTCCCTCCAGCCCTTGCCCTGAGGCCAAACATTCAATTCCTACCTTTATGTCCCTGGCACTTTTTGGACTGCTGCCTGGGCGCTGGAGCTCAGAGCAAGTGAGTCAATCAGTGAGGAAGTCCATGAATGGGCCCTTTAAGAGGAGCATTTGAGACTCCTGCAGCCCTCTGTCAGACTCAGCCACAATCCCCATGATTTTCACAGCCAGAAGTTATGGGGACTTCTCTTCCTGGTACTGGAACCATAAGCTGGGGAGCCTGGTGTGGGACTGGGATCCCTCACTCCTCAGGGGAAACTTGCAAAGCTGAGATATCATTTCCATTTCTTAAGTGCCACACAGGGCATGTAGGGCATACCCATTCCAAGTCTCTATACTTCCTGCCAGTTTCAAGGTGGTTTCTTCTGTTTATCCTTAATTATAAGACTTTCTTCAGCAAGAATTCATGTGGTTCTCAATGATGGTTGTTCTGTAAGTTTAGTTGTAATTTTGATGTGGTTGTGAGAGGTTTGTTTCTCTCATGAGGCTGGTAACCAGCTATACAGAGCCCCCTTCTCAGGGTTATTCAGTGAGTGAAAAGAGTCTTTGTGCATGTAGATGTGGCAGGGAGCCCTAGACAAAGGCTTTCCCAGACCACATGGCCACCAAGACTTCCGTGTTTAACATTTCCTAATTCCTATCTCACCCGGGAGCCAGTCAGAAACTAACACAATGCCGCATGTCCTAATAAGGAATCCTAGCTGCTAACCCAGAAACCTCAGGGTATATAGCTCTGAGTCCTGTCTGGATCTGGGCTCAGCCTGTGGTTATGAATCCGTTAAGCCGGCGCCAGTATCAGTAAATGTTGTTTCCCAAGACTTGGTGTCCCATCTCTCTGTCCAAGTATCTCGCAACATAACTGGGGGCTCGCCCGGGATATGGAGACGGCAATATTTTCTGCCTTCCTTGTCCCTGAGGCCCGGCTCCCCCAGACAAAAGGGAATGCAAACTCTACTCAGTGCCAGAGGACCCTTGTCTGTCAGTGGGAACGTCTTGTCTCCCCTACCAGCCACAGGGGACCCACCTGGGAGCACAACGGAACCCGGAAGTCTATGGGAACCAGGTTGGGAGCACCGCCCAACCAGACAGGTAAAGACCCAAGTCGCTTAAGGCAGCCTGTCCATCAGCAGACAGAAGGGGAGATTGATCACCTCCTGGAGTCACCTGAGTATCTCAATTTCTGAGAGAAACCATGACTCCCAGGAACAGGGCAGTGAGTGGAGAATGAATCTGTCTTGAGTCTGTGTGAATGGGATGCAGTTTGTCTGCGAAGCGAGTGCTGAGTCCTGATCCGCGGGTCTGTGATGAACCTCATACAGCTTAGGGTGATATCGCTAAATTGTCTTGTATGTACGGTTTAGTGATCCAAATCAGGGGTTTATACCAACCCACCAATTGCTAAGAGGCACCTGAAATATCCCCCCAAGGGGAGTGGCCGGAGATGGAAAAAATGAATCTGAGTGATTGTGCGTTGCGTTAATTTCAGGTGATTGCCATGGGTGGGCGACAGAGTACCCAGACTCTGTTAGGATGTATGTTAAAGAATTTTAAGAAGGGGTTCTCGGGGGATTATGGCACTAAGATTGTGGGAGACCAGCTCCCGCAGGGTCCAGGGGTTCCCTCAGGTGGAGACGGCGTTGGCGAGGAAAATGAAGAAGAAAGACACACGGAGACACAGGAGCGCTTTCAGGAAGAAGTGTCTCATTTATTTTGCAGCATGCCCCTTTTTATATTGAGCAGTTGACCATTATCTCATCAGTAAAAAGTTCTTTTACATAGTTTAGATCAGGGTTTTACTTCCTCGTAATTCTTATGCTCCAGGGTACAGCTTGACTTTTTCTTATGCTAAAAGATCAAATTATCTTAACTGTGTTTTAATCCTTTTTGCCTATAGTGACTATGTGATTAAGGCTAATCCTTTTACCTATAGTGACTATG
>NW_017731783.1:675558-694200 GCF_001890085.2 Hipposideros armiger
AGAAGGGGTGTAAGATCTTCATCCTACTGGGGGGCATCCAAAGGGGAATTTAAATCTTCTAAGATATAAAGCAGTATCTGTTTCCCAGTCAGAGCTTCAGAATTTGTCACAATAGCAGTGTGCTTGGCCATGTCAGACGCTGAGGCGCAGCAGGCTCCCAACAAAGATGACCCCCCCAAAAGCTCCACACCTTCTGTGAAATTGATTGGCTGTCATTCGGCGTTGAATGGCCAACAGAGGGAAACTTCGACAGGGACCTTATTAGGAGAATCCACCTCGTTGTTACCAGCAGCCCCAGTCACCCTGATCAGTTCCCCTATATCAACTCATGGGAGGCCATTGTACATACTCGTCCCCCTTGGTTGAGGTCATGTTTGGAAAGTCAGAGTAGGGTTCTTTTAGCCTGAGCTATGTTCCCCTCCTGGAAGCTGCTTAAGGATAAAACAAAAGGACAAAAGCCAGTCTTTCCTTCAGACCCAGAAGATATCCTGCCACCCTATTCGCCTATCTACTTGCCCCTTCTGCGAGCCCCTGAGCCGCCAGCCCAGCCCTCGGTTCTGCCCTCACTGACCCCACCATCTCCACCCACTACCCATTTTCCAAACCCTCCTACTATGCTGCCGCCTCCTGTCCTGACCCCATACAGGTCCACAGATGGGCGGCCGCAGACAAAGGGCCCTGAGTCTGATGCTCTCCAGCTCCCCCTACAGGAAACCACAGGCCCCGTCTATGATCAGGAAGGCCAGATTCAGGGAGGCCAACACATGTTTGTGTACCAGCCCTTCTCAACCATCGATCTCTTGAATTGGAAAAACCATACCCCATCATATACTGAGAAGCCCCAGGCTTTGACTGACCTCCTTCAGTCAATCGTTCAAACACATTTGACCCACCTAGGCTGATTGTCGCCAACTCCTCTTAAGTCTTTTCAACACCTAGGAGCACCAGCAAGTCACCCAGGGAGCCATAGGGTAGCTGGAGGAACATGCTCTGCCCAGGACCTTAAACATTCAAATGTATGCCCAGAACCATTTCCCTGAGGAGGACCCCCAATAGGACCCCAATGATGACCAGGACCTCCAGATGCTGAAACGGTATCAAGAAGCCTTTATAGGAGGCCTAAAGGATGGTAGTAAAAAAGCCATCAATATGAACAAGATCTCTGAAGTTCTCCAGGAACCTGAGGAAAGTACAAGCCAATTTTATGAAAAACTCTGTGAAACATTCTGTCACTCCCTTTGATGCTGAGACCCTCGAGAATCAGCAGATGGGCAATGCCACTTTCGTCGGGGCAGTCCCAGGGCAACATCCGGCGGAAACTTCAGAAACTGGCCAGATTTGCTGGCATGAATATCAGCCAGCTCCTCGAAGTGGTAACCAAAGTCTATGTTAACCGTGACCAAGAAGCCCATCAAGAAGTGAATTGAAAGATGAAGAAAAAGGTGGACTTGCTTGCTACTGCACTTGTCGAGCAGCCTGGGATCCCAAGGCAAAATGCCATTCCAAACCTGGGACTACCCCAGCGAGGGCGACATCAAGGGGGACCTCACACCGGAAGACCAAGGCTGGGACAAGACCAATGTGCTTACTGCCATCAACAATGCCACTGGTAAAATGAATGTCCTCAGTGGTTGGGGAGAATGCCAATAGGTCCAAACCCCCGGAAGCTAGGTCGAGTAACTCACGACAGTTACCAGCCACCCCATCAGGCACCAAATCCTTCTGGAGACAACTTCATCGGACTCACTGATATGGAAGAATACAGGGAAGAGTAGGTCAAACCTGGCTCCATCCAGCTAGGCCCCCAGGAGCCTATGGTCTGAATGTTAATTGGGAGCCAACCCATTGACTTTATGGTCAACACAAGTGCTGAACATTCCGTCATAACACGGCCCATAGGCCCCCTCTCCCAAAAACATGTCACCATCACAGGTGCCACGAGAGAATGGGTCCGTTGCCCCTTTCTACAGCCTCGACAATGCACACTTGGAGGCTGAGAAATTATTCATCAGTTCCTCTACTTGCCACACTGCCCTGTTGCATTATTGGACAGAGACCTACTAGGAAAACTCCAGGCTCGAATCACCTTTAACCACAGTGGCACACCGAGCTAACGTTAGGAGAATCAAGGGCTAAGGTTATGTCTCTCACCATACCTTGGGAGGAAGAATGGCGACTCTTTGGTCTTGTAGAAGAGTTCCGAGAGGGACCCAAACTCCCCTTCTTGATACCAGGAGTTCTTGATGCCAGACAACCCACCTGGCCTGGCACGACATGCAGCCCCAGTAGTTGTGGAACTAAAACCTGGGGCGGAACCAGTGTGCCACAAGCAATACTACATTCCCCATAAAGCACAAGTAGGCATCCAAAAACATTTGGACAGGCTCCTAAAATATGAGATTCTTCATCCCTGCCAGTCACCTTGGAACACGCCCCTGCTTTCAGTCCAAAAGCTGGGAACTGAAGATTACCATCCGGTGCAGGACCTGAGGGCAGTAAACCAAGAAACGGTCACTCTACACACAGTTTTTCCCAATCCATATACTCTTCTGAGCCTCATCCCAGCTGAAGCAACCCACTTCACCTGTCTGGACCTCAAAGATGCATTCTTCTGTATTTATCTGGCCCCACAGAGCCAGCCACTCTTCGCCTTTCAATGGGAATACCCTGAAAACCGTGACAAAGGCCAGCTGACATGGACAAGGCTACCACAAGGCTTCAAGAACTCCCCAACCCTTTTCAAGGCCACCTTAGCTTCGGATCTAAAGCCTTTTCCAGCCAGTCAAACCGGCTGCTCCAATATGTAGGTGACCTCTTGCTAGCTGGAAAGAGCTACAATAATTGTATGCAGGGTACATATCACATCTTTAAACTCTTGTGGAAAGCAGGCTACAAGGTCTCCAAGAAAAAGGCTCAGATATGCCAAGACATGGTCAAATACCTTGGTTTCCACCTGTCACAAGGACTACGCCAGTTCGACCCAGAAAGGAAGCAGGCGGTATGTACCATCCCTGTCCCCACCACTTGGAAACAGGTCTGCGAATTCTTAGGGGCAGCAGGCTTCTGTAGGATCTGGGTCCCCAACTTCTCTACTATGGCTATACCCCTTTACAAAGCCACAAAGGGAAGGTGAACCTTTTCTGTGGGAGTCTCCACAACAAAAGGCCTTTAATGAGATTAAACGGACTCTCACTCATGCCCTGGCCTAGGACTCCCGGACATCACAAAGCCTTTCTTCCTCTCTATATATGAACATGTGGGAATGGCAGTGGGAGTCCTTACCCAACCGCTCGGGGATTGGCACCAGCTGGTAGCCTACCTCTCAAAACAACTTGACTTAGTGGCATTAGGATGGCCACCCTGCCTGAGGGCTCTCACAGCAACTGTCCTCCTCATGTTGTCTGAGGCTGACAAACTGACCCTGGGTCAGGAATTAACTGTCCAGGCTCTGCACTCGGTCTGAGCCCTATTGATCATAAAAGACACTATTGGCTCACAAACTCCCAGATTGCCAAGTACCAAGGGCTACTATGTGAAAACCCACGAGTCCACCTTGAGATAGTATGGACCTTAAACCCAGCCACTTTTCTGCCTGTAGGGCCTGGGCCCCCAGACCATGACTGCATCAAAGTCATGGATGAGGTGTTCTCTAGTAGGCTGGACTTGACTGACCAAACTCTTACAGACCCCGATGTAAAATACTATACCAATTGTAGCAGCTACATCCAGGGAAATAGACGGTAGGCTGGATACGCTGTGGTGACTGTACACACCACCATTGGAGCGAAACCCCTCCCACGGGGGAGGGACATTGGCACAAAAGGCGGAGCTCATCGCCCTGACTTGGGCCCTTCAGCTAGCAGTTGGGGTAAGAGCCAATATTTACACTAACTCTAAGTATGCCTTCAATACCCTCCATGTTCATAGGGTTTTATACGAGGAAAAGGGATTAATAAATTCAAGAGGGAAGATCAAATATGGACAAGAGATTCTCCTAGAAGCAGTATGGGCACCCAAGAAAGTAGCAGTCATACACTGCAGGGGCCACCAAAAAAACAACACCATCACAGCTCGAGGCAATCGCAAGGTGGACCAAGCAGCCAAGCTAGCTGCAGCTGAAGAAACCCTCAAACTTCCAACATTAACAGCCTCCCTCTTTCCCAGCCCTTTTGGCCGAGTGGGATCCCAAATATTCCCACCAAGAATAGGCCTGGTTTTAGACTGAAGGGGGGAAGCCATCTCCACAACAGATGGTGGGAATTTCGAGACGGCCGTATTGTCATACAAGGAACCCTAGCCCTGGCTTTCATCAAGCACTTCCATCAACGGACACACTTTGGTCAGACGGCCCTAGAAACAACAACCTTCAATAGGTACTTCTGCGTACCCCGACTCTCCAGTATCTCACAAATAGTCTGTGAACAATGCCTTGTTTGTGCTCGCAATAACCCATGACAAGGGCCAACCCTATCCCTCGGAGTCCAGTATACCTGTGGCGCCCCTTGGAAGCTGCACACAGCCTACAAACCACAGAGCTCAGGACAAGTAGAATGCATGAATCGGGCCCTCAAGTCCCAACTAAAAAAAACTGTACCAGGAGACACACCTCCATTGGGACGAGGCCCTTCCAATAGCGCTCCTGAGGATACGCTCAGCTCCTACCAAGAAGACGGAGCCTTTCCCCTTATGAAGTTGTATACAGGAGGCCACCTCCACTTATTAAGAGTCTCTGAGGGAACCTTAAAGAAATAGGAGACCTAACCTTAGAACAACAGCCTGAGGCATTAACATCTACCCTACAGAACCTCAACCAGTGGGTACAAGAGAGGCTCCCCATCAGCTTAACAACTGAAGTTCATCTCTTTAAGCCCGGGGATTCAGTTTGGGTTAAGGAATGGAAACTCCAGACCTTAAAACCCCTGCGGAGGGGCCCCTTTACTGTCATTTTGTCTACCCCCACGGCAGTCAAGGTTGCAAAGATCACTCCATGGATACACCACAGCAGATTAAAACCTGCAGCCACCAGCTGGAACTGCACTTCTGACCCCTCCGAGCCCCTCAAGATCACTTTCTGGAAGAAGACAGCTGTATTACCAGTCCTTAGAAGGAGATCACCAGCCCCACTTTGGTCACACTGGAAGCTAACCAATCCACGCGCAACTGAAGCTTGAGGAATTCTTCCTTGCAAGATGCTTATCCCAAGGACTCTAATCCTTACCCTCACCCTTTTCTTCCCAGTCAGGAATGGTATCACTACCTCGTGCCCTAAATCATGCTTCCAGTCCTTTCGGCTAGAAACAACATCTCAGGTTACAGGCTGTTCTGGAAATAGTCACCAATGAAACTGCGACAGCTTTAGAGCTCCTCGCTACCCAACAGACCCAGATGCGGGCTGCTATTTATCAGAACCGCCTAACACTGGACTACTTACTGGCTGAGGCAGGTGGCATCTGTGGAAAATTCAATCAGTCGGACTGTTGCCTATATATTGACAACACTGGCAAAGCTGTCTTTGTCATCACCATAACCTGTATTTATCTGGTTAAATAAATAAAATATTAGAAAACTTGCTCATGTCCCAGTTCAAAAATGGGCAGGATGAGACTCCAATAGCCTCTTTGGGAGATGGTTTTCCACCCTTGGGGGATTTAAGGCGTTAATTGAAATCGTCCTGGGCCGGCCAAGTGGTGCGTTGGTTAAGAGTTGGCTTTGGATGCCAGCTCCGAGCAGCTGGGCCCGGGTTTGGATTCCACATTAGGGCCAGTGATGCCGTTCCCTCCACAGCTAAGATTGTGAACAACAGCTCGACCTGGAGCTCGGCTGTTGTGAGTCGCTGGTGATGGCGTAGGCTGCAGTGAAGTTGCAGTGAGCTGCCCTAAGCTACTGTGAGTGGCCGGCAGCCAGCATGAGCTGCCAAGAGCCGCCGTGAGCGGCCATCCAGTGGCCGGCGACTGATCTGCCTCACCTGGGAAGAGCGCAATGATAATACCAACATGGGTCAGTGAAGCAACGTCCTCCACAACTAGACTGAAGAACAAAACAACAGCAACTTGTCTGTTCCCCTCCCCCAAGTCCCCAATATAATCTTAAAAAAAAAAGAAAAGAAATCGTCCTCCTGCTCCTTGGAGCACGCCTTCTTTTACCCTGCATTCTCCCCCTTGTCATTCGCTCCACCTCTTCCCTCATAGAGGCCACTGTAGAACATAAAACTGCTGCTAAGGTCCTCATGTTATGGAAGTATTAACCCCCAGACCAGCAACCTGTTGAAGGAGATGATGCTCTTTAACCCACCTATGGGTTCGAGCATCAAAGAAGGGAATGTGGCAGGGAGCCCTAGACATAGGCTTTCCTGGACCACATGGCCACCAAGATTTCCACGTTTAACATTTCTTAATTCCTACCTCACCCAGGAGCCAGTCAGAAACTAACACAATGACACATGTCCTCATAAGGAATCTTAGCTGTTAACCTGAAAACCTCAGGGTATATAGCTCTGAGCCCTGTCTGGATCGGGGCTCAGCCTCTGGATATGAATCCTCTGAGCCAGTGCTGGCATCAATAAATGTTGCTTCCCAAGCCTTGGTGTCCCATCTTTCTGTCTGAGTATCCCTCAACATAGACACCTAGATATCTCTGGAGGACAAACCATAATAAGATAAGACACTGGGGAGAACTTTGCCACAAAGTAGTTTGCAGGGTTTCCTGCTATTTGCCATGACTTATTTTGTTGTAGACAAAAACCATTTTATGGGAGTGTATTAGTTAAGATTGGGCTCAGGAAAAGCTCAAAATTTCAATAGCTTAAATAAAGCAAAAGTTTATTTCTCTCTCACATAATAATTCAGAGGCCAGCAGCCCAGGGATATGATAGCTTCATGATGGCACTCCAAGGCTCATTGCAACAGATGAAAAAAGCCCAAAAATGTTCTTCTTTCTCCCAGAGCTCCAGGTTAAAGAACTGAGCTCACTTGCACTTTTGGGTTTTTTTTTAAAGATTTTATTGGGGAATTGGGGGATGGGAACAGCGCTGGGGAATTGGGGAAAGGGAACAGACAAGTTGCTGTCCTTTTGTTCTTCAGTCTAGATGTGGAGGACGTTGCTTCATTGACCCATGTTGGTATTGTGATCATTGTGCTCTTCCAGGCTGAGGCAGATTGGTCGCCGGCCCTTGGACGGCCACTCACGGTGGCTCACGGCAGCTCATGGCAGCCCAGCTCCAGGTTGAGCTGTTGTTCACCATCTTAGTTGTAGAGGGCGCAGTGTCACTGGCTCATGTAGGATCCGAACCAGCATCCCTGCTGCTCACAGCTCGCGTTCCCAAGCTAACTCTTAACCAACGAGCCACTCGGCTGGCCCTCATTTGCACTTTTTAAAGTGTTGTTTTTTTTCCCCCCAAGCCAGATGTTAAACATGGATAGAGTTAACAGGAAACACATGACTTTTCTCCATAAAGAGACATTTTGGTGTTACTTGATACTGTCACTTACATATCATTGGCCTGAACTTGGTTACATGACCATGCTGAATGACAGGGGAGGCTTAGAAATAGAACCTAAAAATTAGGATTCTATTATTAAGCTGAAAGTGGAAAATGAATGTTGGGAGGTAATTGTCAATCTCTGCCAGAGCAGAACTGGGGCAGACAAATTAGTCTCAACATGTGCACTGTCAATATGGCAGCCACAAGCCACCTGAGCTATTGGGCAGTTAAAATATGGCAGGTTCCTACTGAGATGTATTGTAAATGTAAAATATACACAGGATTTCAAAAACTTAGTATGAAGAAAAGGATGTTAAATATTTCAATTTTTGTATTGATTACATATTAAAATGGTACTATTTTGGATATATTAGATTAAATAAAATATGTCACTTTATTTATAAAGATTAAATATATCATAAAATATGAAACTAATGTCACCTGTTTCTTTTTTCTTTTTAAAAATGTGGCCACTAGAACATTTAAAATTATACATGTTCCTCGCATTATATATCTGTTAGTGCTCCTTTAGAAAACCAGGTAAGGGTCTTCTCACTTCCCTAGGCCTGGAAGTAGGACTGACATGGGAAGTTTAACAAGGGAAGAAAGAGAGAAATAGAAACAAAAAAGGAAAAGGAAAGCAGGGCAAGAAATTAGGAGGGAGGAAGGGTTAGGGAAAGAGGAAGGAAGGAAGGAAGGAAGGAAGGAAGGAAGGAAGGAAGGAAGGAAGGAAGGAAGGAAGGAAGGAAGGAAGGTGGAAGGAGGAAGGGGGAGGAAGCAAGAAGCTAAGAATTAAGGATTAAGTCATGGAAGAGCTCTAAACTGCAATGTTGATCTCCCTGAGGGTGAGCCAAAGAAGAATTTGGGGAGACCCAGGATTCAGGAGACATGTTGAAAGGTGACTGCACTGAGTGAACCAAAAGGACAATCATTTTCATTATTTTTCTGGTCTGGGAGGCAAAGGGCTGAACTCGGCATTTCACAGAGAAAATCCAGGACAAAAACTCAGCACTCTAGAGTACTTTTTGGAGTGCTCTCAGTAACTCTTCTGTACCTATATGTCTATTATCCCATTCCCCTAAACCTTAGGCAGTGGTTGTGGAAGAATCTGGCAGCAGGCATAGCAGGGAATTCCGTGCAGTAGTCTGGCACTTCTGTTGGAAGGTGCTTGTCAGCACACGCTGAGGCTCTTCTCAACATACTGGTAGGACTAGGACTTCTACAGTGGTCATAGGACCCCTGGCCCCACAGATATAAGAAGGCAAAGAATGTTCTCTCTCCCAGAAATCCAGAGGAGAGATCTGAGCTTACTTTCTCTTTTTAAAGATGTTTTTTATTCCAAGTTAGATGTTAAGCACAGGTAGAGTTGAAAAACAATATGGGAGAGTTGGCAATTATCTAGTGAATTTAAAGTAGATGGAGAGCTACCCTAGATCTGTTTGGGGACTAATTTATCTTGGTTAGTTATCTGTATCGATTGAAAAGGAAAACTGAGAGGGCCAGCTGAGCGGTGCGTTGGTTAAGAACTGGCTTGGGACGCCAGAGGGCCCCGGTTCGGATCCCACATATGAGGGCCAGTGACACTGCTCTCTACAGCTAAGATGCTGAACAACAGCTCAGCCTGGAGCTGGGCTGCCGTGAGTTGCTGGGCTGCCGTGAGTTGCTGGGCTGCTGTGAGTTGCTGGAGGGGCATAGGCTGCAGCCCCTGCTGCAGTGGGTTGCCATGGGCTACCATGTGTAGCCAGCAGCCGCCGTGAGCGGCCTTCCAGAAGCTGGCGACTGATCTCCCTCAGCCAGGAAGAGCGCAGTGATGGTGTCAACTTGGGCCAGTGAAGTGACGTCCTCCACAACTAGGCTGAAGAACAAAAATGACGGCAACTTGTCTGTTCCCTTTCCCCCAATTCCCCAACGCTGTTCCCATCCCCCAATTCCCCAATAAAAATCTTTAAAAAAAAAAGTAAAAAAAAAAAAAAGGAAAACAGAGAAAAAGGTTCTTCCCCTTCGTTTTTTGTTTTTTTTTTCTTTCCCCTTCATTTTGGGCACTAATAGAGAGCTGGAATAATCCAATAGTCACTTTGTTCTCTTATAATAATTTTCACTATCCATAACTCTTATTGTCATGAAGACACGTAGAGTACAACATATTGTTGAGTACTTCAAATTGTTAAAGGAAAGGGGCATTTTAAGGTCTAACATTTTTATAATAATAAAAGTAATAATTTTCATTATTGTTAGTCACTTTAAAGTCAATCCAGTTTTTCTAACTTGAAGTTTTTCATTTGTAGTTCAATAACTTTTTTAAATGTTATTAAAATATACTTTTCCAAGTTTTGGAATTTTAAAACAAAAGTTTTAAGTTTGAATTCAATAGAACTTTATGTATACAATTTGGCTATGCCTGGCCACATTTAAATAACCATTATGTTTTCTCTCACACAGAGTACAAAATAAACAGGAATTATAGGATTTCTACCACTTTCAGCCATCTACCTAGTGGATCTTGTTGATATTTAGAGTTAAATTATCAAGGTACAAAGTATAAATATTGGTAAGAGAAGAATTACTACTTGCCCAACGGACAATTATGAGTTAGAGATCTAAGAACTTTTTTGATGAAAACCTGGGGAGCACTCTAATTACTTATAGTAAGCAAGCAAGCAGAGTGATTGCATGGAAATCTTTTTGGACCTGGGAAATGACCCCCCAAAAAAATAATTTCAGAACCCTCTGACCCTGCTTAGACAGTTAGGGATGGAAAGTTTGTGATTATAGTTTCTTTCTCCTTACCCACTTACAGTGTGAATACTCTTGTGTCATGACTCAGAGGGGTTAATTTCCTTTTAAAAGAAAGCTGGTGAGCAAGGGCCGGGAGGCAACTGCCTTTGAACAACTGCTCCTTTGGCAAGTTTTGCTAGAACAGGAGAAAGAATGCCACTATTATTTAATGTGATTTTTTTTTTTTTGGTCTGAGGTTCAGATCTTTTCATTTTATGGTCATTATTCAGTAGTAAAGCTGGAGCAATTCTGTCTCTCAGCTAAAACTAGCTAAGTAGTGATATTAATTCCCTATTCTGACTTATGGAATTCCTGCAGCCTACAAAAGCCTATTAAAGAATTATCCCATCAGAGTTCTAGAACAGGAAAAGACCTTAGAGTTCTTCATCCCAGCTCTGCAGCATCACATGTGAAGAATCTGGTGCTCCAAAAAAAATCCAGCACTTAGAACTATAGTAACTACTGTATGGCAGAGCTAGGCTGACACCCATTTATCTTCAGCTCTTTCTTCAGAGACAGCAATGTGTAATTTTTATTTTTAACCAAAACAGGCAAAAATATTATGAATATAATCACTAAAATATCTACTTATAATATATTAAGTCAATGTGCACTTTTAAATATTAAACTATAGTTTGCTCCCAATCTGCAAGTTGCACAAACATACGAGGTGTGATCAAACAATATTATGAATGTTTAAATAAAAAAACTTATTATAATAAAAGGCACATTGCCATTAACCTCCCTCAAAATACTTCCCCTATCTTCAAACACACTTATCCCATCATTCTTGCCACTTTCTGAAGCAGTCTGGAAGTCCTCTTTCATGAGCATCTTTAGCTGTCATGGCTGCCTTGATGACCTGAATCATTTTGACTTTGGGGAAGAGCCAGAAGTCTCAGGGTGCCAGATCCAGTAAATAAGGTGGATGAGGACAGAAATTGCCATGTACCAGATGCGATTTGTGACACGGAGCATTGTCATGATTTAGAAAGATGATTTAGGGCATGCCTTAAAACATACCTTATCTCCTCTCCAGCTGCAGGACACCCAGATGCCCCAAGCTTGAGGCCGATGTTGCCTGGACTATGGGAATAAGGGGGCTCGGCTCTCCTTATCTTTCAATAAAGCTGTTGGTCTGACAAAAAAACAAAAAACAAAGAACAAAAAAACCACACCTTCTCTCAATAGCTCACATCCAACTGATTGCACCAATCAAGTAGAAACTTGTCACACACTGTTACTAAGGTTTGACGTGCCGCTTTCCATATTGAAGGTCCCTGCCTTTCTGTTGGATGGCACTCGGCAGCAGCATTCACCGTATTTTGTGATCACAACGGAAAGGCTCCATGTCACACATTGCTTCTGATACGGAAATTTTGGTTAACCAAAAACATTATTGTGTGTCCTCACCCACTTTATTCACCAGATCTAGCACCTTGCGACTTTTGGCTCTTCCCCAAAGTCAAAATGATTCAGGACATAGAGGCAGCCATGACAGTGCAACTAAAGACACTCACAAAAGACGACTTTCAGAACTCTTCAGAAATTGGCAAGAATGATGGGATAAGTGTGTTTGAAGTGAGGGGGAATATTTTGAGGAGGTTTAATGGCGATGTGTCTTTACTGTAATAATTCTTTTTTTAATTTAAACATTCACTGTAGGTTTTGATCACACCTCATACAAATCCTCCTGTCTCTACCCTTGTTCCTCCAGCCTTCACCGATAAGTGGGCACCCACTGCCAAGTGGAAAAAACTCAGTGCTTCCCTGATTTGAGTGGGGATCAGGGTATTGGGAGGGGAAAGTTGCTGTGGGAGTAGGAGGGAGCTAACTGGAAGGTTGTACCAGACAAAGGACTAGAAGAACTCCTTTTTCTTCATTCTCAAACTGGTAGTTTTATACTTTAACTGTTTTTCACTTGGGAAGAACAACAGCAATAATAAGATCCACTTTACAGCCCTGGTACCCTGATTTGATGTATATCAGACAGGTTTAAATTCCCTACATCATTTTACATACAATTTTTCTGTTTAGTGAAGGAATTTCAGCTCTTCCGGATATATATAATGAGGCAGGAAGACTAATGCACTTAGGGGAAACTACACTACAGATGCTTTTATTATTTTTTTTAGTGTTGGGAGTACGGTTGCCAGATAAAATACAGGACTCACAGTTAAATTTGAATTGATAAACAACAGAGACATACTTATAAAAAACATTATTCATTGTTTATCTGAAATGCAAATTTCATTGAATGTCATGCATTTCTATTGGCTCACGCTGGCATCCCCTTCAGGAGGTGCCCAGCTGCGTTCCTCTCCCAGGAGCTCCTCTCAGCTTCTGGCAGTGAGTTGTTTGCCAGGTTTGCTTTGGGAGTTGGTTTGAAGTTATTTGGATTTGATGACCTTCTCTCTTTCTCCTTTGTGCAGGAATTTACTCACCAAGAAAACCAGAGGAAGTGGTCATCAGATACTGCTTTCTAGAAACCCTATTAAGCAGTTGAAATCTCCTTTTCTCCACTTTGCTTCAGTCTTGGGGACAGGATCATTGGTAATTCTACCCCTTATTTTAAAGTTCTGTTTTGCATAACCTTTACTAGAGTATCATTCTTTAGAGTGGTGTTTAGTCAAAAGCCACATTTTGGTATGTTAAACACCTATTGTCTGATGCTTTTCTTGTGGGACATATGAGCAGGAGGTGAGGGGCAGCCTCTCTTGTAGCAGTTGGAATTCATTGCGTTTCTGCAGATGGAGGCGGGGCCTTTCCAGCTGCTTCCTCCGTGTTCTCAGCAGGGCACAGTGCCTGGGCATCCAGTGAGGCTGGGTAGTAACAATCCGGTAGTAACACTGGGCAATAAGAAGTGCATGGCTCCAGTGTCTGCCACCTGCTCCCTGTCCATCCAAATGCAGTGACTTAACTTCTCTGGGCCACATTTTAACACCTATAAAATGAGGATAATGTTATTGTGAGGATCACAGGAGTTAAGAAAGGCAAAGCCCTCAGAACCACACTCAGTATATTTTGTTAAATCAGTAGATAACGCCTTCCAGTTTTCTGTTCTCTTTAGAAGCCTTCTGATATGTAATAGTTATTACTGTTCCACCAAACCTGAAAGATTTCTAAAGGAGTGAGTTAATAACTCTCAAGGAATGTAGGTTCTTTGAGAATTTGGCCATTCTGTATGGGAAAAATATAAACTGTTATCCTTAGAGATGGATAATTTTTAAAAATCTGCCAATTCTTGGGCCGGCCGAGTGGTTCAGTTGGTTGAGTTAGCTTAAGAGTGCAAGCTCTGAGCAACAGGGCCGCCGGTTCAATTCCCACATGGGCCAGTGACACTGCACCTGAGTTGAGCTGCCACTGAGCTGCCAACAGGTGACAGGATGGCTCAGCTGGTGAGAGCAAGTGCTCCTAACAACAAGACTGCCTGTTTGATGGTGGGCTACGCCTGCCCACAACTAAGACTGAACTCGGCACCATGAGCTGAGCTGCCACCCGAATGGCTCAGTGGATAGAGCGTGCTCTCTTAACAACCAGGCTGCTGGTTGAACTGCTGCATGGGATGGTGACTACACCCACCTGCAACTAAGATTGTAACACAGCACCTTGAGATTAGAGTCCACGAGCTGCTGACAGACAGCCAGATGGCAACTGGTGCCCTCCACAACTAAGATCGAAGAACAACAACTTGGCTGGTCCCCTCCCCCAATTCCCCAATTAAAAAAAAATCTGGGAATTCTTCTAGGTCACAAAGAAGAATATGGGGGAGGCAGACATACCCTTCACATTCGTGGGTAACAACAGGGAAATAGGTGAATTGAAAGTATTGAGGCTGGGGCTGGCTGAGTGGCTCGTTGGTTAAGAGTTGGCTTGGGAATGTGAGCTCCGCCGGTTGGGATCCCCCATGGGCCAGTGATACTGCGCCCTCTACAGCTAAGATGGTGAACAACAGCTCAGCCTGAAGCTGGGCTGCTATGACTTGCCAGCGACGGTGTAGGCTGCATTGGGCTGCCATGAGCTACCTTGAGTGGCCGGCAGCCAGCGTGAGTGGCCAGCAGCTGGTGTGAGCTGCCGTGAGCCACCGTGAGCTGCAGCCCAATGGCTGGCGATCGATCTGCCTCAGCCGGGAAGAGCGCAATGATAATACCAACATGGGCCAGTGAAGCAACCTCCTCCACAACTAGACTGAAGAACCAAAGGACAGCAACTTGTCTGTTCAGCAACTTGTCTATTCCCTTTCCCCTATTCCTCAATGTTGTTCCCTCCCCCAATTCCCCAATTAAAAAAAAAAAAAAGGAAAGAAAGTATTGAGGCCCCAAGGTACTCTGAGCGAGGTCCACCGTGGCTACACTCAGGCAGGGTTTTGGAATTTATCCTGCTTCTCCTGCAGAGCTGATTACCCATTTTTGCCTTTTCTCACCTCCATGATATTCTCACCAAATTGGCAAAGACAGGATTTGATAACAATTAAATTTGAAAACTCAACAACCATACCACTAATATAAACGATTGTTGATTTGTTAAATGTCAACAGGTGTGAAAGACAGAGGGAGCAAGCTTCTTTATCAGGATAAATGAAATGCAGATAATGGCAAGAAGTATCAAAGACACTAAAGCACTAAATTAAGAAGGGAGCTTTGCACTAATATTTGGTGTGAGTGCCTGCATTAAGCAGTAGGAGTCATCACTTCTCAGGTCCTTCCAGCAGTGGTGGTTGTCCAGCTGGAATGGAGTCTGAGCATGGATAGTTTCAAAAAGCCCCAGGGATTAAGAGTAACTAATTTGGTATGCTCTAAATCCCACACTTACAAGTACATAATTTTATTTAATCCTGGTAAAAACCCTACATGGTAGTTAATATCTCTTCCGTAACTATAAGAAACTCAGACAAGGAGGCAGAGTAGCTTGCTCAAGGTCACATAGCTGGTGAGAACAAGACATCACTGGGAGTACTGGTCACTGCAGCTCCAAAGACCAGGTTTTTTCTGTTGTACTAAGTTATCTCCATTTCCCAAGGCTTCTAGATGCTCCAAGAGAACTTTAAATGTCTCTGCCTTGCCTTGGGGTTCTGCCTTAAAATTTTTTTTTTAAATTGTAAAATACGCATATGAAATCTCACCATTTTAATCACATTTAAGTGTACAATTCAATAGAATTAAGTATATTCACAGTATTGTACAATCATCATTACTATCCATTTCAAAACTTTTTTTTTTTATCATCCTAAACAGATAATTCTTCCTTCTTAAACATTTTCTGGTCACAAATAATGAATTGTGTGGTATGATATGGGAGGGTGTGTGTGTGTGTGTGTGTGTGTGTGTGTGTGTGTATGTGTGTGTGTGTGTTTAATTTATAAAAGCCCAATGAAGAAATAAAGCAAAACACAAATAAATTATACTGTAGTGATATTTTTAGAATTGTAGAGTTAGATAGAATTTAGAATTATTAGATAATTAAAAAAGAAAAGTGAGATAATTTATAACGATCAGTTTGATTTGCGCTTTGCACAGTTCTCAGTCTTATAATTTTTGATTCTGGATGTGATCTCTCAGCATTTCCTCAGGCTATTTGACTTAAATGTGGCAGGACTTCTCCCATACAGAGCATAGCCTCACTTCTCCTGTCAGTTCCTGAAAATGCACCTCTGCTTGTTAGCTTCAACTAACCAAGCAAAGTGTAAATTATCACATACAATTTCCACCAATGGAGTCCTGCCTAGAGAGATTCCTTGTGAGATTATGACATGAAATTCATAGATTTCCCACTCTCTAACCCAATTTTGGTCTAGACTGGGGATGAAAGAAGATTGGGTTGTTATGTGAGGTTCAGGGCTGAAGAATAAACAGACCCCTCTTTCCACTTCAGCCAGAAAGGCCCCAATAGTGAGTGCAGAGGAAAGACTAAAGACTGGATGCTGGAGAAAGCCCATTACAACTTGGGCCCTGTCTAATTCTCCCCACACCAAGAAGACTATAGAAACCCACTTCCTATTATACTTTGGGGTGGAGCTCAGAGGTGGCGGGAAGAGCTCAGAGAGATGCCAAGAGCGTGGAGCAGGAAACAGAGACTAGCCAGTTCCCAGGCAGGTAGTAAGGAAGGCGGGTAGTCAGCAAAATCTTCACCACAATAATTTATGAAGCCTCCATCTTAAAATCTTCACTTTTGAGCAGTAGTACACAGAGACAGAGAATTGGTGACATAAGGAAACAATTAAAAAACAATTTTTTTTATTCCGTCCCCATCCTCCCCTTCTTCTCTGCGTGAAATGAAGACCACAAGGCTCTGTCTTGCTGTGGGGTTCATTCCTTTCTCTGCCTCCTGATGCCTTCAGGCTTGACCCATATGGGTGGGTTTCCTGCTCTAATTCTTGATTTCCAAGTGCAGCTTCATGGGGGACTGGAATTTCAGCCCCTCCTCCCTTTCAATCCTTCTGCCAAGAAGGGGACCCAGGCCCTAGATGTCTCCCCCCCAACCTCCCCAGCTGGTGTCTGGGTTGCCCCTGGGCCTGCTGGGCTCCTACACGGAGCAGACCAGCCCTGACAGAGCAGTTGAGAAGAGGCTGTGGGTCCCTGAGAGGCGAACTGGCCCTGGTTCCTGGGGTTGGTCTGTGACCCCTGTCCTGTGGGCTTCCTGCACTGCCTGGGCCACCTTCACTTTCTCTCCCCACTGACCTTTCTGCACGCTCATCAGTGGGCCAGATGGCTCAGCCCTGCAAGCTCATGGACACCCTTCTCCCCTCCCCATGGACTTTAGGCCCCTGTGATCGCTCTCAGTTGGAGTCCCTGGAAGACCCAGGGACCCGCTCTGCCTTCCCCAGAACAAAGATGCTGGGTGCACAGCTGCTCTCCCGTGGATGCGCCCCTCCTGCCCTGCCCGTTGCTCCTCACACTCCCCCTGAAGCAACGAGACCTTCAAGCTGCCGTCTCAATCCTCCACAACCCTCTATGCCCAAGGAAACATTTTTTTAAGAGGGACAATAGGACGCTGTGAAATAATAGACAAAATATATTAGCCTCTGCCCCTAGATCCTGGTGCAGGGCTCCTAAACGCCTGTAACTTCCTAAATGATAAGAGCACCGGGAACATCTTTTGTCCTAATGTTTGGTCTTTGACCTGGTTCCTGACACAGAGCTCCTAAATCCCATGGAGATTCCTGGGTGATAGAAGTGTCTTTTGTTCTAATGTAGCGACTCTGGGTGGGCTGTAGGAGAGTGTCAGGATGTGGCTGGACACCAGAAAGACCAAGCCGCGATTAGAAGCTTGGCACTTTCAGCCCCACTCCCCATCCTGCAGGAAACGGAGAGGCGCTGGAAACTGAGTTAATGATAGATCATGGCGATGTGATGAAGCCTCCATAAAAATCCTAAAAGTAGCCGGCATGATTGAATAAGCATATGCGTATGTGAGTATATTGTTTAGGTTTAACTTGCCCTGGAGGTTGCATTTAAATGATACTTTTGTGTGCTAGGTTTGAATTAGCTGAAAGTGATTCTGTAATTGTTACCCCCAAAGGACAAGTACTATAAGTAAATTTTATAGAACAAACTTTAAGCCTATCATCTCTATTAAACACTCTGATTTGGGTAGACAGAGAGAGGCTTGCACTGATTTACGAAGGATTTCACAACAAGGTCAGTGCCAGCATCCAAAAAGATCTTTGTTGTCTTTACAAACTGCTGTAAGCATTAGATGTTCCCCAAAGGAGTGTTCATTCCCCTTACAACGTCACATAATTGTCCCATCTGGGGTCCATTCTTTGTAGAATTATGACGTTGTCAAGGGACACAGAGGTGAACAGTTTCTCCTATTTTGACTCTAATCAAATTCACAAGAGATAGGTGTATAAAACAGGGTATTAAATAGTATCAATTGATTTATTAAAATAGAATATCAATTAATTGATAGACATATAAGTGGGGAGATACTCATGTTTGCTGATAGGCACATTAATTCCCTGAAGGTAAATCCATGAAGAAACCTCATTAAATTACTAGCTTCCCTGCAGAGTAGGGAATCAGCATGGAGGAGGGTAGGAAGTGACTAGTGTCATTGAACTCTGCCAGTGTAGGACATCCACTTCCAGCTCAGGGTGACCTCATCACACCTACAAGTGGGGTCCCTTCCCTTCCTTCCCCCCTTTGTGTGAATCTGCTAGATGAGTACAGTAGGTCAGAGTCAGAATGTTTTTTAAAGGAAGTAGAAGATAAAAATAACAGAACACATTGTATCTAGCAAGAGTAAGATTTGTTTCATGTATGTAACTTTTGTTTTAGAAGATAGCTAGGTAGGCGATGATAGATAGATAGGAAGGAAGGAAAGAAGAAGGAAGGAAGGAAGGAAGGAAGGAAGGAAGGAAGGAAGGAAGGAAGGAAGGAAGGAAG
>NW_017731783.1:699384-708147 GCF_001890085.2 Hipposideros armiger
TCACTAAATAGCCACAGGTAAATCTTTATATACCAAAAAAAAAAAAAAAAAAAAAAGGCGGGGGGGTGGGGGTTATTTGGAAAGTATAGAAGTTTCTATTAGAATGTTGATGCTAATGATGGCTGAATTTTGATTTCCTGTTGCTAAGGGTCAGTCTTCTCTCAAACAGGGAACTTTTTCAGAGGGAATCAATGGCAGATATGTTTTTAGGAGGCTCTGCTTGAGTTTAGATAATGTTTTTTTCTGTGGTTGATGAATATTCAGATGTTTGAAGTTTAAAGTAGTTTTCATACTACTTTGGTGAGATGCTTCATTCACTAGCTTTGCAAGTTGGTCATGACATTGTCTAACTAGGAGCAAGAGTCATGGGCCATAGAAAGCTTGCTCTAAGGGAAGACTGCCCTGTAGAGTTGAGAGCCAAACCTCATGATTTCTAGGCAATTTGTCTAGCATAAAGCATGTCAGATGTATTACCTTGGAAGGTGTAAACCAACAGACAAACATAGAATTCAAAAGGTGTCATTTTAATACTCCACAAGAGTTATGAGTTCCTAAGAATAAGAAAGAACATAGGAATCAAGCAAATTCAAATTCTTTAGAGAGTCCAGGAAAATACAATTATATATCTTAACTTTTTTTAACTGTAAGATGAGGATATTATTAGTATCTAGCAAATATGCCTGTTATGAGGGTGAAATTAAAAGCTTCTTGAAACTGACCTGGGCAATCAATGATTTTTTGGATATGACCCCAAAAGCACAGGTAACAAAACCAAAAATAGACAAATGGAATTGTATCAAGCTAAAAAGCTTCTGCACAGCAAACAATCAGGAGACAACATCAGAATGAGAGAAAATATTTACAAACTATACATCTGATAAGGGGTTGATATCTGAAATATACAAGCAACTCAAACAATCCAAAAGCAATAAATAATCTGATTTAAAAATGGTCAAATGAGCTGAAAAGATATTTTCAAAAGAAGATATATACATGGCCAACAGGTATATGAAAAAAATGCTCAACATCACTAATCATCAGGGAAATACAAATCAAAACCACAATGAGATATCACTTCACACCTGTGAGAATGGCCATTGTTAAAAAGACAAAAAATAACAAGTGTTGGCAAGGATTAACCTGGAAGACATTCTCTAAGTGAAATATCAGACACAGAAACACAAACACTGCTTGATCTCACTTATATGTAGAATCTAAAAAAGTCAAACTCAAGAAGCAGAAAACACAATGGTGGTTGCCAGGGCCTGGGTGGTGGGGGAAACGGAGAGATGTTGGTCAAAGCATACAAAGTTTCAGTTATGCAGAATAAATAATTTCTGAAGCTCTAAAGTACAATGTGATGACTACAGTAAGCATTCTATATTATTATATACAATTTATGTTATTAATATATTTATTTTTATTTATATATTTTAATAATATAAATGAAATTATATAATGTCATATATTTATATCAACTAGTATATATTTTTATTTGTCAATCATACCTTAACAAAGCTGGGGAAAACAAAATCTTAGAATAGTGCCTGGTACATAGCCATTTTAATTTTTGTTATTTCCAGAAAAACCAAAATACACTGCAAAGACCCTAAGATAGTGTGTCGCAACAGTTGGGCCTAAAAGTGGATTTTTACAGCCTTGGACATTACCTCCCATGTCCCCACTATCACCTTTCTCCACTACCAGGTCTACAGTGGAGAGTTTGGAAAATTTATGGATCATTGGAATATCAAGGGTTCTGCAGGTTTGAAACAGAGACAACGGAATTCTAAAAGTAGTTTATGTTTGTCCCTCATTCCTTCTGGCAATGCTTATTGACACAGGGGGTAAGTAGATATACCCTACCCTCATAAGCTCACAGTCCAGTGGAAGCAGAGATCTGTTCATGAAAAAAGAGTTGATTAATTTACTCCAGGTGCTATGGTGGAATTCTGCAGAGTACATAATGGGGCACAAAGGAGCGTGAGTTTTTTCTTCCTGGGACAGTTGGGAAATGAACCAGATGAGGTAATGGTTGGGCTGCTGTGGAATGTTGAGTAGAAGCTAATGAGATGGATTCAGAGTGGGTAGAGAAAAGAGAAGGAGCTTCGGCAGAAAAGGCAGAGCTCTAAGGTGGTGGCTTTTAATGCTGCTACACATCAGAATCACCTGGGGAAACTTTGAAAACATGCTTGTGATTGGGCCTTACCTCAGAGCAATTAAATTAGAACATCAAAGGGAGGGACCAGGCATTATATACTTTAAAAACTTTTCACATGATTCTAATTTGCAACCAAGATTAAAAACCAGTGATCTTAAACCAGGATTTTAAAAAAAGGAGAGGGGCATGGTGTGAGGTTGGGAAGCATTATAGGGTAATCTATGGGCATATGATTTAAATTATTATACGGACTCTCCTAATCTAAATAATCTAAATAAATTAATTATATTTTATTGGGTTAAATAAAATGCATTACACTCCATGGCATAAAAATAAAAGATTTTAGAATAAGGTTGTCCTAATAACCTCCTAGGATAGTCAATACTGATAGAAAAAAGAGTTGCCTGGGGCCGGCCAAGTGGCGCGATGGTTAAGAACTGGCTTGGGACGCCAGAGGGCCCTGGTTCAGATCCCACATATAAGGGCCAGTGACACTGCCCTCTACAGCTAAGATGCTGAACAACTCAACCTGGAGCTGTGCTGCCATGAGTCATCGGCAACTGTGTAGGCTGCAGCCCCTGTGGCAGTGGGTTGCCATGGGCTACCATGTGTAGCCAGCAGCCAGCGTGAGCGGCCAGCAGCCACAGTGAGCGCAACTTGTCTGTTCCCCTTCCCCCAATTCCCCAGCACTGTTCCCATCCCCCCCCAATTCCCCAATAAAAAAATAATAATGAAATAAAGAGTTGCNCTATTCTGGCCATAAGAAAAGATGAAATAGTGCCATTTGCGACAACATGGATGGATCTTGAGATTGTGATGCTAAGCAAAATAAATCAAACAGAAAAAGTCAAGAACCATATGATTTCACTGATACGTGGTATACACAACTGAAAACAACAAAGGAACAAGACAAACAAAGGAAGAATCAAAAACTCATAAACACAGACAATAGTTTAGTGGTTGCCCGAGAGTAAGGGGGACAGGGGGTAGTAGATGAGGGTAAACTGGATCCAATATATGGTGATGGAAGAACTGACTCTGGGTGGTGAACACACAATGTGATATATAGATGATGTATTACAGAATTGTATACCTGAAACCTATGTAACTTTACTAACAATTGTTACCCCAATAAACTTTAATTAAAAAAGAAAGAAAGAAAGAAAAAAGTTAACTGTTGGAGCAGACTACAAACCCAGGTTTTTAGTCCAGAGTGTAGCCAGTCAAAAAGATTTCTAGACACCATGCTCAAAGTGTCTTCAGCTATATGGTGGAGTGAGGATGGCAGTGACAATCCAATAGATTTTCCGGTTTACAGTTTGGATTTCTTTTGGTGATGATATAGACATTACAGTCATAATCATGATTATTTCCCACAGCAGAACATAGAAGACACAGTCCAAACTGTTGTGACAATGAGTCTTGTGACGTTTATATCAAGTCATCCAGCTTCCGCTTGCAGAGCTTCTGAAAAAGGGCAGCTACAAGACAACCTAGAGTTGCCTGTGGGAGGTTTTATAAATGAATTTGGCAATACCAAACACAGGTAGGAAAAGATCACCTATATATATCATAATACATATATAAACATACAGACAGTTGCAAATAGAGACCTTATGGCTTTCATTCTAAAATTTTAGCCATGAGTCAGGCATAAACACAGTAATATAAAATCTATTAGTATACATAAGAGTTGTTCTTGTCTTTGTTCTACTTTATATCTTTACCCCAATATGTTTTTGGCAGATGAAACAAGTTGAGTTACCTGCTCAATATGAGAATTAAAACTTCACACAAATATTTTTGTGGGAGAATTGCAAGGTTTTCTTTTGCCCTGATATGTAATATTATGGAGGCTGTGGACTAAATTGTAAGCAAGGGATGGAAGATGCATCAAGCAATCATCTGGATGTTTCTGAAGCTTATCTGAGTAAATAAAATATCCAGTCTGTTTCCAATTAGTATTGTTAGCTTCACATCACTGATTTTGGGGGTTCCTGATTCCCTCATCTTGAGTGACTGTAGGGAGATGAGGGACTGGAGTAGGAATGCAAAGGTCTGGCAGTGGTGAGCAGAGGAATGGAGGAGTAAGAGTGTGAAGGGAGACATATTAAAGAGCCGAAAGGAAGGTTGAAGGTGGTAAAAGGAGGAAGGAGGGGCAGAGATATTAAAGAGGGAAAACTCTCAGAGCCAATTTGGGGAGATCTTAAATTTCTCAAAGGGGCTATTGAAATTTCAAATTATCCCTAGTAAATCATACCAATGTGGAAGGAAGAACACAGCACCATAGTTGCAGAGCATGAAGTCAGCAGGGGTTGAAGAGGCAGGAGGGTTTCAGCTGACGGAGGATTTCCCCTGAGAGATAAGTAAGGAGAAAAGAGAAGTCTTAAAAAACAACAACAAAGTCTGGAAGAACTTCCAGCCCAAGAAATACATTGCAAACACAGAAGCCTGGGACTCTAACTCAACTTCAGAAGGTATATTCATTCCAAATGTCACTAAAACCAATTAGTGTTTTTATGGCTTAAACATGGACGAAAGAAGCATCCCCAAAGAGGGCACAGAAGATGCAATCCCCATATCCAAAGATAGCCAGGGATAGCCAAGGAGAAAGAAAGCAAGGGCCCTCATTGCCTCAAGCTGTAAGAATGGTATTTAGGTATTTGTGTCTCTTATCTCCTACAAAGATGAGACACTTCCAATCGTAGACCCACTCATCTATCACACTGAGATGGGAATTCTCTGTACTGCAAAGGCAATGAGGAAAGGGACAACAAGGGTCCTTATGGGCTGAGATGTTGTAGGATTTAGACATAGTTGTACCTCTTGAAAGTGTCACTTGTTACTTCATGTCTCAGTGTCCAACCTGATGGTTGGTGGCCGCCCAGCATCGCCTTAAAACTCCATGCCACTCAGCAGACAGAAAACCAGAGAGAACTCACTCTGGATCCAAGCCAAGCTCACAGGACATAACACTGAGTTGGAAGGAGAACCTCATCCAGGTTTATTGGTGACTCAGAGCAAAGTTTTTCTAAGCAGACAAACTCTGATGAGAACTGTAAACTAAGTGGTCTGTGAGGCCAGCTCAAACAACAAGACTTATAGTACTTATGCCTGTGTTCTACCCTATGATTCTCCTCCTTATGACAAACAACACCACCACAAAAGACAGAGACAAACTGACAGGACACAATGGCTAGCTATAACAAGAGTCAAAATACCCAAAGATCTAGTTCTCACCTAAAAGTTTTCTCCTATAAATCTAAAGTTTGGAAAATCCCTTTTAGAAAAGACAAGGAGAGTATCTTACCACCCTCACTCAGCTGGACTCTGAGCAGAGATATGGGAGTTTGACAAGTAAAACATTGGTCTTTGCCAGCTTGATCAGAGGTCCTGGGATCTCAGCTACGATCTCCAGAACAAACAAGAAGTCCCCACCATCCCATCCTCATCACCAAAACTGTTGGAAAGAAAACTTTACCACCAGTGAAAGCTTTGAACTTAAACTACCAGTTAAGTTCAAATGGTTATGGGCCTGAGAAATAATTGACGATAGATTAACAGAAGAAAATACAAGGAAAATACATGTGCACATGAGAGTACTTATTAGGAGCTAACTCACTAAATAGCCACAGGTAAATCTTTATATACCAACTTGACAAAAAAAAAAAAAAAACGGGGGGGGGGGGGTTATTTGGAAAGTATAGAAGTTTCTATTAGAATGTTGATGCTAATGATGGCTGAATTTTGATTTCCTGTTGCTAAGGGTCAGTCTTCTCTCAAACAGGGAACTTTTTCAGAGGGAATCAATGGCAGATATGTTTTTAGGAGGCTCTGCTTGAGTTTAGATAATGTTTTTTTCTGTGGNAAAAAAATAGTGTATTTCTTACAGTGATTACTTTCCCAATAAATGTATAAATGTTGCTTCTGTTGAGACCCTGACATCTTTTATTTATTTAGTAAATATTTATTTGGTGCCTACTCTGTACCAGTAATTCTTCTCATGGAGATTACAATGGAAAAAAGGATTCTGGAAGAGATAAAAGGCAGGCAACAAATACATAACAATGCCCATTGGATCTCCCATTTTTCTAGTCTCAACACATCTAATGACATAATCACTCTTCATACAGATACATCTTTAGATGGGTTTATCTAGTTCCGCTGACCTGGGATCATGCCTGGCCTTAGGGTTGGAATGCTCTCTTGGAACTGACAAGTCATCTGTTGGAAGGATTCTTTGCACAGACAGTTGCTTTCAGCCACCTCCCATCCAGTTTTCTTTGTTTTTCAACTCCTCATGGTACATACTACCTACCCACATTCTTCAAATAGTCCTGTGGGGTTTTTTATTCTCTAGTAAGATATCTGAAGATAAACCATATAAGTGTACAGCTCAAGGGCCTGAATGAAAAAACTACAAAATGTGGTAGCTAGGAAGGCTCCTGGAAATTTTCTTTTTCAACTCCCTATTTTCAGGTGAAGAAACTGTGATCCAAGAAAGCTGTGATTTGTTCAAGGTCAAAGTCATTCAATAACAGATCTGACACTAAAACCTGGGCCTTGAGCTGCCCCTGTCCAGTGCTCTGTCACTCTGCCATGCAGCCTACCTATTATGGACGAAAGGTTTGTGTCTCCGTCAAATTCATATGTTGAAGCCTCAACTCCTAATGTGACAGTATTTAGAGGTGGGGCCTTTGGCAGGTAATTAGAATTAGATAAGGTCATGAGGGTGGGACCCTCAGGATGGAATTAGCAGACTTAGAAGAAGAAAAAAAAATCTCCTTCTTTCTCTGTCTCTCCGTCTATATCTCTGTCTCTCACCCACACGTGCACACACTGAGGAAAGGCCATGTGAGGACACAGAAGGATGGCCATCTGCAAGCCAGGAAGAGCTCTCACCAGAAAGTGAATAAGCCACCACCCTAACCTTGGACTTCCAGCCTCCAAAATTATGAGAAATAATGTTTTGTTGTTTAAGACACCTAGTCTATGGTATTTTGTTATGGAAGCTCAAGTTGACTAATACACTGTCTAAAAGAAAACCTGACTGAAGAGAACCCAGAGAACACTCCCTTTCCAGGTTGTTAGATGCATCACTGTTCTGTCATTTTATGGTTCCATAAAATAACAGGCATGAGGAAGACTAAAACGTTTTCATGATGAATGATTGAAGGAGCTATATTATTCATTGGAATAAAATTTTAAAGCACCTTGTCATGCATAATATTAATAAAGTCTTCAATCTAGTAACTGATTTCATCCATTCATTCATTCATTCATTCATTCATTCATTCATTCAACATTTATTGAACTCTACTATGAACCAGGCAGTGTTCTACGTGCTGGTGATATATCAGTGATTATTAGAGAATGAGTCCCTGCTGTCATGAAGCTTCTTATAATGCAGGTGTGGGGGTGGATGGCAGACACAAAAGTGTCCCCCTCAGATCTTGCTTCAAGGGAGAGCTTGCTGCCCAGCTATGGGGAGCGGTCAGCTGCAGACTCCGGCTTTCATCTCCACCAGAGTCAGTCTCAGCTGCAGACTACTGTTTTGCCCAAGGTCATGCCCCATCCAGAACAGCCCATATCCAATGGCTGAGCACAGCAGAGGTATACGATGGTCTGACCATTTCAGCCCAATACAGGACAATCCTGACGGTTAAGACTTGCTCTAGAGCTTCCTGCCAAATTGGCCAAAATTTTTTCAGGCCTGAATCACAATTCCACTTCTCCCTCTGCTCAATCCTGCTTCTCCCAGATCTTCTTTTCACAAGAGCTGACCCCTAATAAACACCCTGCACTTCAAACTCTGTCTCAGTGTCTGCTTCCAAAAGATCCAACTTGTCATGGTGATTATTTTATATGTGTGACTACTTTATGATTAGTAGGAAAGCTTTTTTTTTTTCTTTCTTTTTACTACCGTGACATTTGGGCATCTGAGTGAAGATCTGGAGAATGTCAGGAATTGAATCCTGCAAAGATCTAAAAGAAGAACATTCCGGGCAAAGGAAACAGCTAGTGCAAACACCCTGAGGCAGGAGCATGTTTGGTAGGTTTGAGGAACAGTCAAAGAGCCAAGGTGTTGAATCAAAATGGGGGTGAAAGGAGGCAGGTTAAGTGGGGGTGGGAGATGATGCAGTCCCATCTTGTTTCATGAACAAGGAACTGGGTTGATTGCCGTGGAGAGAAGACTCTGGTGAGAAGTTGTGAAGTAAGAGATCTACAAAATGAAAGAAGAACAGAGATTATATGAATAAGAAGAAAAGAACAAACGGAAACACATTGCCTCATATTCAACACATATTTTGTTGAATCAGTCCTGAGCATTATCAAAGGGTATTTCTATGGAAACAGAAAGAAAAATAAAAGTTACACAGATATCTTTACAGATAAATGTTTTCAGATTTTTTGGGTAGATACCCAAGAGAGGGATTGCTGGGTCATATGGTAATTCAATGTTCATCGCAGCTTTATTTATGGTGGCCAAGACATGGAAACAACCAAAGTGCCCTTGAATAGATGATTGGATAAAGAAGTTGTGAGATTTTATATATATATATATATATATATATATATATATATATATATATATATATATA
>NW_017731783.1:713628-722813 GCF_001890085.2 Hipposideros armiger
TTTATTTATTTATTTATTTATTTATTTATTTATTTATTTATTTATTTATTTTTAACTGGGCAAGAAAGTGAGTGAGCAATATGTGATAGCTTTCTGGACAACGAGGTTAGCATTATAATGGCGGGGAGGGAAATGTTTACAACATAAATATTGCATTAAAATAAGGAGGACCGAGGAAGAAAATTTTCACACTAAAGTTAGAGTCTAATTTTAAATAAATATTTCTACTTCTGTGTAGCACTAAGCTGTGCTTAAGCAAGGGTATTATTGGTTAGGGCTCAATATATATTAGTAATAACTGTTATATTTATCATTATTATTCATTCTAATCAGGCCTTTCAACTGAACCAGACTCACTATAGGCCAGTTTGATGTTTTAGGAGACAGCTGTCTAAGAAGGAAAATATAAAAGATGAGTATTGTGCAATAAAAATCCATCAGTAAGATAGTTTTTGAAGCTTCCTTGAATGTCTATTTTAAACTGCCATAAGATATCTTCATTTATCAAGTAAAAATATTTTCAGGTTACCATAATCAATGGGGTTAGGAGACGGGAAAAAGCAGACAGCACAGGAGAGTATTATCACTTCTAGGTAAATTTTAATTTTATAAATTATCTGATAGTTAGTTTCCTTTGAAAGATATAATTGTATATCTTTAGACAAGTAAGAGCCATTGCACATCAGCCTGAATTACCAGAGCTTCCATTAGTGGGACATGAGAGCCATTAAAGAGATAGATTTTCTTATTCCGTTAAATTTATGCACTCAATATACAATTACATATTTTGTTTCCATCTAGGGGTGCTTGAAGAGGACTTCGGGTAAGATGAGAAAGTTGTGAAACTAAATCACAGAATCTTCTCTAAAATTAACTGAAGTGAACAAAACAGAAGAAATGCTCAGGAAGTTATATTTGAAGACCCTACTTCCTGACTACAGATGATCAAAACCCACATGCTTCATTTACCTTTTTGCTCTTCCATCAGTAGGGGAGTGTGGCAAGGCTGCCAGCGAGAGACATTGCAGGTGAAACAGAGGTAAAGAGGAGGAAGTAAATGCCTACATTTTTCCTTGGCCAGAAACAAAGGCTTCATGGTTCAACTCTTAACTGGAGAGCAGCTAGAATCTAATTATAAATATACTCTGCCAATAAAGTATAATAAATTTTGGTACAAGAGTTTTAATCCAAGGATAATAAAAGAGCAATGACCAAGTCTACAAATCATGAAAATGAGAGCCCATGGCCCCACATGAAGATTCTCCTCTCCTCACACCATCCCCTCATCCTTGCAGACACTCACTGTCTATAATTCCCATCATCCCATGTGGGAATCAAACCTATAACCTTGTTGTTAAGAGCGCGAACTCTAACCAACTGAGCCATCCGGCCACCCAATGGCACCTCGGCTGCCCATTGGCAGCTCAGCTTGGAAACAGCTCACTGGCCCATGTGGGAATCGAACCGTTGACCCTGTTGCTCAGAGCTCGCGCTCTAACTGCACCATCGGCCACCCCCCCTCCTCCACCCCCTGCAACTAAATTGAAAATGGCAACTGGACTTGGAGCTAGGACTGCGTCCTCCACAACTAAGATTGAAGGACAACAACTTGACTTGGAGGTGATGGGTCCTGGAAAAATACAATGTTCCCTTCCCCAATTCCCCAATAAAATCTTTAAAACAAACAAACAAACAAAAAAACATTTCCAAGCCACCCTTGTAGCTTGGTGCAATCACATAGGGTTTAAGTTCTGGACAATGAGATATAAGCTGAAGTGATGTTTACAACTTATGGGAAGGTACTTAAATAGAGTGAGCATTCCCATTTCCTCTTTTTTTCTCTTTCCGATTACAAAGCAGATATGATGGCTGGAACTAGAGTAACCATTTGGGACCACATGGTGAAACTCTAACACTTCAGAGGAGTATCATATCAACTTGATGGCTGGTGTAGGCTTCTTAGTGAAAGAGAAGCAAACTTCTTTCTGATTTAAGCCGTGGTTACTTTGAGCTTTCTCTCTAGTCAAGTCTAATTTTAACTAATAGATGCTCCTTCCAACTAGTCCTCAGGCAATGGAGGAAGAGAGAACACAAAAGTTTCTCCTCAACTGAATTTCTAAGAGGAAGACAAACAAGTCCCAGATCAATGTGGAAAAGATAGTAAATAAGAATTCATACACAATGTGAAAATAGGAAATCTGGATAGATCCCACATATTAAATAGGAAGATGGAGAAGAGCATTGCATGAAAACAATGCAAAAACACTATGATTATGACAGAAAAGGAAAAGGAACAAAGGATTAAAAATATATCTGGAAAAAATGCATCTCAAAAAGCTAAAGAAAAATTCCTACAAAAAAAAGGCTTTTATTCTATGAAAAAAATTAAAAAGTACAGGAATACCTTGGTTTGCGAGCATAATTCGTTCTAGAAACAAACTACTCGTATTGCAAGACCATCACTCATTTATCATGTTAAAATGTATTAGAAATGTTTGTTTGTCTTGCAGAACACTCGCAAACCAAGTTACTCACAATCCAAGGCTTTACTGTATATAAATTCAATGAAACAAGAAATCAAAGGTGAGTTAAGGCAACAGAAGGCTAAGATTGCAATGTGTGATGGTTAACTTTATTTGTCAACATGACTGGGCTACAAGTCATGCCCAAAATGTTTGGTCAAACATTATTCTAGATATATCTGTGAGGTGTCTGTGGTTGAGATTAACATTTGAATCAGTAGACTGAGTAAAGTGGATTTCCCTCCCCAGTGTGAGTGGGCTTTATTCAATCAGTTGAATAGAACAAAAAGGCTGAGTAAGTGGGAACTCCTCTTGCCTGACTGTTTGAACACAGGCATTGCTCCTTTTCTGGCCTTTGGACTCAAAATAAAATATTGGTTCTTCTTGGGTCACAAGCCTGACAGCTTTCAGACTAGAATTTATACCCTCAGCTGTCCCGGTTCTCAACTACTTATATTTGGACAGGAACTACACATAGGATCTTCTAGGTCGCCAAGATGGTATGTAGGCTACAGATTTTGGGATTTCTCAGCCTTTATAATTGCATGAGCCAACGCCTTAAATAAATGTCTCTCTCTAGATATAGGTGTAGATATGGTAGATGATAGATGAGATAGATAGATGATAGATAGATAGATAGATAGATAGATAGATAGATAGATAATAGATGGATAGATATCCTATTGGTTGTTTTTCTCTGGAGAGCTCTGACTAATACACAATGCTAAGTAAAAAAAAAAAAATGCACTATTAGAAAAATTGATTAGCAACAGCAAAGAATGGGACAGGGCTGAAAACTAAATTATCAAATGAAGGAATGGCCTACAAAAATCACAAAGAATGAAATGAAATAAGACAAATATATTTTAATAATTTTAGGAAAGAAATTAGATGTAGAGTATACAATAATAGCTTGAAATCAGGATGGTTGGTATCCAGAATCAGAAACCACAATAAATGGAATAGAAATTATATTCAAAGATGTAATAGAAGAAAAAATTTTGAAACAATGAAAGAAATAAGCCTGCATATTGAAGGGGTACTGTGTTCCAGGACAAATTGCTTAAGAATGATCAACATTAAGCCATATCCTAGTTAAGTTATTAAATTTAAAAAAAAAAAGAATTCTTGGGGTGTCTGGGTGGCTCAGTTGGTTAGAACGTGAGCTCTGAGCAACAGGGTCACAGGTTCGATTCACACATGGACCAGTGAGCTGCACCTGAGCTGAGCTGCCACTGAGCTGCCAACCAGTGGCCAGATGTCTCAGTTAGTTAGAGCGCGTGCTCTCAACAACAAGATTGCCGGTTTGATTCCCACATAGGATGGTGAGCTACACCGCCCCACAACTAGATTGAAAGCAGCGACTGAACTTGGAACTGAGCTTACGCCCTCCACAACTAAGATTGAAGGATAACAACTTGACTTGGAGCTGATGGTCCTGGAAAAACACAGCGTTTTTCTTTCCCAATTCTCCAATAAAATTAAAATAATAATAATAATAATAATAATAATAATAATAATAAAAATAACAAAACGAAGAATTCTTCAAGCTTCCAGGTCAAACAGAAGGAGGAGAAGAAGGAGAAGGAGAACTCACCTACAATAGCCAAGTTTTTCTGTATCATTAGAAGACTACAAAATTCTGAGAGTGAAGAGTTTCAGTCAAGAATGACAGACCAAATCATGTTGTCTTTAAGTATAAAGGCAACAGACAAATATTTTGCACATACAAGAACCCAAGGAATATAAAAATCATAAAAGCCTGATTAAAAGAATCTCTTTAATTATTAAATAAAACTAACCCAGAAATGAATCAAAATACAGGAACATAGATAGAGCAGTGGTTCTCAAATTATAGTCCCTAGACCAGCAGCAGCAACATCACCTTGGACCTTGTTAGAAACACAAACTTGGGACCATGACCCCAGAGCTAGTGAATCAGTCTGTGTTTTAATAAGCCAGCTATCCAAGTGATTCTGAAGCATAGCAGTTTGGGAACCACTAAAGTAGAGAACCTGTGGTTACAGAAGAGTTCATGGGCACTCACTCCATTTAAATAGAGAAGGAAGTCTAAACAACTGGGGAAAAGTATATTAAAGAAGAGGATAGAAAAGTTGTAAAAAGACACACACACACACACACACACACACACAACATGCCATAAAAATGTATACAAATTTTAAGAAAGGAAAAAACTGTATTAAAATTGTAATACTCAGTAGATACCAATAATAAAAGATGAATACAAATCATGTTGACTTCTGCAATTACAAGAGGTGCTCCTTCATGTGTGTCTTTAGTTGCACTATCGTGGCTGCCTCAATGTCCTAAATCGATTCAAAATGTTACCTTTCATTTTGGAATGATGTACCAGAATGGAAATTACTGTACGAGAAACAATATATGACACAGAGCCTTTCTGCTGCAATCACAAAATATGGTGAATGCTGTTGCCAAGTGCCATCCAATGGAAAGGCATGGATCTTCAATACGGGAAGTGGTATGTTGAACCTTGGTAACAACAGTGTGTGACAAGTTTCAACTTGTTCAGTGCAGTCAGTCGGGTGTGAGCTACGGCTGGGAGAAGGTGTGTTTTAAAGTGTGCTGTAGGGCCATCTGAGTGGCAAGTTAATTAAGAGTTGGCTTGGGAGCACCAGCTCTGAGCATCAGGGCATCGGTTTGGATCCCACATGAGGGCCAGTGACGCTGTGCCCTCTACAGCTAAGATGGTGAACAACAGCTCAACCTGCCGTGAGTCGCCGGCAATGGCGTAGGCTGCAGTGGGCTGCGGTGAGCTACCATGAGCTGCTGTAAGCTGCCCTGCGTGACCGTCCAATGGCCGGCGACCGACTGCCTCAGCCGGGAAGAGTGCAATGATCACAATACCAACATGGGGCAGTGAAGTGACATCCTCCACAACTAGACTGAAGAACAAAAGGACAACAACTTGGCTGTTCCCCTTCCCCGATTCCCCAATTTAAAAAAAAAATTGTGCTGTAAATCATCCTCTATCATGACAACACTCTGTGTCACACATCGCTTCCGTATATGGTAATTTCTGTCAAAAAAAATATTACAGTGTGTCCTCATCCACCTTATTTACTGGATCTGGCACCATGCAACTTCTGGCTCTTCCCCAAAGTCAAAATGATTCAGGGCATCAAGGCAGCCATGACAGTGCAACTAAAGACACTGACAAAAGAGGACTTCCAGAACTGCTTCAGAAAGTGGCAAGAACGATGGGATACGTGTGTTCGAAGCGAGGGTGAGTATTTTGAGGAGGATTAATGGCAACGTGTCTTTTGGTATTAAATTTTTAAAAATTTAACCCTCCGTCAGGCGCAACTGATCTCACAGATTCATTGCACACAAATTTTCAAATATCTAAGTTAACAAGTATGGTGACTCATCGCTTCAGTATCTTCCCCCTCTACCGTAACCTATTGTCAGCCATGTTTGTGACTTAGTACAGTAAAGACGTATTTCATAATGGCATCTTTGTGTACA
Source organism: Hipposideros armiger (assembly GCF_001890085.2). Lineage (NCBI taxonomy): Eukaryota > Metazoa > Chordata > Mammalia > Chiroptera > Hipposideridae > Hipposideros > Hipposideros armiger. The sequence goes on from NW_017731783.1 coordinate 719,658, forward strand.
ATGAATCTGTGAGATCAGTTGCACCCCATGGAGGGTTAAATATTGGTCATGTGTTTTGATCATGCCATATATGGAGCTACTGTGAACATTGGTGTGTAAGTCTGGTATGGACATATGTTTTTATTTCTCTTGGATAAATACCTACAGATGGTATAGCCTAGTATGGAAGGACATCCAAGATATATTACTCATTAAAAATTAAATATAGCATGTATACTTTGGTCTCATTCATGTGCATTTTAAAAATATGTACAATCGTTTATGAGCTTCAACACCAACTTCACAGTTTGGCTGAATTCCAAATGGCTGGCTGTTAAAGTCAATGTTCAGTTAAAACTAAGACGGAAACAGATATGCCATCATAGAATGAACTTCTGGTTTCAAAGAATAAGTCTGAAATTGTATTTAAAAATTAAAATATTAGTTAAAAACTTAGGAGTCACATTTTTAGAGATTGCCATCATGGTACAGGAGCAGTCATTCCACAGCAGGGACAGAAAGTCACCAGCTCCTGTGGTCATTGTATTGCAGATTTGCAAAAAGTAAATAGGCATTCTCTTTGAACTGGCATGTTTAATACGATCCTTTTTCTTTTTCTTTTCCTTTTTAGCACAATACAATTCAGGAAGTAGTTTTTCAGAAGGAAGTTTATACCTAAGATTTATAGATTGATCAATTTTCCAGAATCTGCTTACCTCAGTTGTTGAAAATGATTGACAATCAACAGTAATTTCAAGAAGCTTCTGCTAAAATTTTTTAATTTGATAGACTTAAAGCTATAAAGAATTCTCTTAAAGTATTTGTTAAGGTGGGGATTGTAAAGGTGGCACTAAATCTTCAATTTTGAGATTTGGATCTCTGGTATAATTTGAATTAACAAGTATAATTTAGCTTGGGACCTTTTGAAAGCTTTCTTTTCTTTATTCTTCTTCCTATACATTTACAATGCATACCAGTTTCAATGTTTCTATTTACTTCTGCCCAGTGCTGGCCTTGTGATTTGGGAGAGGTTTTGCATCTGTATGGGATCCACTCCTGGCTCCAATTTTAATCTACATAACATATGCAAAGGTTTCAATAACCAGTTTTACCACTTCCCCAACCCCAATGGACGAAGCCAAATTCAATAGAAAATTCCACTACAGACCAAAGCAATTTACATCCTGGTTACAAAATATAAAACTTCAGACAAAGACTGCAGTAGTTTGATGCAGTAGTTTCCAGCAGAATCAGCCCAGGCAATGCTCCTCTTACTTTAATAAATCTTCCTTCTGTATTTTTACCTGACTTGTGAATTCTTTCATGACCCGAAAGCGAGCAGCCACAACAGCATTTTCACAGAACTTTCTGTTAAAAATTTTGGTTAAATACACATAACATAAAATTTACTGTCTTAACCATTTTTAAGTATACGGTTCACTGGCAATAAGTACATTTATATTGTGCAACTGTTACTTGAGCGCAGGCCCTCCTCAGCTCGGTGTCCAGGTTCTTGGTGTCTCGAGCAAAGAATTGAACGAGATGCCAAGGTAAAGTAGTGGAAAACCAGTTTATTAGAAGAAAAAGTACACTTCAAAGAGTTTGGAGCTGGCCGAGCAAAAGAAAGAGCTCAAAAGGCACTGACTGGCCAGGACTTGGAGTTTTTTATCCCTTTTTTTCTTTAGAATGGGCTGTTCCTCTCTGGATGTGGGATCACTTGATTGACACCTGTGATTGACAAGAGGCTATATCTTATATATATATATTAACTTATATATTAACTTATATTAACTTATCTTTTATTAACTTATCTTTTTAGACTGCACATGTTCCTTCCCAGAGTTCACTCTGTTATGATATTAATGAACTTCCGGGCATATGTATGATATTATAATGATGGTATAATGAGGCCCAGGTGAAACGGTCGTTGTGGCCTTTCTTACACAGGTGTGAGTGACTGGTCTAATCCAGTTGGGTATTTTGTACCCACCCATTTGTTTCCTCATAGGGGTAAATAATTACAACAAAAAAGGGAAAGTTTTGGGTGGAGAGGGGAGGTCTTTTGGGCGGTCACATTCTGTGGGTTGTGTTGGATGTGCAGGAATGCAGAGACCCAATGCCTGCCTTTAACTACCTGCCTTGTTTTCCCCTTGAGAGACGTAATCCCCAAAAAAATCTCTATGGGAAGTTGAGGGACAGGAGGTCTTTCCTTTTGTATCTACTTCCTGATGGGCAGGGGTGTAGAGTTGTCTCTGCCTATTGGGGGATTCACGGAACTCTCGCCCTATCTGATCTTAGATGAGAGGAAGGGGTCTTGAGATCCACCTGGAAGACCATGCTGGTTTATTTGTTTGGGACTGGTAATCTTGCTGGGGTATTATCTGTATCCCCAAGGCTCCTGAATGAGGAAAAATAAATTTTAATTAATAAATCTGTCAGCTCTGTGGAGCCTGTGGCCATTCAACTGGTCACTCAGGTGGCGTCAGTTGTCCAGGAGCTGGGCCCAGGACAGGTTGGAAAAAGCATTAGACTTCAGTGATTGCAATCAACAAGTATAAGTCACAGATTTCAGGATAATTATCTAAATCGGGGGTAGGAGATTTTTTTTAAAACTGGGAAAAATGAAACTTTAAGGAAAAGGGAACTTAAAATCAAAGTTTTTCAGTGGTGGGGGGCGGGGCTACTCACTTGGCCTTTATCACAACCTCATCAACCATCTGTCTGCAGAAATTTTATCATCTTGCAAAACTGAAATTCTATATCCATTAAACAATAATTACCCATTTCTCTTTCCCCATAGCTTCTAGCAACTACCGTTCTATTTTTCATCTCTATAATTTTGACTGCTGTAGGTGCCTCATACAAGTAGAATCCTACAGCATTTGCATTTATAACTGGCTTATTTAACTTAGCATAATGTCTTTAAAGTTCATCCATGGATTCTGCCCTTTCAAAGTAAGAAGAGTGAGAAAATAATGTGCTTGAGCTACCTCATTTTCTGCATAGTTCCATACTGTCTTTATTATGTCTAAATATATCATAGTTGTTGTTACATGTGATTTTGCAGTTTTCATTCTTTGAAAAATCAGAAATGATAACAAAGCTGATATTCTGCACTTAATTCATCTTTGAAAGATGTGGGGAGGGCCGGCCGAGTGGCACGATGGTTAAGAACTG
>NW_017731783.1:724648-731283 GCF_001890085.2 Hipposideros armiger
TTCTTAACCATCGCGCCACTCGGCCGGCCCAAGACAATATAATTTTGATACTCTCTAATCTCAGTCATTATCCTTTAAAGTAATACTTCATTTTTTATAAACATTTGTGGACTAAAAAAAGACTACTATTTCCTAAACTTATTCAACTGTCTTAATATTTGCATTAACTGTTGACCTATTCACTGCCTTATTTAAAATTTTGAAAATTCTTAGTAATTGTTTTTGTTCACAAATTTAACAGTTTTACAACATTAATTACTTCAACACTTTTCTTTTGCAATGATAAGCATAAACTTTCATCTTTAAATGAAAGAATATCAATATAAAACACTTGGAAAGATGTTTCTGTCCAAATCATATCTAGAATTTCTACTATGTTTAAAAGTGACTGTTCTGATACTAACAATCAGTGACTTGCTTTGTTTGGATCATGGATGTTTTTATGATGATTAGATATGGTGATAATCAATCAGAGATGGCAAACCTTTTTTATAAAAGGCCAAAGCGGAAATATTTTAAGCTTTTCAGGCCAGTCTCTATTGACACTACTAAACCCTGCCACCTAATTTGAAAGCAGCCATAGTCAATTATCTAAACAAATAGGTCTGTTGGGCTACAATAAAACTTTACTTACAAAAACAGGAGAGAAGCCAGATTTGGCTTGAAGGTGGTAAATTGCAGAGCCCCTGACCTAGATGATAATTGATCACACACAAGACTGAGACGGCCAGGACTGATGGTAAAGTGACATTTGACTATTCAATCTTCCACAGGCCAAAGATGAAGCCAAATAGCAGAATTTGGCAGAACATTGAGGTCAAACTGAACTACAGAGTTTCTAGAATATATACTATGTATATGCATTACAAAACTTTTGGAAAAATAAACAAATAATTTTCAGTCTTTGTTCCCTTTGAGAAATGGAGAGAAGGCTTGGGTAAGGAGACCTGTGATTTTTCTTTTACATCCTTATCTATTCTGAATTTTTTATCATGTGCATTTTATTACTTTAAAACAAAGTTGAAGAACATTTCCTCACTAAATGACTTGGGGTACATAGACTCAAAGAGTTTGTTTTGTAACAAACAAATACTTGTTTTGGCATTTTCTTTTTAAGTAGAAGATTAAAATGAGCAGACCTTCAGAAATTCCTTTGTGATGATAGTATGTGGCAACTCTTATATCAGGATAACATGACTTAGTCTGTTTGTTGGCTCACAACAATCATTGCAAGGCCTATAATCTATAATGCCAGTCCACATGTTCAATAAGGCTATAAGAGTAATAAATAAGGAACATATTGGAACTAAATAACATCAAAAGTCAGGAAAAGTTTAATTCAGTGTGTTGATTATGTGTTTAGTCTTCTTTTATCACAGTGATCATATTTCTGACAACAAATTTTTACCAAAAATGACTTTATAATTAATGATAATACTGTGCTGAATAGCAGAATATTTATCAACCTTGGAGAAATATTAATGACTAAATTGTCTTGAGTACTTATAATGAACCAGACACTATGTTAAGTGCTTAGCATAGATTATAATGATCAGGGCTCACAACATCCTTCTGAAAGTGGGCACTAATATTATCTCCATTTTACAAATGATAAAAATGAGGCTTAAAGAGGTTTACAGTTTTGTCTAAAATGCTACAGCTAATGACTTCTGAGATTCAAACCTAAGTAGTCTGATTTGAGTTTTTCCCCTTACTCTTGACATTTGACCCAATGAGGCATGATAGAGCGGATAATTCAGAAAGCATTTCAAATTGGCAATGGAAAGCATTATATGACTTTTCAATGTATAAGGTTACAGGTGGCACCAGTCACCTCCTTAAATTTTATTGGCTTAGAATATTGAATAAAGTTAGCATTCCATTTCTGACAAAATATCATTTGGTCTCAAGAGGAAAACAGTACTTCAGAGCATTTATAAAACCTGTTCAGGTTTTAAAATTTATTGGCTTTACTGGACATGCTAACTGAAAGAGTAATTATAATGAAAAAATCAACATCATCAATTCAACTTCTGTAATCTAAATGTTCTAATGTAGTGAAAACATTACAGGCATTCTCAGAATGCTTAGGAATGCCAATAAACACACTCTCAAAAGCAGGCTGAATTTGGGTGAGGGCCAGTTATGACAGAAGAAAAGAAGCAACAGGCAGGATCAGAAGGAATTGATGAGTGTTGGAGCCAAGGAAAGAGGAGATGGAATTTAATCTGCAGAGTAGGAAGCAATGTGTGCAGTTGGCACATGCGGCTGTTAAGGGAATAATGTAAACATTTTAACAAGGAGGTTCCCTTAAATCTTTGAAAGCCTGTGTTTGCCTTCTGAACGAACAAAGCCCGTAGAAAGATAATATTCACAACCAAATCAGCAGTTTGCTGCAAACGAGGGCTGTGTGGGACAACCAGGCCAAGGAGACAGAAAGGTCAAGAGCCCATGGATCATGGCGGCGTAAGAAAGCGTTGCCATTGTGTTCAAATGTTCCTCTGTCTTCACTTTTTTCTTTTTTGGGTTAAATCTGGTTTCATGACTGAAAAGAGTACTGAAACTTGTAAATCATTTACAAATTTTGTTTCCATTTTGATTGTCCAAGTTCCAATTCCTTCAGAGCCTGGGAGCTCTATGGTCATCTAGTTAATCTGAAAATCCAACATAATTGGTATGTGAATGGTGCCATATATAAAAGTGTAAACACCACACTCCTCCCCGGAGGTTAAATTTGTTGAAGTGTTTAACCACTGTGCTTTAATGTCTCAGCCATTAAATGAAATAATATACAGCCAGACTACCAAGTGACTACCAAGAATGAAAGTACACTGTAAACCACAGGTGCTATGGAAGTGTAAGGCATCACATGCAGTTCAGTGGTTTCTAAACCCACTCTAAATCAGAATCTCCAGGGGGTCCCTGTCAAGTATGTTCCAGGACTCTTTCTCCAGGAATTCTGATATAATGGGTCAAAACAGGAAACTATTTTTCACAGGCCTCCATAGGCATCTGGGATTTTGGACTGGCTTTTGAGAATCACTGTATGCAGCTGATTTCTGCACCCTCTGCCCCCACTTATATCATCCAACCGTCATCTTGCTCATTCCTCTGTGCAAGGGCCCTTTCTTCTACCCAGGTAAATCTTAGAGTTACTTCTATTCTTGTCCTCTGCCCAATCTAGGCCTTCAATCGTGTCATAATGGCATATCCTCCAACTTCACAACTACCAAATATATTCCCTCCTTTCCCTAAAAAGTATTTTTACTTAGTGCAATCAGTATAAATTGGGTATAAACTATAAATTGGAGAGAATATAGAAAAGAGTTGGGAGGACTATAAAGAGACCAGTGAAAAACTTTCAGATTGCTTAAATATATATTTTGGAAAGAGTATTAAAAGTTACACAAGAGAAGGCTGCTTTACACACAAGAGGCTTACACTTAATCCATAAGATCTAACGACCAGTTGAGAGAGGACAGAGAAACATGGAAATGACATCACAGGGATGTAATCATCAAAATTCTGAATGCAGGAAGCTCTGGAGTTTGCTCATCTGAGTGGACCAGTAGCACCAGCTTCAACTGGTGAGGCTTGCTAGAAATGCAAAATCTTGAGTCCCACTCCAGATCTTCTTTCTAAAGTAGAATCTGCTTTTTAACAAGATCCCCAAGTGAGGTGTGCATACTTTAAGTTTCAGAAATATTTCTCTATTGGATAAGACACTCAATATCTTCAACAAATAAAAGGCAAGGGAAAAAAGAAGGAAACATACAGATTAAAAGAGATTAAGCAAACTATCAACAAGATGCAATATGGGGACTTGTTTGGATCTCAATTTTTACAAACGAGCTGTAAAAAAGTTTTTTTGGAACAATAGGGGAAATTTGAATGTTGATTGAATATTATTCTGTAGTTATATTAAGGAATCACTGTCAATTTCTAAAGATAAATGAACTATATTGTAGTTATTAAAAAGATGGAGGGGCTTATTTTTTAGAACTATCATTTTAATATTTATGGATGAAATAATATCATGTCAGGGATTTGCTTCAAAGTAAGCTAATGAGGGTGGGGGTGGTGTTATGGATGAAACAAGATTGACCAAAAGTTGATTACTGTTGAAGCTAGGTGATGTCCACTTGGGGCTTTATTGTATTATTTTTTCTTTGTAATACAATCCTAACACCAAGTACCAGAAGTTAGGTCAAATTTCACAGTGTAAGGGCACAGTCCCTCACAAGACTTCCCTCACTTTAGACACTAGCCACAAGCTTCAGGGTCCCCAGGTCACCCTTGCTTCTGATAAACTGGTTACACGTTCACGGGCTTCCACCAACCCTCAGATTTAGTAATTTGCTAGAATGATTCACAGAACTCAGGAAAATACTATACTTATGATTACAGTTTTATTATATAGGATACAATTCAGAACCAGCCAAATGAAGAGACACATAGAGCAAGATCTGGGAGGGTCCCAAATACAAAGCTTCCATGTCCTCAGGATGCATCAACTTCCTGGCATATTGATTTATGATTACCAACCAGGAAGTTCACCTAAGCTTCCATCTCCAAAGTTTTTATTGAGATTTCATTATATAGGCATGATTGGTTGAATCATTGGCCACATAATCAAACTCAAGCTGCAGGCTCTCTCAGAGATCAGAGGTAGGAGGGTCGATTGATATGTGGTTCAAAACCCCAACCTCCTGGGGCCGGCCGAGTGGCTCAGTTGGTTAAGAGCCCGCTCAAGAGTTTGAACTCTGAGCAACAGTGGTTCAAGTCCCGGCCCGAGCTGAGCAGCCACTGAGCTGCCAACAGGTGGCAGGATGGCTCAGCTAAAAAAAAAAAAAAAAAAAAGACAAAAAAAAATCCCCCAACCTCCTAATCATCTGGCTGGTTTTTCTGACATGAATAGCCCTTGTCCTGAGTCATATCATTAGCATAAATGCAAGTGTGGTCTGAGGAGATTATATTATAGGGGTTTGGCCTTACACATTTGTTGGAACTGGTTAAGCCGTCTCTGGAAGACTGTAATCTTCTCACCTGACACTGGAGCTTGGAGCCCAGATGGTGACAGTTAGGAAGGGAAGACGGATGTAAAGTGATGAATATTAAGAACATGCTGGAACCACAGCACAAGCTAGAACTCAGAGGGACAGACTGAAACCCATGTCAGTTCATGTTGCCTCTGATGTTGGTGGTTGGGGCTCTTCCTATGCAACTAAACATGTACACCTCCTCTAGGAGTCAGAGAAGCTGAGAGAGGACCCAGGGGAAGGTAGAGCAGGTGGAGCTTCTGCTTCAGCCAATGAGATGAGTCAGCAGATCAGCAACAATGTGTGTGAACTACAAAATGGCTGCTGCTTCCCATCGAATCTCGCAAGAATCTCCCTTGTGGCCCACTATAACCAGAAACATACAAGAAATAAAATTCTGGGAAAAGTAGTTCAGCATAGCCAAACTGATACATTACAAAACCACCATACCTAAAAAAAACCCAGTCAACATTTGTAAATCAATCAATCAGTGCCTGGAAGTAATTGTTTAAGGATCAAGCTACTTCAAGAGACTAAGATAAACATGGTAAACCCCATCCACCATTGGAAACATATTTGCCTTGTCATACGTTATTCCTTCTCCCCTCTAGTATAAGATGAGACCTCCAACCAATTCTCCGCCTGATCTGGAGTCCATCCTTTTACACTCTCCCAAGGATCATCTGCCATCAATTAACTTTTCATGTGTCTGTTTTAAAAATCTGTTCTGACTATATCTTCAGTTTACTGAAAAAAAAAATTCTCATGATTCTATAAATCCCTCTAGCAAATACTCTTGATTTCTCGTTTCCATTACAACCAAGTTTTGAGAGTGAAAAATCTACTGGTGCTGTTGTCACTTCTGTAATATAATTTTGCTATTAATATATTATTTGAGAATATTCAACTCTCCTATAAATAACAAGTGAAACTAACAAGTAGGACAACAGGTGAAACTCATAAAACACCTTGAGGAGTGATAATGAATGAGTCAAGTTAGAAACCTGTTAATCATAAATAGCATAAATAACGCATATGTTTGATAAACACAATGAAAAGAATGGAACAAACAAGAGGTTGTTTATAGACAGGAAGGGATACAAAGACCAAGTAAACCTAAAACATTAATAAAGCACAGATCATGTATCATCCAGAATGACACCTATGTTACCCTTAAATCAGTGACAGCTATTCTTGCCCCATGTGACCTCTGTCTAAAACACACAGATAAATCCATAGCTCCTCAGCAGGTCGTTGGTAAGTTTCAGTTGTGCTCAGGCTTCTTGTCCCTCCACCTCTTTGAAAGAGCAAGTATGTGTTGGCTCCAGGAACCTTCAGATAGCTGAGTCCCCTTGCTCACCCTGGAACTTAGAACCACACTGTTAGCAAGGAATGATGATGAGAGAGAGAGAGAAAAAAATGGCTCTTCCACCCAAATTGTACCCTACCCCGGGGTATGATACCTACTTCATATCTTTCCCTTTGCCTCTTGCCGTTTTGTTTTTTTTTTAAGATTTTTATTGGGGAATTGGGGGGATGGGAACAGTGCTGGGGAATTGGGGGAAAGGGAACAGACAAGTTGCTGTCGTTTTGTTC
>NW_017731783.1:735268-740738 GCF_001890085.2 Hipposideros armiger
CCGGCGACTGATCTGCCTCACCTGGGAAGAGCGCAATGATGGTGCCAACTTGGGCCAGTGAAGCAACGCCCTCCACAACTAGACTGAAGAATAAAACGACAGCAACTTGTCTGTTCCCCTTCCCCCAATTCCCCAGCACTGTTCGCATCCCCCTAATTCCCCAATAAAAATCTGTAAAAAAAAAAAAAAATTGCCATTAGATTGCTTTTTGAGATCGAGCTGTTGATTTGCGTGAATGTAGGAATTGTTCCCTATTTGCTTCTCTGTTTAAAGATTCTTGTCTCTTTGTATTTACATTCAAGGTTTGGGCCCCAAAGTTGTAAAAACACTGTGTGGAGAAAAAGGAGAGAAAGGGTGTTGAACTCAAAGGCAGTTTAAAAATTACAGGAAAAGCTCTTGCGTTGGGTAGAGAGAGCCAATCCTACTGCCTAATAAACTGGGTAAGGAGGAGGCTGCAAAAGCTATAAAGAGCCTGGAGCTGTGGCTAGTTCTGCCACAACTGACTGTGACACCTCAAGGGAGATTTGAGAGATTAGTGGGATTAGTCTTCTAATCTGAGAAGTGGAAGTTTCTCTCTGAAGATGCCTTTCAACAAGCGGACAACTCCTCTCAACTCTTTATAATCTGGTAGGGACCTAACATGGATAATATTATATACTGAATTTCTTTAACTGTCTCTAAAATAAGCAGGAAATCTTGAATATTTTCAAATATAACTTTTAAATAAATAAAAGTTTTGTGCTTTTTTAAATGTGTTCACTTGAGTTCCTAGCTATGTCATTGGCTGGTTTGAAGGCAAACACTGGTAATGCTGAGAAAACAAGCACCATTGTCAGAGAAGCATTTTTATAAAAACATGTTTAACTTTTTCAGTGAGCTGTTAAGACATCAGCCACAGCCCAGCAAAGCTACAGAGCACAGCTCTGTTTAGGATTCTGGTAAAGGGAGAGAACTAACTAGCATCCAAAGTGTTAGGCAGTATAACACTTCTAGAGAGTAGGATCAGACTCTTTCCATCACTTGCAGTATTTGGACACAATATCCACTTCAATAAGTAAGAACTGAATAAACAGACCACACATAAAAAGATAATTTGAGAAAAGTACAATGAGACAATGAGCACAACCTCCTAAATGAGACATTGTCAATGTATACTTGGGTTATTACAAAACATGAATAAAGTTTTCAGATTTATTTATTTTATTTTTATTTTTTTGAAGATTTTTTTTATTATTGGGGAAATGGGGGATGGGAACAGCACTGGGGAATTGGGGGAAGGGAAACTGACAAGTTGCTGTCCTTTTGTTCTTCAGTCTAGTTGTGGAGGACGTTGCTTCACTGGCCCAAATTGGCACCGTCATTGGGCTCTTCTCAGGCGAGGCAGATCAGTCGCCGGCGTCTGGATGGCAGCTCACAGTGGCTGTTAGCTACACACAATAGCCCATGGCAACCCACTGCAGCAGGGGCTCCAGTCTATGCCGTTGCCAGCAACTCATGGCAGCCCAGCTCCAGGTTGAGCTGTTGTTCAGCATCTTAGCTGTAGAGGGCAGTGTCACTGGCCCTCATATGTGGGATCCGAACNGCAGCAGGGGCTGCAGCCTACGCCGTCGCTGGCAACTCATGGCAGCCCAGCTCCAGGTTGAGCTGTTGTTCAGCATCTTAGCTGTGAAGAGCAGTGTCACTGGCCCTCATATGTGGGATCCAAACAAGGGCCCTCTGGCGTCCCAAGCCAGTTCTTAACCATTGCGCCACTCAGTCGGCCCTGCTTCTTGCTGTTTTAAATGTACTCAATAAACCTTGTGATTCAAGCACCTTAATTTGATCTCAGCCTATGTACTTGTATTTTGTGGTCTCTAGAATAGCCTGCCTAGCAGTGAGCTCAGAAGCAGGGTGACAAACCTGTTCTGGTTTTCTCATGACTTTTCCAGTTTTAGCACCCAAAATCCAGCATACTGGGAGCCCCCTCAGTCTTGAGCAAACAGGGACAATTGGTCATCCTACTGGGAGGTAACCATTAGAGCAAGTTCATTTCTTACCAGGACAATCTCCTTACCTCTCCCTTTCTTCTTCAGTGATTGCAATCTAGTTTCTACTAATACTACTCTACCAAAAACATTCTCACTAAGATCACCAGTTATTTCTATATTGTCACATCAAATGGACACCTACATATTTGACTGAAGCAATAGATATTTTTATCACTTTTTCTTTCTTGAGACTCTTTTTTCTTAGCTTCCACTACACCTCTTGCTTTATCTAGTTGCTTTCTGGAGTTAATGTGGATCAGATTGGCCATCAAGCACGTAAAATTCAAAGAAGCTCAACATTGAGCGCATCATCTTCTTCCCAAAATCTTAGTTCTGAACTCTCTACCTCTCTCCACTGTACCTCCTCCACCCACCCAGCTACTCAAACCAGAAAGTGAATGATCCTGGACTCCTCCCCACCCCCATATATATGTTCCATGTTGGCGTCTGTAGGGTTCCTGGAACACCTTAGGGTTCCTGGACACCAGCAGCTGCAAGTGTCCCACAAAAATCAGGCTACTTTGGCATCTACTTGCACTTTCTCCCTTCACTCTCCATCCCATCTAGCCTTAGCCCTTAGTTTCTTCATCTTGGTTAAATTTAGATTGGCTTTGGACTACTTACGCAGGCCTTGAGCTGACATGTGCTGTCTTGTCATTTCTTCTAAGCTCCTTTCAGGTAGGCCTGCAAAGACATCCTAATCCTGTTTTGTCAGGGGAGGAAAATCATAGTCACCCTGACTGTTGGTTTGACCTCCATTCTTCTCTTTTCCTGCAACTGCTGCCTCGCTTCACCATCTCATCCCTCCTTGGCTGAAATGCTGGAAGGGCCGGTTAACTGGCCTCCTACCGCTAATATTTCCCACCTCCAATACTTGCTCTCTGCTGACTTCAACTATCTTTGTAAAACACAAATCTTACCAAATTATGTCATTCTCCTGCTTAAGGCCCTTTCAAACTCCTTAGCTTGGCATTTAGAGCCCTTCACCTTCCCTTTATACTTCCTATCCTGCCTCAGACTTTATGTTTCGTCCATGCCGGCAATTAACAGTTTCTGATGTGTGTTGGTCATTTCTCATTTTACATATTATTAACTCTTTCTGACATGCCCTGCACTCTTTTCAACACCCATTCACCTGCCACCAACCAGCTAGCTTAGGTTAAGTTACCCTGAGCTTAGGTTACATTAACACGTCAGACTCTCACAGTTGTATATTTTTAGAAAACAATCATATTCCCCACTAGACTGAACTTCTTGAGGTCTTACATCTCCAGAGCCTAACACAGCTTTTGGCTTATAGCAGGTTTTTCATATAGATATTCATTAAATTAGTAAATAAACAAGCAACCTGACAAGATAATCTAGATGGGAAATATACCATTTGTATTCTGTCCTCTTACCTGTCTATTTGTTCTGGGCCACGTGCAGAGAGGGAGAAGGAATCCTGCTGAAGAATCTGGGAGGAGTTGGAGAAAGGCCTAGATTCGTGTCCCAGGAAACTAGATGAGTGCCCATCTCGTGGTAGCAGCGAGGAATGAATCAAGATGGCGTAACCAAAGGGTTTTATGCATCTGGATGTTCCACCTGCCCTGACTGCCTGAGGAGGGGGAGATGAGGTTGCCACATCTGCTTCTTCAGTATTTTCTTCTAATTGATTCGTTTTCTCAATTCCCACTTCAGGTCCTTCCAAGAACATGGGCCTCCGAGCAACAGGGGCAGGAAAGTGGTATCCAGGCCCAACTGACACAAATAATCTTTTCCATAGGAGCCGCCAAGCCCATGGTATTTAAGAGCCATTTGCTTACATGGGAGCATGTCTTTGGCACTTAAATATCTCTGCAGTAGAACTCTAGTGCATATACATGCCATATTAATCTCCCTTCAAACTCAGGTGACAAGTAGGATTTTCTTCCTCTTATGCAAAGGGAGAAATGGCTTTAGGGAACTACTTTTAGATTTGCCCAGTCTTGTGGAATATATTCTTTTGTTATGATTACCAAATGTTTTAACTTTTAATGGGAGTGCAAAGAACATTCCAAAGTTTTAAGAAGAAAGTATTTACAGTGAAATTAAATCTCCCTTTCACCCCTGGGCCATGGCTACCAAATTCCCACCTCAGCAGCAACCAGCTTCTTGTATGTCTTTCCAGGGATGTTTGATATATGTACGTCTGCATGAATACGCATGTATATTCAGATGTGTAGAACACACACATTATATATGAATAGATTTCTCAATACAATATGAGTTTTATTTTAAACTGAGGCCTCATATTTCCATATCCTTTTGTCATTCCTGGTCTCAATGACACAATGAAGTACAAAGGTTGGGGAAATGCAGTTGGTGCTGGTTCCCCACTCCCCCATAGCCCTACCACCCTCACTCAGTCTGTTGATCACTAGTTAGGAGGTAACCCATTTTGTTGCCTACCTCCAATTTAGCCCAGATGCAAAGAAAGTAGGGCAATGTGTTTGTATTTTCTAAATCAAACACATCTTTTCAAATAAAGGAAAAATATGTTGTGGGAGAGTTTCAAAATTGAGGCTTGTTTTGAAATATTCAAGCAAAGCAGCAAAGTGGGGAAGGTGATGGAAATGGAAGGTGAAGATGATTTTTTTTTACAGGTGGTAAAAAATATCACAACAATAACCATATGCACACAAAGATGAATACCCCCCCGCCAAAAAAAAAAAAAAACCAGATAAGCAAGAATATTAACATTTTCAATTCCTATGATTGTGGAGTAGAACTGCTTATTTTTCATCTCTTTAAAATGACCTTGTCTGTTTCCTCTTTGTAATAATTTGATTGCATCCATTTATGTTCTGTTTCACATTATTCACTCAGCTCTTGGACAATCCTGCCCGCTTGAAGGGCCAGCCTGGATTTGCACACCTTTTCACGTGATCATCTTGGACTGTCGATGGGTTTGCCATCACCCTTCCCCTAAGGAGTATGTGATGGATTTGCTTCAGGTCAGCCAGTCTAATGACTCTGCATGGATTGCCCACTTTGCAATGGCAAGCCCTGTAGATAAAGGGAGGTTCCTGCTCTAGTTAGGTTGATGTTATATAAAGAAGTTGAGGCTATAGACTCTTTTTGTCTTTTAACAGAGAAAGAAATAGCCAGACTCACAAACAAAGTCAGAAAAAAAATTATATGAATGTGATATTTTTAAGGCGTGTGCTGAAAACCCCTCCCCTCCCCCACTCTCTTAGAGCTGGGAATTAAGACCTGAAATGAGGATAGGGAGAAAGACTGAGACACATCTTTTTTGCTTGGGAAATTTCTCAGAATCACTGATTAAAATTTGCCATTAGGGCCGGCCGAGTGGCGCGATGGTTAAGAACTGACTTGGGACGCCAGAGGGCCCCGGTTCAGATCCCACATATGAGGGCCAGTGACACTGCCCTCCACAGCTAAGATGCTGAACAACAGCTCAA
>NW_017731783.1:742438-753637 GCF_001890085.2 Hipposideros armiger
TCCCAAGCCAGTTCTTAACCAACGTGCCACTCGGCCAGCCCTCAGATTTATTTTTGCTGTGCTATTTAGCAACGCCCATGAGGAAATATACATTGTCATCACGTTCATTCAGAACGAGTGTCTGAAAGGAAGTATCATGGGCTGGGAGCAAAGTCAACTGCAGTAGAAGCAGGACTGGTAAAAGATTAGGTTGGCTTCCTTTAAGATACGTTGAAACAATTTTTTTTATATTTAAATGCACCCACTCATACACATCTCTAGGCTTACTTCTAGTATCCTTCTGCCAAAACACTTCAGATCTACCTACTTCATTTTTGATCTGACAGTATTTCCAAGACATGGGTAGAGGCAGAGAACAGCTGCACTAAGAATTTATCTCATGGTCATTTGTGTTGGGTTTGATCTTAACAGGCACAGATTGTGTGACCTAATAGAGTATTTTACATAGAACTACTAATAGAAACAGTTTTCAAAATTCTTGAGGGAGTAATAATATTCATATAGACAACATTTTGCAAAGCATTTTCATACACGTCCACTGGCTCTGTGCTATAGTGTTCTCATCTCTAAAATAGCAATGATAATAATAATGACTTGCACAACATAACCCAGTTAATAAGAGGAGTCAGGTCTTACAAGAACAAAGCCCATGATCTTACTTTCAACAAATGTCATTACTTCAGTGAAATAAACAGTATTGCTGAGATCATGGTACTTTCCAGACAATAAATATTTATAAGTGCAAGTGGATGAATAATTGAATGAATAAATGAATACAGCATTGTAAAAAGGAGCCCTAGAGATTGTTCCCTGCATTTTTGGGTTCGTGCAATAGCATGAATTTCACTGAATAGGCATTGTTATCAATGACAAAGTTACAGCATTAGTGGGACTTGTGCTCTCTACATAATCATATTCATGCTTTATCACTCTCAAATTCATTAAGGAATAGGTTACTACAGTACCAAGAATGATACTGCCATCTAGTGACACTTCTAGTTATTGTCTCTAAAATTGCATATGACAACGTCTGTTGTAAAAGATTCACCTAAGAGATTAAGTCGTGAGATGTGTGCAATCTGTGATCTTCACCATTTTTCTGTCCAAGAAATCTCTTCTCAAAATTTCAGTATGTAATAAACTTTCACAACCTCATTCTTATTTCCCAGATGACATAGTTACAGGACCTATTCACACCAGATTTTTCAGTAGTTTGTATGTTTTTATTTCAAAGACTATGTTTCTTATCTTTAAGACCTATCAATTTTGAGATGCAACACTGATACAATTACTTTTCAGGATAAACAACATTAAATATATACATTGATTGTAAAACATCCTGTTTCCAAAAACATTAAAATGTAAAAAAAGAAAACCCAAACTTACAATCGAGAAAATTCATTATTCAAACATTTATTCAGATATGTATGTATATTGCTAAATTTAACTTTTTATTTTTGTGCAATTATTTTATCAGGAAAGATGATTCATTAAATGTATAATTAAATATAACTTCATTTTTGTAAATATCAATGGCTTTCATATATATGATATATACTATACATAAATTTATAAATGAGAAAATATTTTGGTCAGGCTACAGGTATTAATTAGGAAATTACAGATCTAATGAGGAACACTGTGTCTCACTCAAAAAGCTTAGAAGCTGGTCCTGGCTCAGACACTGTCTAGGTATATAAATTTAAACAAGTTGGGTAACTTCTGTATTAACTCAGTATTCTCACCTGTAATATGGGATAATAATGCCTACCTTATCCACTTCCTAGAGCTTTGAGGATCAAATGCAATAGCAAATGCTTTTTAAAAATCTTCTACAATGGTGAGAAACTAGTGAAATTATTTCCAATAATCATTTTTCTGGTAGGGCAGGTGCTGGAGCTAGACTACCTAACCTCAAACTATGGCCACAGGGCTTACTAGTTACATAACCTTGGAAAGTTACTTCTCTACTCCTCAGTGCATCTGTAAAACAGGAATAATAAAACTACCTACTTCAAAGGGGAGTAATGTAACATGCTTAGTACATAGTAAACATTCAGTACAGTTTTAACTATGTGATCACACACATTCTCACTGTGATAGCCAAGGGATCAGATGCCAACTTAGATCATCACAACATAGTTCTCTAAAAGAGAAATATTAAATAATGCATTTTCATTATCATCATTAATATTTATTGGACACCAGAGCGGTGTCCCAGCCTAGGTGCCTTACAGTTCTGGATTCCACAACTCTCTTTATAGAAACTAGATGAAACAAATGGGATATATTAGGTCAAAATAAAGCATTTCAGGAAACAACTAATTTTTTTTTTTAAACTTGAAAACTTGTCTCCTCCCCATCTTTCAAATCTAACTTCAAGGAGAATAGAATAAATGCAGTTAAAATGATGCCAGAGATGGTAACAAAGCAGGGTTGGAGTGGACAAAATAGGGACAAGAAAAGGCATTTTAAAGCCACCTCCCTACCATTTTGAGTCCCAGCTGCCCTCATGTCTGGCCTGTATGACAGCAACAGCCTCCTAACTGGAAGGCTTCCTGCTTCTACTCTTGCCCTTCCATTCTACACACAGCAGCAAGGTTTTTAAAAACATAACTCAGGGCCATTTCTTCCCTTCCCAAAGCCCTATGATTCCATACTTAGACCACACAGCAAACGCCATCTGTATGTGCTTCTCTCGTGTTCTCCTAATGCTGGCACACCTGCCTTGAAAGGAGCGGTCTCCTTTGCATGGACTGCCCCACCCTGTTCCTCACGTGGGGCCCTTCTTGTCATTCAGATCTCTGCTTATCATCAGATCTCAGAGGCCCTCTGTCCCACTTGCTCAGTTCATCTCATAGTGCTTATGTGGTATGGCTTAAGGAGCCTGTCTCATCTCTCACTAGAGAACGTGAGCCCCAGGAGGGCAGAATCCTTGTCGTCCTGCCCCCTACGCCCCCACCCCCGCCATTATCCCCAACACTTAAAAGTGTCTGGCACATGACAGATGTTAAATATTGGTTTAGTGACGATCAAGATTACCCCAGAATCTTTTCCCTTTTCCTTAAACATACAGTGACTCCCCACCACTGTATGGTGACATTTAAGCTTGGAAGCAGAAAGGGAGCCAGAGGTGGATTCTTGTACTTGTGGGACCTTCGACAGGTGCTTTGGCTTTTCTAACCTTCAGCTCTCATAAAAAAAAAATTTTTTTTAAGCAGGAATACCTGTCCTCCTTACTTTGTGAGCTATGAGAATTAAATAAATGTGAAATCTCTTATGAACTGCAAAACACTATTAGAGTGGAACTGCTCTCCTTTTAAAGATGATGAAAATAAAGCCTAGAAAAAAATTAAGTAATAGCAGCAAGTGACCAGGATTTGCCTATCACACCAAACTATAAAGCACAATATGGTTTTTTTTTTTTTTTTTTTAGCTGAGCCATCCTGCCACCTGTTGGCAGCTCAGCTCAGGCCAGGAATCAAACCACTGTTGCTCAGAGGTCATACTCTTGAACAAGTTCTTAACCAACTGAGCCACTCAGCCAGCCCTAAACAATATGTAATTTTAAGCAGACAAAAAACCAATACATTTTAAAGTGTGGGAATAGCATTGGGAACTTTTTCTAATAGATTTTTCCCTTTTTTAGGTTTTTCTACAAATATTACTTGGCCTTGAGAATTTTAAACGAGCTCATAGCAGCAGCCTTATCTTTTTCAGTTCTTCCCTACATTCTACACCACATGAAATGCCTTCAAACATTATATTGCTTATAATCTTTTGTCTTCTATTTTTTACCTTGATAGAATTTTCTGAAATTGTATTCAAATAATAAATTTCCAAAAAAATATTTTAAATTCAATGACTACAAAATTATGTTAGAATGTACGGAAATGTCCTGACCTTTTAGGCATTTGGGGCTTTTCATAGAGAGCACAGGGGCTTCAGCACTATAAGCTCTGGAGTTAGGCGTCCCAGGATGGAATTCCAGCTCTCGCTTACTAACAGTGACTCTGATCAATCACTCAACTACTCGGAGCTCAGTTCCCTCACTTGAAATACGAGGCTAACAGAAATCTATCTCACGAGGTGGTTGGGAAGGTTCAGTTAAAATCGTCTATGTGCAATGCTTTATCCACGTAAATGTTCAATAATAACTAGAGTTTTGCCTCATCTTAGACTCTTAGATCAACATCTGAGCATTTTCTCAGATACATTCTATATTTATAATTTAGTAGTTTAAACATCTGACTTATGAGAAGCATGAAAACGACAAAGGCTAACTAGTTTTTACTGCATGTTAATTTGTACTTAAAATTTGTGAAGAATGTTGTCCCGTATATGTGAAAAATCAGTTCAACCATGAAATCTAAATTATATAAAGTTGAAAATCTGAAAATCGAACTACCCCCACCTACCAGTTGTTTAACTTTCCATTATATTCCATTTGAGTCAGCATAACCTTGATTTCAAAATAGCATTTTTATTATATAAAAATGTAAAAATCCAGCAAAACCAGAAATACTGAATATATTTTCCTGGGCTTTCACATTTGTTGATTTTTATTCGCAGTCTCTTTTTCAACACAATTTACAACCTCATCCCCATTTATAGTCTGATTATACAAGTGCTAAGTGGCAGAAAGGTCTAGAATAAATACATAAAAAAAAAAAAAGAGGCAAAGCTGTGAAACTAAGTTGCATGCAATAGGTTTATGAGGGTGGGGAAAGTGTTGGGGAAATAGAGTAGTAGACAAAGTAATTGGAAGGTTTTAGTTGAAAGTTCTTTCAGTCATCTTTGTCTTTTGCTCCATGTTTAAGGATGCGTGTGAACTCAATGTAATTGAAATTTCCCTTTTTGTCAATAGGTGCTTCTCGGTACAGCTCATCCACTTCCTCGTCTGTAAACCGATCTCCCATTGTTGTCAGCAGCTCTCTCAGGTAATCTTCCTGAATGGTGCCTGCAAGGCAGTAGGAAGAAGGGAGTGGTGAATACCTGGCACATCAATGGTTCATTTCTAAACTAGGTCAGTATTACAAAATATTTCAGAATATCCATATTTACACACAATAAATTAGTGAACTAAGACAATATGTAGCTATATCATTATGTTTTCCTATTACTTTTAGGGTTCTTTATAATATTAGATTAAATCACTTTAAAAGCTCAGTTAACATATTGTGGACCGGTGACGCAGATTTGCATCTATATATTTAAATGCCCCGACCTCAATGTGTTAATAGATCATATGTTTACAAAATTGATTTTAAGCAAGTGTTTTCTAGAGGAGAAAAAAAATCCTGTATTTCAGAGATATGAAAAAAAGAGCAGCTACCCAGAAAAAAGGGCAGTGCTGCCAAAACCAAGTGTGCATGAAGGATAACGCAGTTCTGACAGGTAGAGGTGGGGAAGCAGGAAGGAGGGTTCAAGGTATATCTGAGGATGTAATGTGGGTGGCTGAACAGAGGGTTACTGTAGAAGAAAAGGGGAAAAGGAAAGAAGAAAAATGAATAGCTAGGCTTCACACAATTTAAAATAACAAACAAAAAAAAAACCCCTAAGATTTTAATTGTTAACGTTTGTTAACTATATTGCCAGGTGCCGTTTTTGTTTTAAGAAATGTGTCATTCGTTGTGCGAACATCATAGAGTGACTTACACAAACCTATTGGGTTGTCGGAAAACTCATGATGTATTTTTCTGTTTTTCATTGCAAAAATGTGTCATGACTTTTCTGACAACCCAATAGATGGTAGAGCCTACCACACACCTAGGCTATATGGTATAACCTATTGCTCCTAGGCTACAAGCCTGTACAGCATGTTAGTGTACAAAACAACATGAGATTAAATCAAGCACAAGAGAAAATGATGTGATCAAGAGACAAGGAAAACATGAGATCTATGAGGCTGCTGCTGGGATGTAGCATGGCATACTGTTAAACAGCAAATTTCAAACTTTTATAGGTAAAGTATACTATAAAATAACAAAAAGTATAGTATAGTACATACGCGAACTAGTAACATAGTCATTCATTATCATTATCAGTATTATGCACTGCACATAATTGTACGGACTACACTTTTATACGACTGGCAGTACAGATTCGTTTACACCAGCATCACCACAGACAGGTGAGTAAAATGTGCACTAGGATGTTATGATGGCTATGACATCACTAGGGCAGCAGGAATTTTTCTACATTATAATCTTGTGGAACCAAGACTGTGATGCTGTCTGTTCTTGACCAAAACAGCATTATGCAGTGCATGACTGTATACTTTTTGGTGCAATTTGTAGTCTCTTGAAGAAGTAGATTTAACTATTTAATAGACAATTCTCCCTTTGGCTTTCAAGCAGCTCAGAACCAGATTCAAAGATGAACACCACGAACTGTGTAGCTCTATGACTTACATACCTGTGTCCTAGCCATTCTCAGTGGTACTGTCTACTGTAAATGCCAGTTTCTCTGTATTCATTTTTTAAAAAATTTTGTTTTACTTATCTTTTTCATTTCCTAAAAAGTGTTTCATATAGACTGGAAGAAGGCTGGGCATCAACAAAGACCACTCACCAGTTGCTTCTTCATCAAAGCAAGCAAAAGCATTTCTGATGACATCTTCTGGATCTGTGCCATTTAACTTCTCACCAAACATTGTGAGGAACATGGTGAAATTTATGGGACCCGGAGCCTCATTCATCATGGCATCAAGGTATGCATCCGTTGGATTCTTCCCTATAAGAATTCACATTTTAATATTTAAAGACAAAGAACTAATTTCAATAAATTATTGTTTTGTTATGCTCCCCAACATATTTTTAAAAGGTACATCATCATCACATGAAACTAATTTTTCAATTAACTTGCATTAAAACATTTTTAAAAGATAATTTTTTTTTAAAGATTTTATCAGGGAATTGGGGAAGGGGACTAGCCAAGTTGTCCTTCAATCTTAGTTGTGGAGGGCGCAGCTAGTTCAAGGTGCCGTGTTTAATCTTACTTGAGAAGGAGGGGCCGGGGCATAGGCCCCCATCTCATGCAGGAGTGGAACTGGCAACCTTGTTGTTAGGAGCACGTGCTCTCACCAGCTGAGCCATCCTGCTGCCTACTGGCAGCTCAGCGGCAGTTCAGCTCGGGCACAGCTCACTGGCCCATGTGGTAATTGAACCAGAGACCCTGTTGCTCAGAGCTCGCGCTCCTAACCAACTGAGCCACTTGGCCGGCCCCTTAAAAGGGAATTTTTGACAACATCAAAAATCTGATACATTATAAAAATAAATTCTGGGCTTAGGTTGAATGTTGTTCATTTATTGATACTTTCTGTAATCTTTCCTCCAAAATTTAAAAACAAACACCACTCGGGTGGCCGGTTAGCTCAGTTGGTTAGAGTGCACCAAGGTTGCTGATTCGATCCCCACATGGGTCACTGAGTTGCACCCTCCACAACTAGATTGAAACAACTACTTGACTTGGAGCTGCTGCGTCCTGGAAAAACATTCTGTTCCCCAATTAAAAACAAACAACCAACCAACCAACTAACAAACACCACTTGCAACTATGGACCAGGCAATGCCACATTATTACATCTTGAATGTTGATAAATTAAAGGTCCATCAGGGCACTTCAATACCAGTGATTTAAAAAATCTACATATCCATATTTCCAATTGTGGTACTGTTGCCCAAGAATTGGTATGCTTCGAAAATTATTTATGGGCTGGCCGAGTGGTTCAGTTAGTTAGGAGCGCGAGCTCGGAGCAACAGCGGTTCGAGTCCCTGCCCAAGCTGAGCAGCCGCTGAGCTGCCAAAAGGTGGCAGGAAGCCTCAGCTAAAAAAAAATAAAAAAAAATTATAAGTTGGTCATTTAAGCTAAAACTATCAGGTTGATTTAGAATTGGGAGATCATTTTGAACAATGTTACATACTATTTCGTTGCCAGACATATCCCCAAATGCTGTCGACTCAGGTTGCTGGACTGCAGTCTTGTTTAGTATTGTTCAAACTGGGAATCTTAATCTCAGTTCCAACTGAGAACACCAGAAGAGGGAGCTCTTCTAATGCAGTGGTAACTGCTCTGACCCTCCTTCCCTCGAAGATGGGAGAAATTCCCCTGGAGTGGCCAGACATGGTAGGAGTAACAATGGGCTCCTCTTTGACCAGGCATTTGTGAGGCCCCCAAGGTGTAGAAAAATAAACACGGAGGGGTCTAGAATAGTGAGTTTGAATCCCACTGTTGTATGTGACCTACGAGAAAGTGGCAGCTGTATAGCGTTTACTTTTTTTAATCTGTAAAATGGACTGGTTAAATTTGGCATCTGAAAAGGTACCTTTCAACATTAAGTTTATATGATTCTCCATGAAAAGAACATCTATAAGTTAGATATTCATATCAAAAGAAACATCTCAATATTACACCCAACTAAATGCTAATGATAGTCCAATCTAGGATTATGGCTTATAAGTAAAGTTTTAATCTTGGGAATTTGGATGAAATTTAAATGCCAAGTTGGCATCTGTCTTATTGCATTACAATCTTCATTCAGTATACCTACTCAACATACCAATATAAAAAAAAAAATCAACCCAAAGTTAATCTCAAGATTCATTGAATAAGTAAAAGGAGCTAAAAAGACCTATTTTTCTACCTTTAGATTTTATTATTTTTATTATTTATTATTTTTATTTTTTAGAGATGTTATTGGGGAATTGGGGGAGGGCAACAGCATTGGGGACTCAGGGAAGGGGAACAGACAAGTTGCTGTCTTTTTGTTCTTTAGTCTAGTTGTGGAGGATGTCACTTCACTGGCCCATGTTGGTGTTGTGATCACTGCGCTCTTCCCGGCTGAGGCAGTTGGTCGCCAGCCATTGAACGGTCGCTCACGGCGGCTCATGGCAGCTCTCACTGGCTGCTGGCCAGCTCATAGCAGCTCTCAGTAGCTCACAGCAGCCCACTGCAGCAGGGGCTGCAGCCAATGCCATCACTGGCCACTCATGGCAGCCCAACTCCAGGTTGAGCTGTTGTTCACCATCTTAGCTATAGAGAGGGCAGTATCACTGGCCCATGTGGGAACCAGTAGCCCTGCTGTTCAGAGCTCGCACTCCCAAGCCAACTCTTAACCAACTGAACCAGCCCTCTACCTTCAGATTTAACCCAACTCTCTTGTAGCAATTTTTTTGGGGAAAAAGTGACCCAAAGCTGTCACGAGAACATGGGTACAAAAAAGACACAGGGATATAAAATGCTAAGCACCTATGGACCCATTCAAGGAATCCAATGTAATTTGTTGATTTGAAAGGTAAATATGTGTCTTTAAAGGCACAGAATTCCCCGAAACAGAAGGCCCTAAAGTCAGCCTCTTACTCTACTGTCACTCGTTCATCCAACAAAAATTGAGCATTTAGTACGATCATGGTACTGGCTTGACTGTTCAATCTTTGCAATATAACTAAGTCCCACAATTTTCCTCAGTGGCCTGCTTTAGTAGTGACCTGCTCAGAAGAGTACACTTAGCTATTCTGAGTGGAAAAAAAAACACTGGGATTGTACCTACCTGCAAGTCAACAAATAAGATCAGTATCCTGATTCTACTCTCACTCTGAATAAAGGAAATGTCACAAAATGTTAACAATTGGTGAATCCAGGTAAAGGATGTACACATTTGCTGTCAACTTTTTGAAGGCTTAAAAATTTTCAAAATAATACATTAGAAGAAACAATTTAAAAAAAAAGGAGGAAGAAAATCGCATTGTGGTTACTAAAAGGAAAAAACTAATGACCTCTCTCTTTATCCTCTGGCCCTCTACTGCCCTTCTGGCTAATAGTCAAACACAAGAACACTCCGGAGTGTACAGCTTAACTGGACGCCATCCCTGACCCGTGCCCCCTTCCCTGCTAGTCACTCTGGTCTATGGAGAACTCCTAGGCTTGCCATTCCTTTCTTCCCAACTATAAAATCACTGCTGACTCCGAGCAGAACATGGAGGACTGTCTCTCCCTTCTTTTTAAAATGAAAACAAACAGCAACAAAATCATGTAAGAAATAATAAAATAACACCCACATGACCAAAATAACAAAGGACAGTTATGTTTTAAATCTTTTATCTTTAGTTTTTCTTCAGTTACAAAAAAAGTTATAAACAAAATTGTGAAAGCCCCCTTTCCTGTGTTCTTTTCCAATAGCACTGCCCTTCTTCCCAAGACAATCATTATGATTATTGTCACCTCCTATCTATAACCCATCCTCAATCTTTATTACTAACTATGCTATACTATTAGCTACACATTTTGTTTTAAATTCTGATATTTTGCCACCGTGGCTTTTCACCTAGTAGACCTATCATATTTGGCTGACAGGAACCCAGGTCTACCTGGCCAAGTACCTGCCAGGTTCCCACCCCTGCAGGCTAATCCTATTACAACTGGCCAAGTCCCACCATAGCACCTCCCAGACATCTCTCAGTAGCCTGTGAGACAAGGACAGGAATATTTGTACATCACACAGAAAATAATTCATAAAACACTGAATTATGATTTTGGGGAAGCAGGCTTATTAAGAATATAAAAGTCTACCTAGAGAAGCAAGCATATCATGCAAATCTTCCTTGTCAATGAAACCATCTCTGTTCTGATCAATCATGTTAAAGGCCTCTTTGAACTCCTGAATCTGTGACTGGTCAAACATGGCGAACACATTGGATGTAGCGCGCTGGGGGCGCTTCTTGGTGGTCTTGGTCTTTGCCTTTTTGCTCGACATGGTGGCTGTTTAATTCTAGAGTTAAAAAGAAAAAAAAGAACATAAAGCAAAAAATAATGCAAAAAAAGAACTTATAATACATGATGTTAGTGAGTAAAAATGTCTTAATGTAGATTACTTCATTTGAGTAGGAATATATACTGAAATTTTATTTCCAATGTGACATTTAAATGGTTAGAAAAAAAGCAGTTCTGAAAAAAAAATTATTGATGTAGCTTCCCCCCTATTTCATTAAACTCATATTAAAACAATAGAAATTATTGACGTAGCTTCCCCCATTTCATTAAACTCATACTAAGTGGGAATTAATTTTAAAATATGTAACAATACCTAGCATTTACTAAGTGCTTACTATGTGCCAAGTACTGGGGCTCCCCTAAAGAGAAAGTCTCTAAAGTTGACATCTTATTTTCATAAGGACTGTCCTTTTTTTTTTTTTTTTTTTT
>NW_017731783.1:754174-767119 GCF_001890085.2 Hipposideros armiger
CAGTGTCACTGGCCCTCATATGTGGGATCCGAACCGGGGCCCTCTGGTGTCCCAAGCGAGTTCTTAACCTTCGCGCCACTCGGCCGGCCCAGGACTGTCCTTTTTTATAAAAAATTTTTTTTATTAGGGAACAACCATGGTCATTGGTTACACATTGCTTTCTTACTACAATGGCATAGTTGGCACAGCTCACTGTGGCCCATGCGGGGATAGAA
This sequence comes from Hipposideros armiger, assembly GCF_001890085.2. Lineage (NCBI taxonomy): Eukaryota > Metazoa > Chordata > Mammalia > Chiroptera > Hipposideridae > Hipposideros > Hipposideros armiger. Next base: position 754,390 of record NW_017731783.1, read on the forward strand.
CGGGCAACCTTGGTGTTATCTGCACCACACTCTAACCAACTGAGCTAACCAGTCACCCCAGGACTGTCCCATTTAATCCTCACAACAACCCTATGCAGTAGGTACTTTTCTTATCTCCATGTTACTACCAATCTTGCATAACCTTTCTGAGCCTGTTTTTTTTCAAAACACAGTTTGAAAACAAGGAAATCTCACTTGATACTCAGTTTTATAGCAAAACACAGTATCTACTGTACTTCAATGCAAGTAAAAATCAAACGAGATAACATGCAAAGACACTAGTCTAGTCACTGTATGGTATATGTTCAAAAGACTCTCATCTTTAAAAGAAAATCAAGAAAACCTATTCTTTAATCCTGTATCCCTGCTAGCTGTACTCTCATTTTGCCGTTTCCTTAACAAAACTTTTAGAATATCAGTCCAATTAATATTCACCTGTCTCCATTTTCTCATCTTCCCATCACTCAACTTGCTGTAATAGGGATTTGGGGTAGCCTCCAATACTCTACTGAAAGCATCCAATAATTTAAATGTCAAATAGAACGGACACTTTTTTAAAAAAAAGATTTCATTGGGGAATTGGGGAAGGGGAACAAATTATTGTCCTTCAATCTTATTGGGTTGTCGGAAAAGTCATGACGCATGTTTGCAACAGATGGCACTAGTTCATTTTTGGAAGTACTAGAGTCATTTGCATATATGTTATTGCTAGGTCATTTGACAGCTGACAGTTCTAGCTTCATTCTAAAAAAAAAAATTGAGCGATTTGGTTGAGTTTTGGAGATGTTTTACAAGTTGAAGATGGAAGACCAAACTGTGCATTTTTGCCATATTTTACTGTTTTACTTCTATAAAGGGAAGAACGCGCGTCAAGCTTGTGAAAAGTTGCATCAAGTTTACGGTGACAATGCTCTACAAGAACATCAGTGCCAACAATGGTTCACAAAATTCTGTGCTGGTGATTTTTATCTCAACGATGTTCCTTGGTCAGGGAGACCCACTGAGGTTGAGGATGACAAAATAAAGGCAATGATCAAGTCAAACCCACATTACATGACACGAGAGATTGCAGAAACATTGAACACCCATCATTCAAGCGTTCATGAACACCTGAAGAAGCTGGGATATGTAAGCAAGCTCGATATTTGGGTTCCGCATAAACTCAAAGAAGTTCATTTGATGGCATGTATAAACATCTGCAATCTGCTCATTAAACATGAGGAAAACAATCATTTTTTGTAGCGAGTGATAACTGGTGATGGGAAGTGGATTGTTTACAACAATGTGGTGTGGAAATGGTCTTGGTCCTGACATGATGACTCGCCTCAAATGACATCGAAAGCAGACATTCATCAGAGGAAGGTTATGCTCTCAGTGTGGTGGGATTTTAAAGGTGTCGTGTTTTTCCAGCTCCAACCAAGGAACCAATCAATTCGAATGTGTACTGTCGGCAATTGGACAGTTTGAACGAATCCATCAGCCAGAAATGTCCAGAGCTTAATTGCAAAACAGTTGTGTTCCATCGCAACAACGCGAGACCACACACAAGTTTGATCACCTGTCAAAAACTATTGGAGCTTGGATGGGATGTGTTGCCACACCCACCATACTCGCCTGACCTTGTGCCTTCAGACTTCCACTTGTTCCACTCTCTTCAAAACTCCTTGAGTCGTATAGTGTTCAATTCAGATGAGGCTCTAAATCAGCACCTTGTTCAGTTTTTCGCAAATAAAGACAGGTCCTTCTATGAACGAGGAATTATGAAGCTCACTGAAAGATGGCAAAAGGTTATCGAACAAAACAGGCAATATATCACTGATTGATCTTTGTTCTTTTTTTTAAAGATTTTTATTGGGGAATTGAGGGGATGGGAACAGACAAGTTGCTGTCCTTTGGTTCTTCAGTCTAGTTGTGGAGGATGTTGCTTCACTGGCCCAGGTTGGCACCATCATTGCGCTTTTCCAGGTTGAGACAGATCAGTTGCCGGCTTCTGGACAGCCGCTCACTGTGGCTGCTGGCCACACATGGTAGCTTATGGCAGCCCACTGCAGCAGGGGCTGCAGCCTACGCCATTGCCGGCAACTCACAGCAGCCCAGCTCCAGGTTGAGCTGTTATTCAGCATCTTAGCTGAAGAGGGCAGTGTCACTGGCCCTCATATGTGGGATCCAAACGGGGCCCTCTGGCGTCCCAAGCCAGCTCTTAACCATTGTGCCACTATGCTGGCCTTGATCTTTGTTCTTTATATAAATAAATGACCTTTGAAAAACAGACAAAACACGTCATGACTTTTCCGACAACCCAATAGTCGTGGAGAGTGCAGCTAGTTCAGCTCCAAGTCCAGTCACCATCTGGCCGCCTGTTGGCAGCTTGCAGTAGCTCAGCTCAAGGTGCCATGTTCAATCTTAGTTGCGGGTGGGCATAGCCCACCAACCCATGCGGGAGTTGAACCAGGAACCTGTTGTTAGGAGCACGTGCTCTTACCAGCTGAGCCATCCTGTTGGCAGCTCAGCTTGGGCACAGCTCACTGGCCCATGTGGGAATCAAACCGGCGACCCAGTTGCTCAGAGATTGTGCTCTTAACTGACTGAGCCACTCGGCCGGCCCAGAATGGACACTTTTAATTCCATTTTTTATTTGCAGTTTTAAATAATGTAAATAAATACAACACAAAAATACTATCAGCTTTCAAGTTAGAAAGCCCTGAGTTTGAATCTTAGCTCCACCATTACTAGCTATATATAACCTCGGAAAACCCAAGGACACCAGAGTAATTTTTTGATCCAATGTTTTATTCAATCTTCACAACATTCCTATGAAATAGGTACTACCTAAGTTAAAACAAACAAACAAACAAAACCAATGGCCCTTGTGTAGTAAAGAATTTAATTTTGTCGAAAGAGAGGTCTGGCCTTCGTTCTTGGCTCCTGGGAAGTAATCTCTAAGTCCTTGGAATGTCATGCCTAATATCTGGGATTTTGGATCACACCAGATTTCTAACAATGTGATTTATCATGGGGGCTTTGGGTCATGTGTTGTCAGTTGACCTCTAATGGGACTAGACACTGAGGTCAACAGCATCTATGTGATGAAGCACTAATAAAAACTATGGATATCAAAGATCGAGGGAGCTTCCCTGGTTGGCAATGTCCATGCCTATTGTCACATCTGTTGGGGGAGTCAACACTGTCCACAAGAAAGGACAATCAGAAGCTCTGCACTTAGAACCCTCCTGGGCTCTGCACCACGATGTCTCTTCCCTTGGCTGATTTTAATCTGAATCCTCTTACTGTACTAAACCAAAACCATGGGTATAACAGCTTTCAGTGAGCTCTGTGAGCTGAAGCAAATTATTGAACCTGAGGGTCATCTTGGAAACCCAAACCTGCAACTGGTGTCAGAAATGAAGATTGTCTAGGGGACTGGTCTCTAACTCTGCAGCTCCATAGTGTGAGAGCAGGTGACTTGCTGGGGCAGTGGCTGAGTAAGGGAATTTTGGACCTGGGTCTCTAGGACTTCTAACCTACATTGTTTCCTTCTCTTTCTTCAATCTAAAAAATACCTCACTGGGTATTCTGAAACTTGGCTTAATGGTGTAGTTTTGAACAGAGCAGATATAGGCTCAATGTAATAACACAACAATTTCTTTAAAAAAAAGTTTATTTTGTTCTCTGTACTTCATTTAAAAACAGCGCATATTTATATATGTATATGGTATCTATGAAAACTACACACACATACACATAAAATAAAATAAGGCAAAGTTGCAGCAAAACAACCTGAAGATAACTCTGGCCCTCAAAGAAACTATCATCCTTGTTCTCCCTACCTTCTGTAAGCCAAGTATCTTGGCTTTCTCTACTTTCTCACTTCCCACTCACTTTCAACCCACTGCAATCTGGCTTTCTTTTCTCTACTGTTGCTGCTTTCAAACTACCAAATCCAGTCTAAATCTCCTTGGACCACTATGCTATATTTGACACCATTTCACACCTTTTTCTCTTCAGAACCGCAACAACTCTTGGCCTTGAATAATCATAGTAGAAATAAACTATCCCAAATGGAAAGAGAACACAGTGTTCCCAACCTTGAATACCTTACATTATAATGAGAGAGACTCCTAAGTTATATTGGACTGATTTATATAAAATGCTGTATTTGACTTAGCGACACCAACTTACTCTCTTTCAGTTCTCCTACTTCTATGACTGGCCTCCTCCATTTTCTGGTTAGGCTTTTATCTCACTTACATATTCATGTTTCCCAGTATTCAAGCAGTCCATGACAAGTTCTTTTCACTCTGCTTCCTTTGGATGATCTCACTGACTCACTGTTCTGACATCACCTGTGTCATGTTTGTTATCTCCAGGTCTGACCTTTCCCTGGAGCTGCAAACTCAAAGTCCACTTGCTTGTGAAAGGCATCCATTTGGATATCCCACATACACTCATAATCAATGTGTTGAAAACTGGATTAATTATCTTACCCCTCCTAAACTTTCCCATCCTTCTGTTTTCTCTCAGTTAATGACACCATCATTTACCTACTCACCAAACCAGAAACCCGGGAGTTATCCTGGCTCATCCCTAACCCTGATGAGTCAAGCCTGCCTCTTAAATACTTCTCAGATTTGCTCATCTTGCTCATTCCTCTGCCAGCACCTGAAGGTGGGCCCGCATCATCTCTTTGTATAGAATATTTCTATGGCCAACTAACCAATCTCCTTGCTTCTTGGTCCCCTCTACACTACCCTTTGTATTTCAGCCAGAGATGTCTAAAACATAAATATGACATTATCATTCCCCTTTTAAAAATCTTTCTTGGCTCTCTATGGCCAATAGGGCAAAGTACAAGTTCTTAAGCCTGGTACACAAGGTCCTCCTTTGCCTTTTCTGGAATGACCTTTCCAGCCTCATCTCTAGCCATTCTCTGCTTTGTACTTTTCCCTCAGGAACACCAAGCTGCTTGTGTCTGTCCAAGGCACCATGCAGTGTCTTACCTTGCGTGTTCCTGTCCTTGCTGTTTATCTAGCCCCAAATGCTTTAGGGCTAGAGAAGAATTAAAGGTCTACTCAACCTATGGCTACTACTATTTATTGAGTGACTCATGTGCTAGGGAGGTTATACACATTAAATTTAACATGGCTGCTTTACAAATCAAAGATCATCAGTTGCCCGAGGTCACCTAGTGGCAGAGCCAGGATTCAAACCCAATTTGTTAAAGGTTATTTCTACCTACATATTTCCTACTTTGTAATAAATGTTCTTCTAATTATTTTGTTTACCAGTTTTTTTAAAAAAAAACTTTTAATGCTATCAATATAATCTAACATTTATTTCTGAACAGCTACTTTCCTCTAAACTCAAATCCTAGACAAACTCTTTTCAAATAAATTCAACCTATACTTGAGAAACCAAGTACAGAATAGAACTCCACAGTGGAACAGGAAGAGAATAAAATATGAATGGCAGTCCCTGGAATTGTACAATGTAGCAGCCTGGTTTGGGTTTAATCAAGTGTGGCAGTACTTCCTATCAGTCATGGCCTGGGCTTTAACATGCTGAGTGGTCAAGGCTTGAAACCTTTCCTTAGAACTGCCAAATTAATGTTTAACCTATAAATCTTAAAGAGAAAATAACCAAACCCTATCCTTAAACTATAGTTACAGAAAATATCCACATAGAACATAGCACATGATGTAATGAATAATACTCAATAGTAGTAAAAACTCACTTCCTCTTCAAAATTTTTATTTTTATTTTTGTAAATTTCTGAACTAAAGGTTATATATAGTAGTCACAGAGGTTACAAGAAGGGCAGGAATATAGGAATCCTGGTATTATAAGTGATTGTGGTGTCAACATATTTAGATAATACTCTAAATGTTTGCAAAATCACCTGCAATGTGCAGACCAAGCATGACACCACAATCATTAATACGCAGATTCTGCTTGTGAACTTCATCCAACCTATGTGGCTTTATTGGAAGCCTGGGAAAGACGCTCATGGAGCACATTCTGTCAGCTACCCATGACTTCCTCAACATTCCTTTGAGGCTTCTTCCTTAAGTATTATATCTTAAGTCAGCTAGTTGCTGTCACCATATGGCAAATAAATATGGCTCTCACAGCAGTTCACCTGGTTTCAATCTTGGCTGCACATTAGAATCTCCTAGGAAGTTTAAAAAAAACTGATGCCTAGGTCCTAATCTAGTCAAATTAAAACTATCTAAGGGTGTGGCCCAGGAATCTTTACTTTAAAAAATGCTCCAGGTGATTCTAATGTACAGTGAAGGCTGAGAACCACTGAGTTAACCACTTATGAAGCTCTGGGCAAAAATAGGATAGGACAGGGACAGGGACAGGGACAGGACGGGAAGGGAAGGGAAGGGAAGGGAAGGGAAGGGAACGGAGACAGGCAGGCATTGGCTATTTATTCAGTTCTGTTTAGTTTTTAAAATTTGGTCATTATGGTTTAATAGAAATGTTGGAGACCTGAATTCTAATTTCAGTTCTGTCATTCACAAGTTGTATGACCTTTGGTCATTTTAGCTTTCCTGGGCAACATTTTTTGTATCTATAAAATAAAAAAATTAGATAGATCAGAAGTCACAACCTGGCAGTTACCAAACTACTATATGCAATCTGCAGTAAGGTTCGTTTAGTACCCCCCAAGGATGACCTTCTAAATGCCTTTCTAAATAACTGAATTAGTTTGTCAACATTTAAAAATACTGAATATTTACTAAAAACAAATATCAGACATCTTGAAAAATTGTAGATAAGGACCAGCATTCCCAAATTCCTGTAGATAATGAGTATTCAGTGAGCAATCCCCACTACTCCCTATACCTTCCTGTCACAGCTGTATTTATGTTACTGCCTGGCCCAAAAGCAGCTGAACTTGTTCCTTGCCTATGTGGTAACCAGCCTCCAAGATGGCCCTCAACATTTCTCATGTCCTCGCATAGTCCCCACCAACAGTAAAAAGGGTTGAGCTGTGAAACTATAGGGTAGGGGGGGCGTGAAATAATTTTCCTTTTACTCTTCTGAGTTCTTGGCTGACATCATTGTAATACTACACAGATTAACAAGAAGTTTATTAATATGTATACCTCATGTATACATGGGATACCCAGGGAAAAGCCAATTTTCAGAGGCGGCTGAGAACTTAGGCTTAAATATCATCTTCAGCTGAAGACAAAAGAAAGGTTTGTGAGGGGGAAAAGGCTAGTTATGAAAGGTTACCAGGAAAAGTGCATAAACAAGGGTTAAGGCTTGTCATGTAGACTTAAGTCAGGGCCTTTTTTATGGATAAAAGTGTCTAAAGTTATCTCCAGAGGGTAACCTTTGTGGTTCCCAGTAGAAAGGGGAGAAAGGACACCTTTGTAAATTTATGTCCTGCTCTTATGCAAATAGGGGAAGGGCAGAAAGCTTTTTTGGGTCTGCTAATTCTAAATTGCCTTCAGCTCAAAATAATACTTGTGCCAAAGTGGCATATTTTGGGGTGGCATATTCTTTTTTTTTTTCCCAGCTGAGCCATCCTGCCATCTGTTGGCAGCTCAGCTCGGGCCATGAATGGAACCGGCGACCCTGTTGCTCAGAGCTCACACTCTTGAGCGAGCTCTTAACCAACTGAGCCACTCAGTCAGTCACTCTGCTTGCTACCTTTCATAACCAATGGGATAATGCAAAAATAATGGTGTGACTTTGCAGCTTCTGCCTTGCTTTCTCTTGGATCACTCAATCTAGTGGAAGCCAGCACTATGGTCATGAGGGCACTATATAGCCCTAAGGAAAGGTCCATGTGGCAGGAAACTGAGTCCTCCTGTTAGCACCAACTCGCCAGCCATCTCTGAGGTCGATCTTCTCTCAAATAGCTATAAACCTGACTGACATCTGAACTGCAACCTCATGAGACCCTGAGCCAAGAACAACCCAGCTAAGCTGCCTGGAATTCTAAGGTGCTAAGTTTTGGGTGATTTGTTAAGATAGCAACAGGAAACAAAGCTGCTGTGTTTCCTTGGTCTCTTTAATATTAAAATGGTTCAATGCCTTTATTTCAGAATTCTAAACACAGAATTTTAAAAAGCTCAAAGGGGCCACAGTCAAGTTTGCACTGGATAAAGTATTTTCTACTTCTGGTTAGAAAATTTTAATTCCTTCTATTCAATTTCTCTCCAAGTTCTATGGGTTCCTCTTTTAACTGCAACAAAGTCACCCCTTCCTCAACATTCCTATCACCCCTATCCTATTCTTCTGGCTGATTTGCTAGTTCTTGCTTCCTCACTGGAGTTTCCTTCAAAGCTCTGTCCTTGAATGTAATTTTAAAGCACTGGTTGAAAAACTGGTAGCATAAAGTTACCATTCAAAAATAAGGTAATTAAGGAGGGGAGAGGAGCTGGTTTTATGAGCAAAGGAATGATAAACAGTTCAAGTTTTAGCCAAGTTACAGTAACAGTAGGTAGAAGAGATACCCAGGGCAGGTCTCTTAAGGGGTCTCCTTTAGCAAGGTCAACTTCTGAGCAGAGGCACAAGGTGAGGCCTGAGAGTGGATGAACACAAAAAAGCAGAGAGCAGTTCTTGGGCTAAAACCTAAGGCCATTTCTAATTCAATTCTCATCTTCACCAAGGTCTATTTAGATTTCTCATGGAATTCTCACGCAGCCAAGACTAAGTCAGTGCTAATTGGGAGGATCACATGACTGGATACACGAGGAACAGTCTGAAAACAGCAATCATAAAGAGAATTTAGTATTTAATCAAATTAAAATATTCCACAAAATTAACCTCATATACTTAATGATGTATGGTTGCTTTTATGCTGCATATTTAGGCAAATATGTAATCAATTTCATAAATTATATCTATTATTTCTTTTATAGAGCACAACTCAACTTTTACAGCTTTTCTCTTAACATCAGTTAAAATTTTCCCATAGTATATGTATTTTAATATTTACCACAGACATTATAAAATAAAATGCTGTCATCCCCGCCCCCTGCCTCCTTCCCCCAGGAATCAGCATACTTTATTTGATACACTAAGTGCTAGGAGAGAGCCCTGGGCCCTGTAATTTCTTCATTATGGGTTTATGATCTTCCCAGTTGGCAGTAAACTTTCCATCCTTTGAACGACTGCATTATTTTGTTTTATTGCAATGAAATTTATATATGGTGAAATGTACAGATCTTAAAATGACTTTTTGTAAATGGGTATACCCATGTAACCACCATCCCAATCAAGTTACAAATGTTAACATCACTCCAGAAAGTTCCCTCCAAGTCAATCATCCTCTCTCATAGGCAACCATTGCACAGATTTCTATCAGCACAGATTAGTTTTGTCTTTGAACTTCTTATAAATGGAATTATACAGTGTATATTCTATGTGACTGACTTCTTTCATTAATACAATGTTTCTGAGATCCATCTATCTTGTTGAGTTTATCAGTGGTTCATTCTTTTTTTACTGCCAAGTAGTATCTCATTGCCATGCCACTTACATATACATTTTATGGCATTTAGCCTTTCTGCTTTGGAATGCTGGGCCTAGTAGAGTGCCTTATATACGGTAGGTGCTCAAAAAAATACTAATTAGTTAAGCGAAAACACGTGTATGCCTCCTTCCTCTCGGAAACAGAATTACATAGACAGATGCTCATGATAAGGTCCTGGATCTGATTCCCAAAACAAGGCTTTTCTCTATGGTCTACCCATGGTTTACCATAAACTCCACTGAATGTTTCCTTAAGAGATCCTTAACAAAATTACCAGCCACCCCTTGTTCCATACCTAGAAGAAACAGAATAGCCAATAATTGAGTGCTAAATATGTGCTAGGCACTGGTCTAAGTACTTCACATGCTTAATACTCACAACTTACGATATAGGAACTGTTATTAACTCCACTTGTTAAATGTGAAAATCAGGACAAAGAGAATAAACAATTTGTCTGCGGCCACAACTAAATAAGGATAGACCTTAGATCCAGGATCTGCAATGAGGAAGTCTAGTTCCAGAGTTTGTGCTACTAATCCCTAATATCCTACATATAGGCAGCTGAATGAAATTCTCTACAGTGAAATTGTGGATACCCAGCTGGGAGTAACAAGCAATGCCACTGCACAGCTAAAGAGTAAAACAAGGAAGGAAGATCCCAATCAGAGTTGCTGGCAATGAAAATCATCCCTAGATATCTGGTGTCTTTGAATCTTGGGAGCGAGGAATAACCAGCCTCATTTAGAGGCTCCTTATTTTTCCTAACCTCAGCAACCCTGACCTGGGGATCTGTCCTTCAAAAGTCACAGTTCATATTGTCTAAACTCAGTCTCATTAAAATGTAAAAGAGTATCTACTTGGCTGTCATAAAAGTTGTCATTCAACAGAGCCTGAACAAACAAGAAGCCATGTACTTTGCTATGAGGTCCAGGAGGGTCCACCTAACGCTTACAGAGAAAATGGGTGGCACCATGTGACTCCAAGTGACCTTAGGCAAATAAATTATCTCACCTCTCCAGGTTTCAGTTTCCTCAATTATAAAATGAAAGATAATCTATAAGTTTCTTTTGAATTCTAAAATGCTATGATTCTTTTTTTACCAAAGGTCCAACGCAATTCCATCTTAAACAAAGGCTGACAAACTAGTCTTTTAAACAACCCTTTTTCCATATTTCTTCCTTGGCGAAGAATCCAAAATGACTCCCTAATACCTATTAAATATTCTTTTATTTCTCAAGTTTTCAAAACATCCAAACAAAGGCCCCATTTATTTACATACCCTTATTTCCAACTATTATTCATTATAGTTGGCTGGTCTTCCCACCCTCTCCTTTTCACATGACACAAATTCCCATCTTTTGCCTTTTGTCTTGTCACCTCCTACCACAGATCCAGCCAGAAATACTAAGTTCTCCCTTCTAGGGCTGAATCCAAGGCTTTCAATGAGGTCACGATTCATTTTTCCGGAAAGCTTTCTTGATTTTTATTCATCCTTTTCTTCAAGTCAACACGAACTTACTAAATCTTTGCAAGATCAAGACACAGAAAGACAACTCCTATGGAAATCATTACATTTTAGCCTATACGAACTCCTCACTCCAGCGCCGTTTCTCTAACAGTTTCCTTGGACACTATCTAAGGCAAGCATCCTACACCAGTCCTCTCCCTCATCCCCCAAAGCGTCAGCGCTGTGTGCGGCACAGAGCAGGTGCTCACACACGAATCGATGGACTGTGCCGCGAGGGCAGGGACTGGCAACCAGGGCACCGGGCGGTCGCAGCACCGGGTGTGAAATCATCCGGGTGACGGAGGGCCGGGGATCCGGCCACCTCTCCAGCCGGGCATTTCCCCAGGTCGGCTTCATCAGCCATGTAGCTTCCTTCCGTCCAGGCCTCCTCACAGGCCCTCCTCGCCCACCCTGACAACTGACGCAGCCCGCGGCCCTCCCGTTCCCGGCCGCCTGGGGCGGGGTCTGGCCGAGGGCGCGCGGCGGGAGGGGAGGGGGGTCGGATGGGGCCCCAGGGGTGTCACGCGCAGGGTCCAGCGCCACTCACCGTCGCCAGACACTAGAACCCGGGATGCCCTGCACAGGACGACGAGCAACCGCGACGAGCGCTTGGGCTGTGGCGCTACAGAGGCGGCGCCCGGCACTTCCTGCCTCGGCAGGCGGACCGGAAAACGCGCCGGAAGGCGCGGCGGGATCCAACTCTGAACAGGGGAACGCGGCCGTCGTTCCCGCTCAGGCTGGAGGAAACCCCGCCGTGTCCGCTGGGGAGAGGGGCTCAGGTGTACGAATACGGCCGGGGTTTTAGATGGCCTCCGTAGCCTGGCTGATCTGTGGCGGAATCACCGCCTGCGGCGCGGCTGGAGCGCCGCGTCCCGCCCTCTCCCCCGCGTTCCGTGGCGGATTCCCGCGGCCCTTCCGCATTCCCGCGCCGCTCGGCGCCCGGCCAGGAATTTGACCCGGGCGGGGCGGGATCCCTGTTTGGGGGTTCCCGGGCGCCGGAAGCCGCCACCCAGGTCTGCCCGAGTGAACAAATAAAAGTACAACTGGCCTGGTTAAATTTGACCTTCAGATAAAACAATTTTAGGTATGCCACCACGAAATACTGGGAAAAGTAAGAGGGCGGCGGCCTCCTACATGCTGGAAAACCCTTTTTAAACTGCACTCCCGCCCGAGTTATATTATTTACTCCTTTCTTACTCTCAAATTATAAGGTTTACAGCCTTACCAAGCCAAGCACCCAGGTGATGCTGATGCTCTGGTCTTCATCCCAGCCCATGGTCCCGTTCATAACTGCATTTTCTAAATGTTTCATTCCTCTTTCAACCACAAGAAACTTTTATTCAAATTATTTTCTTTCTTTTGGGTCATTAAAGAGATGACAGAATTACACACAAAGAATCGCTCTGACACATTACATAATGCTCTTGGTCAAAACAAAGGTAACCACAAAGCTACATTATTCATGTTTTGTTCTGGGTATTGTTTGTGGCTATAACCTTCAGTTCCCTCATCTTGGAATAACATGGATGAATAGCACAGTTTCTGGATAATGGAGGATAGTCACATAATAGCAAATCTTTATTGAGCACTCTGCCTGTACCTGTGCTGGATGCTGGGCAGATAATTCATTTATATTCTACAAACGTTTGATCAGAAATCTATGTTTGATCAGAAATTCCTAGATGGTAGAAACTGTGTTCAGCACTCTATAGCAGTTTTTTTTTTTT
>NW_017731783.1:767604-771360 GCF_001890085.2 Hipposideros armiger
TTCTTAAGCTGAGCCATCCTGCTACCTGTTGGCAGCTCAGCGGCTGCTCAGCTCGGGCTGGACTCGAACCGCTGTCGCTCAGAGCTCAAACTCTTGAGCGAGCTCTTAACCAACTGAGCCACTCGGCCGGCCCCTCTATAGCAGTTTTTAAACAGTAGCACACACAAGAAAAACCTGGAGGACTTGGTAAAAAGATTCTTGAGCCCCAACCCCATGCATTCAGTAAGTCTAGGGTGGGGCAGAAATTTGCATTTCTAATAAGCACCCAGGTGATGCTGATGTTCTGGTCTTCATCCCAGCTCAAGGTCCCAATCATAACTGCCTTTTCTCAATCTAGTTTAAAAAGTAATTGCTGAGAAGTCACACCTGTTTGTAAAATAATTTCTCTTTCTCTTAGCTGCAGTCTGCCCTTTGGTCCACGTTTAAATAATCTTTTTCTCACTTGTAAAATTTTGGCTTCTTAGGTCTTTGTCTTCAGGCTCTTCTAAGTATGGTCTATTACCATCCCATAAACTCTCACCCTGGCCACCTTAATTAAGGTCATAGCTGAGACACCCTGACTGTATTTTGACTTTGATCTATTGGTTTCTAGAACTGTTTTCCAGTAGTCACGAACTACATGTGGCTATTTAAAAATTCAGTTTCTCAGTTATATTAGACACATTTTAAGTGCTTGATAGTGACATGTGGCTAGTGTCCTTATTGGACAGCACTGAGAGCCTTTCCATTATCACAAAGTTCTATTGGATAGCACTGTGCTAAAGAAAAATAATTCTAAGGTATTTTTCTCTAGATTCAAAAGAACTACATTAATGAAAAATTGATTATCTAAATATCCAGCACTTGGGAACTGATTAATTATGGCATATCTTTGTCCAGTGTGTATAACTGAGGAACTGAATTTTTAATTTATGGTTTCCATACTTATTGTGGGTCTCTCTCTCTCTCCAAGCCCTTTTATTGTCTTCTGATTCTTCTTACAAGTTGCCCTCACATCCGAGTCTAAGTGTTACTCCTCGAGTGGCTTTCCTCCCCTTTTCCCCAGTAGCACTCAACCACAAATTCCTGCTCTATCGAACCATAGGCTCCTTGATCAAATAAAATTTGGGCCCTGGAGTGCAGATGACAAGATAATCATAAACAAGTGGATAAGGATGTTGCTGTCCATTAGGCTGGTTTCATTAGAACTTTTGTAATGGTTTGAAGTATGACTTTCATCATGGAGACTGGTTTTAAGACACTGGTTTTTTTCAGTCAAATCCACTTTTGAGAGTAGATGCTTTTTTAGCTTTATTAGCAATTATCTTTGCTTAAGGAAAGTCTACTTACTACACAGAGATTGCTATTACTAAATTATAAGACTTATTTCCTTCAAGGGATACCATGCACTGCTCCTAATGACAGCTGGTTCTTTGGGCAGTTATCAAAAATGGGGATACTGCAAGATATATGAGACCACTTTTTTCTGAGTGGAAACAATGTTAATTGTTTTTCACTAGAAATCTGTTAAAGTGGAAGTGATCATTTTTTTCAGTTGAAATGGGAATTCAATTCAGTAAACAAGATTTTAGCATCACGGCTATAGCCTGGAAAAAGTACTTTGCTTAAACCACCAAATGAAATTCAAGAACACATAAAAAGGCAAACAGTTAAGGTGCTAAGATTCTAAACTTGAAAGGGGCAAGAGCAGTCTTGATACTATACTGGTCCTTCTACTTCTGTAAAGCTGGCCTCACAAGTTAAAGGATCTAGCTTACGTATCCATTTGAGTACAGAGGTCTGCCATCGTGAATGCATTCAGTAATTTGTTTACTGAATGAGGTAATATTTTGCCCGGGATAGTCTTGCTAATAGTAGCATAAAACGTCAAGTTATTAGAGTAATTGTCAATTACTCATCTTTATAGACTAATTGTCAAATTTTTTCAACCAACTTTCCCCCCAATGTTTCACCTTTTAAACTCATGAATCTTTGAGAGTCAGATTTTTGAAGCCCAAAGCAAATAAACATGTCAGCCACTCCCTAATTAACTCTGACAGTCCTGCATTTCTGGAAATAGCAGAAGTTATTCTTAGGATTGAAATCAAATGATCTCACTTTCCCAGGCATGTAGCTTCAGCTGTTTTGATTGTGGTCAAGTCAGGAATGTCCAAAATTCACACATGGATTCATGGTGAATCTCTGCATAAACAAACACGGTATTTCAATAAGGATTGTTATGTTAAAGAAAAGCTTTATATAATAAAAACTACTGTATTGTATTTCCAACACTGAAATACAATACAAAAAACAAAAATCTAACTTTTTGGTAGAAGTACTCCACAGAATCTTTGGGTCTAAAATAGTTTTAAAAATGAGGACAAATTAAAATACTCAGTGGCCTCGTCTATTTTTAAATGACATTAAGTAATGTGCAAAAGCTTAGAACAAGTAAAGAGGGATGTTGGCAGATATGTTAAACTTAAGGATTTAAAGCTACCAAAACTATCATATATATGCAAATTATACAGGAAATTATTTTTAAAATTGGAAACAAAGTACAGGAAACACAATTAAGGCAGTTAAAACTGGATTTCTTTGTGAGGGGAAGAAATGAATAGAGGAGATAAGATTGTTAGGAAAACTGGAAGAAGTTAAGGGAAAGGTCTAACAACCATACCATTTTCTAGGATTTGCCTCATCTACTTGTCTTTGGAAGAGGCAACTAAGACTAATAAAAGCCAATTTTGGTAAATAAAGAAGTTTTAAACAAGTAAGTTTTTATCATCAAGTTTAATTATGGTTCAGAAAAAATTGAGTGAATAACTTTCTCTGAAAAAATATACTGACTCTGTGTAGACTGCAGTTATTTGGGGGGAGGTTGGTAAGTTAAATTACCCCATTTTCTATTCTGAAAATGACAAAAAAAGTCCCATTTCCAGTCTGATTATAGAGATGCATGTGCCCAAAATGGCTGAGAATAAATACAAGAAAGGCAAAAGCTGTAAAGCTAGGGCATGCTATGGGCTCTAAGAAAAAGTCTCAGAAATACCCAAAGTGGCGACAAGAATCATTTGGCTGGAGTTTGGAATTCTTTTCAGTCATCTTTATCTTTTGCTCCATGTTTAAGGATGCGTGTGAACTCAATGTAATTGAAATTTCCCTTTTTGTCAATAGGTGCTTCTCGGTACAGCTCATCCACTTCCTCGTCTGTAAACCGATCTCCCATTGTTGTCAGCAGCTCTCTCAGGTAATCTTCCTGAATGGTGCCTAAAGAATAAAGAACTGGGGTTCAGAATACATTCTACTCTGAGGATTAATAACAAGGAGCCTCTGCACTCTACTAAGCATACCCTATAAGTTAAGAACTATAAACATGCAAATATGTGAAATATGGGGTCTCCACACCCTTAAACCAGCCTCAGCAGTCAGTTGCCTGAAACTGCCTAGTTGCTTAGTGGCATTACCCTGCTCTGCTCTATTAACCTCCCTCCACATCCATCTCCTGGTCTCTTCATGATAGGGGCACAACCTATGCCTAAACAAAAGCAGTAAAGTATGTTTAAGGAATTTATTTAAGCCTCATGTAGCATGAATGTTCACTTATTCTATAAGCAAATAACACTAAAATCAATACCGCATCATAAATAAGAATAAAGTGCTTCAGTAAACAAAATACCGGAGTCTTGAGGTCCAGTTTTAACAAGCTATGTCAGGGGTCGGCAAACTTTTGAGACAGAAGAGCCGCCAGGGATCAGCAAACTGCGGCTCACAAGC
>NW_017731783.1:771980-798645 GCF_001890085.2 Hipposideros armiger
AAGAAATGCAAGTTAAAAAATCTACAATATATATATATATATATATTGGGGAACAGTGTTTTTTTTCCAGGACCCATCAGCTCCAAGTCGAGTAGTTGTTTCAATCTAGTTGTGGAGGGCGCAGCTCAGTGACCCATGTGGGGATCAAACGGGCAACTTTGGTATTATGTGCACTGCGCTCTAACCAATTGAGCGAACTGGCCGCCCCCTGCCATTGATATTTTTAAAAGGCTCCCCTAGTAATTCACATGTGAAATCATGATTGAGAACCACTAATGCTCTAAACCAAAGGTGATAAATGATAATTCAAGCACAGGGATTTTAAAATTCATAATGTAAAAAAAGAAAATGTGACAACTTCTTTGTATGTAAAATTAAGCTAAAACATTAATAGTATATTTCCTATAAAATGAGTTTAAAGTACAAGGTCAGTTCACATAAGAAACTCTAGATTTATGGGTTTTATCCTAAATCAATCCTAGATTTAAAAAAAAAGTTGCCCAAATCTTAGACTTTTAGTTTGAATGAACAAATCAGCATCTACAGCTAAGTCATTCAACAATCACGTAAACTAATCATCGTCTATGAGCAGGAGACTGTGGTAGGTGCTAGAAGCAGTTACAAAGATGGAAACATAATGCAACTGACACACAGCCCTGGGAGTAGGGAGAGACTGTGATGATTAGGAATAAGTACACAACTAAAACAGAAGATCAGACAGAGCATGTGCCAGGAGAGAGATAAATAAAATTGTTTGGAGATGGAATGAGGAAGAGGCTCTAAGTTTTCCTCGAAACAGGAGAAAACAGTAAGGCTCTATAAAGAATATAATCATTGAGAGGAGTTTGAAGAATGGGTAAGATATTTCACTTTTATGGTTTTATTCCCCTCTATTAAAAAAGTAGTAACACCTGTTCACAGTAAAAAAATTCAGTCAATACACAAGTGTCTTTAGGAGAAAAAAAAAGGAGGTCTCTTCTGCCTGTCTCTCCCCCCACGCCTTCCAGAAAAACTATTAAGAGTTTCGATTTCAAGAAGAGGGAAAAGGTGCTATGCTGAGGAAGGCACAGAGGCGGAAATGGTAGAGGTAAGTTAGGATAAAAATGCATAGAGGAGGAGCTTGGAAAGAGATTAGGAAGATCATGTAAGAGTTGAGGGTGGTATTCATGAATAGGCCAAAGGAGGCCATATTGTGGGGAGCCTTGAAAGCCAGACTGGGGATACTATTGCTTCCATCACCAGACCATGCTTGGACTATTTAAACTACTCCAAATAATGCGTAGCCAAAGGGTGTGCCTTCCTTCTCAAAAAAACTTGCCATGTGAGTTGTGCCCTTATCTTTTATATACATTCTGCCAAAGGATCAGGCATTTATGTAGTTAACTTTTTAGGGTGTTTGAAAGTTATCCTATGCCAGGCAGTATGCTATTATCTCATTTCCTCATTCAATCCTCACAACCACCTCATATTTTTTGCCCATTTTATTATTTATTATTGCCCATTTTACAAATAAGAAAACAGAGGCTTAGATAAGTTAAGTAACTTGCCTGAAATCACAAACCTATTATGCAGAATAGGAATATGAATCCAGGGAATCTGATTTAAGAGCAAAAGGTTATATACCAGATTTAAACAATCTCAGAACTGAGAGGTATCTGATAAACAGGACTGTATTGGTGTCATGGCCTATAGCAATTTATGTTTTATCCAAGATTGCTCTGGTAAAAGCTATTCATTCAACATGTATTTACTGAGAGCCTAACCTTTGTGAAGTATTCTCGTAAAGGAGTAACATAAGTTTCCTACAAAAGTTTCAAATACACCTACGAAATTGTAACTCAAATATTTAGAGGTAGGGGAAGTGAAGTGAATTGATGCCATAAGAGAGCCTTCCAAAAAAACCCAAAAACAAAAAAACACAAAAAACCAAAAACAATAAACAAACAGGTATAGTTATAAATCTGAGGGTACTATGTCATCACAGTTCAAGTTATTATATATTTTAGTTACCATAAATAAATATTAAATCATTTGGTAATTACCAGTTGCTTCTTCATCAAAGCAAGCAAAAGCATTTCTGATGACATCTTCTGGATCTGTGCCATTTAACTTCTCACCAAACATCGTGAGGAACATGGTGAAATTTATGGGACCCGGAGCCTCATTCATCATGGCATCTAGGTACTCATCAGTTGGATTTTTCCCTAAACAACAAAAAAAGAAGGTCATAAGTTTTAATTACATCACAAAATGCATCAACTATTCATCATAGTAAACATTTTGACAAAAAAGATGACAACCATTGATACAGTTTGCCATTTGCATTCATGATAGCAAAACTATTTGGAAAATAGTCTTCTTAATGAACAGGGCCTGTATTAAGAGTCTGGAGATTGTATGCTATTCCATTTGGATACCACTCTCATAATCAAGATCGGTGTTTGTAACACACACGCAGGCACAACTGGCCCCTAACTCAATCAATCCTGACATCTGGCCAGAAATCTGCAGGTGGTCCAAGGATCACACTTTGGGAAACACGCTCTAGATTTTGAATCATACTTCCTTAAACTACAACATCATTAAAATGGCTTCACACAGCTTTAAGACTTATGAAATAAACAAACGGTTTTATAAAAATTCTAATATATATATATTAATATTAAAATTGATCATTACCCAGGGAGGCAAGCATATCATGCAAATCTTCCTTGTCAATGAAGCCATCTCTGTTCTGATCAATCATGTTAAAGGCCTCTTTGAACTCCTGAATCTGTGACTGGTCAAACATGGCGAACACATTGGATGTTGCGCGCTGGGGGCGCTTCTTGGTGGTCTTGGTCTTTGCCCTTTTGCTCGACATGGTGGCGTTTATATCCTAATTAGGAAGGGAGATAGAAAATGACAAACATTAACAAAAAGTAAAATGAATCAACCTGTTTGAGATAGAGAAATGTATCAAAAAATTATCAGCAGGATATGTCATTTGGCAAAAATCTCTCTCCGCTAACTGTATCATTACTCATAGAACCAAACTACACAGAGAAAAACCAGACTCAGGCTTTGAGTTCACTCTTCCTTAGTAATGACATTTAATCAACAGTCCATCACTAACTTAAAATTCCAAACTACAACAAACGTTAATTCAAAGCTCAGAGCATATCAATTAGATTGCATGACCTCAGTACTGCTGTATAGCCTAATAAGGACCAATAACCAAATTGACTGGTTTAGTAGCAATATAGAAACAAAAAACAAAATAACGTAGGTACCCTGGGGTAAACAGTGCCAGTCTATACTTCAGTGCTATGGGAGTACTGAGGAATTCTAATTAACCTTCAGTAGGTCTATCCTTCTGCAGCCTTACCATAAACTAGCTGTTCCGTTCTAAAGTGGACAGAAAGTATAGAAAGGACTAATTGATGGAAAAGGTCTTCATCTCCTAATCCTTATTGCCAAACATCGTTCTTCCACTTGTAATTAACATTTCTTATTGTACCCTCACTTCTGGAATCAAAATAGTTTAAGAAAGATAGTTGTTGAAAGGCTAAAAGTATAGAAAGCTGTGAAGTTAATTAATCTATCATTAAATTTTACTAACATTTCCACTCCGTCCAAACCAATTTCTTGCAGAGCCAAGCTAAATCACTTGAAGTGACTAAGTCCTCTAATAAAAAATCAGAGCATGATAGTTTTAAAGATAACTTAGCTTTTTAAAAAGTTTTAGAAAACATTTTAAGAGGTATGGAAACTATCTTTGCTCTCTAATAATCTATTTTTTTCTAATAATCTAAATTTATCCCTGTAAAATTTAAGTTAAAAATCAAAAGAATATCTAACACCTAAAATGGTAAGGCAATTTTCCTTTCAACACTCAATCTTTAAAAGACTGTAAAATTTCATTTGGAGTTAAAAATCCCATAGTCATCAGATAATAAAATTTTACTGTACCATCCTTCAGAGCTGAGGTGGTGATGGTAGCCTGGAAAACCTGTAACCAGCAAAACTAAGACACTGTATTGAGTTATATTCTTCCAAGGAGGTCTAAAATAGGCACTACTGATTTCACTCTCTGACCAGGATAACAATTTTAAAGCTTACGTTGTGAAAACAACTTTTAGCTATGATGTAGCAAAACACTATGCCCTTGCTCTAAAAATAAGTCTGTGGATTGCAAAGAATGAAGCACTACCTAGATCTCAACACTGTGACCTTAGAATACAATGCTTTGTGTGAGTTTAATATGTGTTTTCTTACATTCTTTCCTTGATCACCCAGACTAAATTTGATTATGGAAATTAGAAAAGATTTTTTTTTTGGCCTTAGTTTTTTTGTTGTTTTTTTTTAACGCTAAATCTGTTTTTAGATTTTAGTAGGAAATTCCACAAAAAAGAGTCACAAATTCGTCCATCCTATATAGCACTCTGGCGATATCCTGGAATGTGCTGTTGGTAAAATAAACCTTACATAACACAGAAGTTATGGTATATTCTCCTCCTTAATTTTTCCAAGTTTCCTTTAATCTCGTTTTAAGAGGCTGCCTTTCATAATTTATCTAAACCATTCATGAATGCATATTTTCATTTTGTAACACCTTTTAGGGGCAGTAGATCCCATTATTATCTAAACTACATAAAGCTGTAATTTTTCCCTCTATTCTAAATGTAGTTTTAAAAACTATAAGGAATTATGGAGTATATTATTCCCCCATCTCTTAAACGTACTGAAGGACTTGCGGTGAGTGGCTGAAACCCGATGAGTGGCACATATTTGCCAGTCCATATCTCTTATTATTTTTGGAATACCATGTCATAGCAAACCAAAGCATGTCTTTAAAAATAGTCTGTTTTGTTTGACATTGTCTTCTCCTAAGAACAAAGAGAATTGTAAGTCCAATGGTTGACAACTGATTTTTTTAATCTACAAACTCTCATATTAACTACATTTGGTGGGGGCCCTCTAGGTACCTTTTAAAAATGCTTACTTTGGGTTATAAAGTACTAGATATGTACTTCATACACACACACATATTTTTTAATTCTGATGTCTTTCTTAGTTTTTCTTTTAATCATGCATTCTTTAAATTTGTAAATGCATTATAAAAGTTATGTAAAGTTATAAAGGATTTTTTTGGGGTAGCACTGACAATGGTCTCACAGAAGTTTTCTTTAGCTTAGTCAAATACTTAATCAACCTTTAATATAAGTTAATCATATTAATGTGCATTAAATGTCACTAGTGTTGAATACTATTTAAGAATTAAGAAATGTAAGGCAATTGTCCTATCTTCAAACTTAAAATACAGTTGGGGAGGCAACTATAAAGAAATGAGATGACCGGTTCAACTTATGAAATGAGTCACATAGTTTTCATTCCAGAAGTATGACTCTCAAGTTAAAACAATGTGTGACAATAATGAAAAATAAGTCAAAGGTGGTACATGATTTTCAAACACCGTGAGTTCAGAAAATATTTTTACTTCTAAAAGATTCAGGGGGGTGGGCTAGGGAAAGACCTTGAAAAACTCTGTTACATTTAGAAGTTACTAGACATTCTTAGAATTAAAGAGATTCAGATGTTAGTTTATTTCTAACAAATTAAGGTAGTTAATTCTAACAAAAATTGGTAGTGTAATGTTGGGCAAGTACTACCTGGGCCTTTTCCTTTTCAAGGAGGTTATATTCGTCTATATGTTTATCTCCCACCTTTCAGGGATATGGAGTTCGGTTTCACAGTCAGTGTTCCAAAATAAGGAAGGTGTAATCGTTTATTTTTTCCTACCAAACTAAAAATATGGGTGGAATAAACAATGGCGGAGAGGCAGCCAAATCAGGAACAGTGCTATGACCTCAAGGAGCATATTATTTACGATATTGTCATTATACTTCTTGCTATCTACGACTCTAGTTTTCTTTCCATTTTTACTTTCCCCAAACAATTAAGACTGTAACTGTTATCATGTAACAAGACCTCAGCAAATGCACAACTCTCATAGAAATTTGGAGTAAAATAAAATTGAAAATATTTCTTATATCAACATAAGTATTCTTAATTTAGGATGGGAAGATTGCTATGTAGGCACCTGAGTGTTTCCAAGTTATGAGGATCCTCACATTCTAAGAGTCTAGAGTCTATTTTTTCAAGCATTTAACGAAAAGATTTTAGGTGCGAAGGGATATATGTTGTATGAAACTTAAAAGCAGGGAGACTTGCAGAACAGGATTCTATGAAATATATAGTTTCAAATGCATGAGGTCAACAGTGGTCAAGGAGAGTCAGTTCAGTTTACAGATCTAAAGGAGGGTAATTTTGTTTTAAATCAGGGGAGGGGAGTGTTGGTGATAATGAATTCGTGGGTTTTTTGGTATGTTTTTAGCTTGATTAAACAGGAAGAGAATCATTTAGGAGTTATGACGAAAGGAGAAATGCACGTAAGGAAGATTTTGGACTAGATTAAGTGGTAGGAAAAATGAAAAAATCCTCCAAGAGGATTTCCCCACACACCACGGGCAACCAGAAGATTTTACAGCATCTAGAGATACTATGGTTTCATTTATATAATGGGATTAATCCGTACTAATATTACATTAGATTACTCTGGTCAGAATCCTGAGAGTCCAGCATTTATAAAGTGTTAATAAATGTTAAATAATCTAGAAACTTTCTCTACAGAACACACAAATTGACAGTCTTCTAGGAAATAAGACACATGTTTTAAGGGAAAACTCCCATCTTAGAAAACACTTCCCAAACCCAGACCAAATCTGTCTCATTTAATCAATACATTTTTTTCAAGCTAAGTATATGTAATTTTTGGTGCCAAGCAGTTTTTAAAAAGTACATTTTCAGGTTGGTTTCCTTTCCAACTAAGCCAAGTTTTCAATTCCTATGCAAACTTCCGGTTGAAGGTAGGATTAGTTAAGACTGCCACACCCAAAAAGTTTTAGCACTTGACAACGGCAATTAGTTGTCAGGGTCACTTGCCAAAAGCTTCACTTTGGACAATAAAAAGCTTTCCTGGTTCAGTTTTATCAAAAGCCTTCCAGAACATGAAACGAATAGTAACAAGTTTAAGAAATACTTTCCCTTTGGATATAAATTTTTGTACTTACAAGTCTCAACTGAACGCACATTTCTGTTCCGAAGTTCTGTAAAGAACTGATATGTTTTCACAGGCCTACTCCACTACTTTAAAAGTTAACATTGGCTAATTAATTTAATCCAAATTCTCCACCAAAAAGGAACATTGTGGTGTATGCTGGAATTTTTCTCAAGCCACAAACTAAACCCCAAAGCTCTCTTTGTGCAACTTGTTTAAAAATCTAACTTTTAAAATGGACACTGAGCTGAGGAAGTTGCTAATTTGAGTTGGTTATTCCTACTAAATGTAGCCACACAGATGCTACAACAGCTGCAGCAGTAAGGATGGGGGGCGGGGACACCGGGCTACTGTTTGTACGCAAAAAATCTAGATTCGGGCAAGTTTACGTTATAAACTAAACAGAGCCCCGGAGTCAGCGCTGCAAGGCTCGGGTTTCGCGAGCCCCGCTATCGCCCAAGTTGGCAGCGCCAGCGAGCTAAGCCACACTTTCCAAACTCCAAGTTAGGCAACGGAGCTAAATTCGCGTCTGGACCATTGCCGGCCGCGGCCTTCGATCCCGGAGCTGGCCCTCGGGCTCGAAACGGGGCAACTGCTGGTGGTACACCTGCCCAGGACCGCTCCGAGCTCCGGAGGCTCTCCGCAGAGTGCCGCTGCCTCGCGGAGACAGGACCGCGGGATAGGCCTCACGCGCCGGACCGCGAGTACAACTCACCCTGCACAGCCGCGAGAATCCGAGTACTTCAGTGATCTTCTCTCGGCGCTTGCTGCAGCTAACACAACCCTACTACACCCAGAGCACCTAAAAACCAACACTTCCGCCCTCTGTTAGCAAACCGGAAGGAAGTCACCATTCTCGGCCAACAGAGTGGGCCTGACATAATAGAAAGGCGACGGGGGGTGCAGTTGCCAACGTGCTCAAAGGATGCAACTTTGACCGAGGGCATGGGAAGGAATA
Source organism: Hipposideros armiger (assembly GCF_001890085.2). Classification (NCBI taxonomy): domain Eukaryota; kingdom Metazoa; phylum Chordata; class Mammalia; order Chiroptera; family Hipposideridae; genus Hipposideros; species Hipposideros armiger. Next base: position 780,038 of record NW_017731783.1, read on the forward strand.
TAAAGCGGCGATTTAGAGCATATGATAATGTGTAGTGGTTCGTTGGGTCTGATATCTGAGTTTCCGTGGTTTTTGTACCCATTCTATAATGTATGCCTTTGTTCCCCCCCCTTTCCTGTGAGCAGATGGTTAAATCTGTCCTGTGGGTTAGCCTCCCCGCACATTCCAGGGCACGGCCAGGGGCGGGGCACGTCATTTCAAGTCCTTGTAAGGGAAATCGCGGAGAGGGCTGCAGGACCATGTGACCTGACTTCGCCCTGTCTCAGAGCGCCGGGTTCTGCGGGCGCGTAGTCATGCGCATGCGTGTGGGACTCTTCAGAGGCAGGCTACCCTATTGGGTCCCACAGCAGTGCCCCTAACCCGGTAGGAAGCCGTTGTGCGATCGGTTTGATCTCTGTGTACAGTGTTATTTTATGAAGAGTCCCACCTCTTCTGCATGGGAGCAAATATTGTGAAGTTCCAAGGGTCCTCAGCCATGCGGCCACTATCTTTTTGGCCCAGACTGATTTCATAAGGTCACAAGTGGCTGAAGACTTCCTTTTAAAAACATTTGCTGCTGTTTTTCCCACCTGAAGAGCTACTTTGATCCCGACTAAGAAGGAGAGCCTGACTGGATGCGTCCAGGAAGACAGGCGACCAGCAACAAGAGTTGACTAAGTCTTGCCCCCACCTCTCACTATAATTGCAGACGTGGCTTGTTGAAAATAGTAATAAAAAGTCGGGCCTATTTTTTCCTCAGCTCTTCTTGCCTAACTAAAACTTCTAATAGTGCGTTTTGTTAAAGGAGAGGAGGAAGCCCTCCCAGATTGTATCTTTTTCCTCCCACAGTCCGCTGAGGAAGACTGTGGTGCTGGTCACCTCATCTATGAAAGGAGTGAATGAGATCCGATAATACTCAGATCATCCTAGCACTAAGGTTCAGTGCCTAGTTTGCCTCCTGTACCAGAACAGTACTGAAGTTTGGGGTTGCCCTATGGACCGCCCCTTCAAAGCTCTTCTCACTTGATTCACTCTGCTGAAAAGAAAAGTAAAACCGGCAGAGTAATACACTGTAAATATTAAGCTTCACCTTCAAGGACTTCAAGAGGAGTTCATCGATTAACCAGTATATTTCAAAGTTAACTTAGAGGTAATGTCACGTAAATAAATAACTACCCCAATTCTATAGAGTGACTGAAACAAAGATGATTAATTTCCTAAACTGCCTTCATAATAAGAATCACTTGAAATACTAGTTAAAAATACAAATTATTCAACCCACTGAATCAGAATCTTCTAGGGCAGGTTTGAGGAAGCCATGAATTTAACAGGGGTCCTAAGTGACTCTTATCATCAAAGTTGGGGACAAAGCCAGATGGCTTAGAGCCTAAGGCTTAGGCAGCAACAGCTCAAACTCCAAATGGCTGGTGGGAGACAACAGTTTGTTCTGGGAGTTTGGCTTGGGCAGCAGTGGAAGCACCCTGCAGCTGGAGCACCCTGCAGTGCACACACACCTCCTCGGAGTGGCCTGCCACCACAGAGAGCTCAAGCCTTCCACTACTGTCCTTTCCTCCAGAAAGAAAATTTTAATCCATGAGAATGAAATGGATAGTTTAGTTTTCCCCTCAGCTGGAAAGGGAGCAGCAACGTTTTTTTGCTTCTGCGGTGTCAAAGAATTGCCTTGTTTGTCTTTCTTTCCTTACACTCAATGAACAGGTAAATAGTGCCTGCATTGCCAAGCACTGTGGTAGGTGCGGTGGTTCACGCTTTTTTTTAAAAAAAGATTTTTATTGGGGAATTGGGGGATGGGAACAGCGCTGGGGAATTGGGGGAAGGGAAACAGACAAGTTGTCCTTTTGTTCTTCAGTCTAGTTGTGGAGGACGTTGCTTCACTGGCCCAAGTTGGTACCATCATTGCACTCTTCCCGGGCAAGGCAGATCAGTCGCCGGCTTCTGGACGGCCGCTTACACCAGCTGCTGCCCGCTCACGCTGGCTGCTGGCTACACACAGTAGCCCGTGGCAACCCACTGCCACAGGGGCTGCGGCCTACGCCATCGCTGTCGCCGGCCATCGCTGTCGCCGTCGCCGGCTACTCACGTTAGCCCAGCTCCAGGCTGAGCTGTTGTTCAGCATCTTAGCTGTAGAGGGCAGTGTCACTGGCCCTCATATGTGAGATCAGAACTGGTGCCCTCTGGCGTCCCAAGCCAGCTCTTAACCAACGCGCCACTCGGCTGGCCCTGGTTTAAGCTTTTTGAAATAGAACATTGTTGCTACCTGTGGGATGGCAGGGAGTAGAAAGGATCACAAAAGCACAGGGGGTATCAAGAAATAACTGTGGAACAGATCATTACAGTACAATTAGGTAAGGCCTATAGAAGGAGCACAGAGGAAGAAATAAACCTGTGGAGACTTGTGGAAGATATCCCCCAGAGGACTATTGCAGAGCTGATTCTAGAAATCAGTGGGGAAAGAGAGGAGAGATATCAGGCAAAGGGAACAGCATGTTTGATTGTCTAGAGGTGATCAGGATGCAAATAATATTTTCAAATACCCCCAAATAAAATTAATACTTAAAAATTATGGTTTAGGCTTACTTCAACAAATTCTTTAGTTTACTCATCTGAAAAAGGGCATAATAATAATACCTACTTGATTCAATCATTGTGACTATTAAGTGAGATAATCTATATAAATTTCTTAGTGAGAAATCATCTTTGGTTGTGTTAAGGCACTGAAATTTGGAATATGCAGAGCGGTTAGGCTACCTTAATTAACATGCCAATGCTCTGCCTACTCTGCTGGAGGAGACAAGCTGAATGGTCACTATATTAATAGAATGGTCATTATATTAATGACCTCAAGTGGGCCTTTGAGCTCATGACATTTCTCTAGTCTTTTCATGCTCTTGCTTTCTTAGATGTCAGTTTTATAATTTCTGCCTTCTCACACTTTTAACACCTCCCCCATCCTTGCTCTCAGTCTATGACCTAGCTTCTAAGTCACTGAGAAAAAAATGGCTCCCACAAACTTCCAGCACATCTACCCACCAGTCAGTATCTATCCCCATATGTTGTCTTTTCCTCCCTCTCCTGTTAAATAGAGAGGAGCCCTGCTTACTCCTATGAAGAGCCACTTCGTCCAGTTTCTCACTCATGTCACTCCAATGATTCTGCCCTCTCCTTCATCATCAAGCGCTCTCTCTCTCTCTCTCTCTCTCTCTCTCTCTCTCTCTCTCTCTCTCTCTCTCGTTTCATCAGCAAGTATGCTGTAATGTGTCCCATATATGGCAAGCAGAATCATGATTCCCCAAAGAAGTCCATGTCCTAATTTCAAAAACCTGTGAATATGTTAGGTTACATGGCAAAGGGAATTAAGGTTGTTAATGAGCTGATCTTAAAATAGGGAGATTATCCTGTGTTATCCTGGTGGGCCCAATGTAATCAATCCCTATTTTTAAGGGGCCTTAAAAATAGAAGAGGGAGGCAGGATAAGACAGTCAGAAGGAGATATGACTGGAAGAAAGATCAGAGTGATGCTATATTGCTGGCTTTAAAGATGGAGGAAGGGATTAACAGCTATATACAATATCAGAGGAGTAGTAAATTGGGGGAGGGGGTTATCACTTTATGAGGGGTGTAAATGTCTAACTATTACATTGTTTTGTACACCTGAAACTAATTTTTTAAAAAATGGATAAGGGGGCAATGACCCAAGAAATGTGGGTGACCTCTAGAAGCTGGAAAAGGCAAGAAAAGTGGATTATCCCCTAGAACCTCTGAAAAGGAACAGTCTTGCTGACACCTTGATTTTTTTTTTCCTAGTGAGACCCAAGTAGAACTTCTAACCTACCAAATTGTAAGATAATTAAGTTATGTTATTTTAAGCCACTAAATTTGTGGTAATTTGTTATAGCAGTAATGGAAAACTAATATAGACAAAAACAACAACTAGAAAACCCTCTTCCTGATGCACTTTCTTCCTCCAGCTATTGTCCTATTTTTTTGTTCCTTTAAAACTCCTCAAGAGTCACTTATACTCACTGACTCTAATTGCCTTTTAAACGCTCTATAATAAGGCTTTTTTTTCCAACCACTTCACCAAACGTAGGATTATCAAACTCACCAGTGATGTCGTCCTTGTCATCATGGCCAATTCTCAGTTCTCAAACAGGTGTGACAAGGTAATCACTTTCTCACTTTCGAAATACTTTCTTCTTCCAGGATGCTGCATTCTCCTGGTTTCTCCCCTTCTTTATGGCTGCTTATCAATCTCCTTTGCCAGTTCCTTCTAATTTTCCCAATTCCTCAGAATAGCCAAGGGCACAGTGCTTGGCTCTCTTTTCTGTCAACACTCCTTTCCTAGCTAATCTCATCTACTCTCATGGGTTTAAATACTACTTACACAGTGATTGCTCCCAAGAACGTATCTCTGGCTAAGACCTCCACCTCTACTCCAGACTCATTTATCTAAATATTCACTTGAGGGCCAGCCGAGTGGCGCAATGGTTAAGAGCTGGCTTGGGACGCCAGAGGGCACCGGTTCGGATCCCACATATGAGGGCCAGTGGCACTGCCCTCCACAGCTAAGATGCTGAACAACAGCTCGACCTGGAGCTGGGCTGCCGTGAGTTGCCGGCGACGGCGTAGGCTGCAGCCCTTGCTGCAGTGGGTTGCCATGGGCTACCGTGTGTAGCCAGCAGCCAGCGTGAGCGGCCGTCCAAAGGCTGGCGACTGATCTGCCTCGCCCGGGAAGAGTGCAATGATGGTGCCAACTTGGACCAGTGAAGCAACGTCCTCCACCACTAGACTGAAGAACAAAAAGACAGCAACTTGTCTGTTCCCCTTTCCCCAATTCCCTAGCGCTGTTCCCATCCCCCAATTCCCCAATAAAAATCTTTTTAAAAATAAATAAATATTCACTTGACATCTCCATGAGTAGGCCTATTAGGCAGATCTCCTAATCTTACCTCCAAATCCTCCTCTTACTGCTATCTTCCTATTTAGGTTAATGGCAATTACATACTTTAAGTTGCTCAGGCCAAAAACCTTTGACTCATCTTTGCTACCTCTTTTTTTTTTTCATGACCCACATCCAATCTTTCAAAATATCTCCAGGATCTGGAACAGTAATTAGTGCAAACCTACTGATTAAGTCCTTCAAAATATATCAGAATACGACTATGTCTCACCACTTCTACTGCTACCATCCTAGTGCAAGTTGTCCTAACTCAAGTCTTCTAATTGGTCTTCTTACTTCCCCTATGTTGTACTTCCATACAGCCACAGAGTGATCACTTCAAATCATAAATTAAATCTTGTCATTGTTCTGCTTGACACTTTCCAATCGTGTCTGACCTCATTCAGAGTGAAAGCCAAACACTTTACGATGGCTTCTGAGGCCCAAAGAGATCAGACTCTGGGAACTTCTCTGACTTCATCTCCTACTGCTTGCCCTCCCCAATCGCTCAGCCGTATTGATTTTGCTGTTTCTTGAAGAAGTCAGGTATTTTTTCCATTTCAACACATTTGCACTTGATATTCCTTCTGATTTTAATGATCTTCTAATATTTTCATTTCTTTCTCCCTCAACTCTTTCAAGACTTCACTCAAATATCACTATCTCAGTAACACATTCTCCAGTCATTCTATTTAAACTTTTATCATTCATCTTCCACCTCCAGCACTGTCTTTCCTTGCTTTATTTTTTCCATTGCATTTATTAACTCTGACATATTACCTACTTTAGTTCTTTATTTTGTTTACTGCCTATATCGCCCAATAAATTCCATAAACAGTGTTTTTTTGGCCTGCTTTGTTTACTAAGTATCCCCAAGGCCCAGAGTAGTAATTAGCACATTACAGGCATTCAATAAATAAAAATACATACTGAATGAATGAAAAGCTGGAAGGTAGAGTATGATGGGAAAATGATAGAAATATGAGGCCAAAGGGGTATGCAAAGACCATATCCTGAATAACCTTGAAGTCATGTTTCTGAAGGTCAAAGTGATACCACTGATCTCTCTTGAGCATAGAATGGATATGATCAAAATTGTATTATTTATTTATTTTTTTAAAGATATATTTTTTAATTGGGGAATTGGGGGAGGGGAACAGGCAAGTTGCTATCCTTTTGTTCCTCAGTCTAGTTGTGGAGGACCTCGCTTCACTGGACCATGTTGGTATTATCATTGTGCTCTTCCCTGGTGAGGCAGATCGGTCACTGGCTACTGGACGGCCTCTCATGGAGGCTCTTGGCAGCTCATGCTGGCTGCCAGCCACTCACAGTATCTCATGACAGCCCACTGCAGCTCCACTGCAGCCTACGCTGTTGCCGGAGACTCAAGGCAGCTCAGCTCCAGGTAGAGCTATTGTTCACCATCTTAGCTGTAGAGGGCGCAGCATCACTGGCCCTCATGTGGGATCCAAATCAGGGCCTTGCTGTTCAGAGCTGGCATCCCAAGCTAACTCTTAATCAATGTGCTGCTCTGGCTGGCCTCAAAATTGTATTATTTTAAAATCACTCTGATAGTACAGAGAATTAGCAGAGAGTTAACCTGGGATAAGAAGGAATCAGGATATTTGACAGATGGTAAAGCCAATCACTGAAATAAGGGACATGGGAAGAAATAGTTTGGAGTATAGGGTATAGTAATGGTAGGAAATGACAGTTACAGTTTTGGACATTTTGAGGTTTAGTGGATTAGCAGACAGTACTGAGACATTCACCAACACATAACACAATGAGACAAAAAAGATAATATAAAAGAGCTGTCAAAAGTCATGGAGGATGTATTGAAATAATCCATTGTATATTTCATAGGAAATCCAGAACAAGATAAAAATAGGGATGGAAAACAATATTAAAAGATGTAATAACTGAGAGTTTTCCAGCATTGAGAGTCAAAAATCTTTATTCAGATTGAAAGTGCACTTTGAATATGAAGCAGGAAAAATAAAAGTAAATATATACCAAGTCATATCACAGTGAAACTTTAGAACATCAAGGGTAAAAGGAAAATAGTAAAACTTGCAGAGAGAAAACATAGATTGCCTACAATGGAACGATAATTAGACTAGCAGTATGCTTTGCTTCAGCAACAATAATACATGCTGAAGGTGGGACAGTAATATCTTCAAAGTGCTATGAGAAACATCACCCACTACTCACACAATACGTATGCAATTGATGCACAAAATCCTGACATCTCTCTCCAAAGAATTTGGTCTCTCAGGTCTGGAGATTGATCCCCTTGCCTCTTATAATTCCTGAGATAGATCATTAATGAGAGATCACAAAACTGATTTCACACTTCTTGAATTGATTTAGCATGTCCTGAATAGATGTTCTCATAACTAATGCTCTCAGCCTTTGGGACATCTGCCAAATTCTGAAATAACATGAACCTCATGTTTATCATTCTATTGCACTGGAAAATATTAAATCAGTTTTGATTACGCTCTACTTTTATTTTATTTTTTAAAAAGATTTTTATTGGGGAATTGGGGGAGGGGAACAACGCTGGGGACTCAGGGAAGGGGAACAGACAAGTTGCTGTCCTTTTGTTCTTCAGTCTAGTTGTGGAGGACGTAGCTTCTCTGGCCCATGTTGGTATTATGACCATTGCACTCCTCCTAGCTGAGGTAGTGAGTCACCGGCTATTGGACAGCCACTCATGGCGGCTCATGGCAGATCTCGCCGCCTGCAAGCTGCTCACGCTGGCTGCCGCCACTCACAGTGGCTCTCAGCAGCCCACTGCAGTCCCACTGCAGCCTACGCCATCGCGGGCCACTCACGGCAGCCCAGCTCCAGGTCGAGCTGTTGTTCCCCATCTTAGCTGTAGAGGGCAGAGCGTCATTGGCCCATGTGGGATCTGAACTGGCAGCCCTGCTGCTCAAAGCTCGTGCTCCGAAGCCAACTCTTAGCCAATGAGCTACTCTGCTGGCCTACTCTCTACTTTTTAATATATTTTTGACTTTCTTTCCAACTTGCTTGTAAACATTCTATATTACTTTTATACTAGCTAAGTACAAGTTTTCCACTGTATACTTTTAACAATAATAATAAAATAATGAATTATTTCATGGAGTTAGCCACTCTGCTAAGTGTTTTATAAGTATTACCTCTCAGTCATTGCCCTACAAGGTAGTTACTGTCACCTGCATTTTACAGGTGAGGAACTTAAAGCTTAGAGAGATTAATAACCTGCCCAAGGTCATATTTTAGGGAGGAGAAAAGGCAGGATTCTGACACAGGCCTGTATGACTTCAAAGCCTCTATACTATATTGGTTGATGAAGCATGCTAATTTTTGATAAGGATGACTGTGTTAATAATTTGAAGTAAGACTATTTACCCAAAATATTGAATATTTACCCAAGAACATATTTCTTTGTTCTTCCCAAGAAAAGAGCCTCTATGGTCTCTTGTGTACTTTCCAGTAAGACTTAATTCCACTGAAATTAGTGCCTTGGGAAAATATTTGCTTTGCTAACCACCTGTAAGTGTATTATAACTTTTGATTCTGAGTTCTTGTTCTTCTTTCTCCTGGAGAAATAATGGTAAATGAAAGTAATTGACATGGACAGTTTCCATGTCATGTAACTTGTCAACATTTAACACAGAACACCTCCTTTTGCACTGCTCCATGGAATGCTGATTCAGTAAAACATTAAAGCAGTGGTCTGGCAGCCCTACCCAGTAATCCCTGAAAGTTCAAAGAGCCAGAGGTTATGTTTGAAGGGACTTGACCAAGGTCAGTATTCTCCAGTGCCTTAATGTGTGCTACAGAATCCAGGAAGAAGAAAGAATCATAATAATGAAGGTAGACATTCTTCCCAAGTCTGCCTTCTTCTGTTTGTATCTCCTGGACCAGGCACAGTGCCAGGAATGTCATGTGTGTTCAATAAAACCTAAGTTAAAACTGTAAACCTTCTTAAAGGACTTTGGGGCAAAGGCAGTACAAAAAAAGCAGGGGAGATTTAGGAAGTGGTTAAATGAGGAAAGTAGTCCTGTGTTGAAACTTAACCAGATGAATGTTACCAAACTTTTGTATGGCCTGCTAGGTCCAGAATGAAAATTTTCTTGGTACATAGGTAGCTGAGGTGACCAGATTAGCCATAGACAGATTAGATCTCATTTGGATATAAAAGCCCAATAAAAATTATTGTGTAAGGTTGGGGAGAACAATGAATAAAATCTTTCATATTACTATATTATAGTAATTATTTCTATTTAAATTCTTTTCATTTAAATGCCTCAGGTATTAATTAAAATAGTATATAATAGTTACATGAAATTTATGTAAGTAAGAAGAGTGTGTGTGGAAGCTATTATTAGCACCCTTGACTAATGTAAAGTCCTTTACATGACTTTGAAACATTACAAATATTGCAAAGGAACAAAATTTCAAACCTTCAAACCAGACAGTATTAGGTTTAAAAACAGAAAAATTGGCTGAAGAATGAAAAATATCAACATAAATGGATTAAAAATTATAGGGCTCAACACATGACTTTCCAAGTATAATAAACAATAATGAAAGAAATAATTATTTATGAAATGCAGTTGAAAAATAGAATATTAAAACTGAGAAAAATAAATTAAGCTCTCGCAGCATATACCACAATAAATTGCAGGTGAATTGTGTAGTTAAGCATAAAACATAATGCATAATAAGTTGAAGGAAATAGAATTGTGTAAGTATCTTAGTTGGGGAGAAGAATATAAGTTTTAAAAAATGGTTTTAACTAAGGTATCATTGGCATACAGTAAACTCTGCATGTTTAAAGCATACAATGCAGTAAGTTTTGACACATGTATACTCTTGTGAAACTATCACCACAATCAAGATACTGAACATACCCATGACCCCCAAAGTTTCCTCATGCCCATTTATAATCCATCCTTCCCAACTCCCACTTCTCCCCTCCCTTGTCCTCAGGCAACCATTAACCTGCTTTCTATCACTATGGTTTGCACAAATATAAGTTTTTGACTGATGAAAGGTGTTACTGATTATAAGATTGATGACTCCACTTTTATAAAAGTCAAAATATAATGGAAAAAAGCAAGGAAAGAATTGAAATGGAAACATTTTATAATGAATATGACAGACAAAAGCTTAATATCCAGAATATTTTTAAAACTTAATAAAAAGATCGTTTTATTTTGGCTTGTTTCATAACAAGGAACAGAGACACAGTCAAGTTAGCTCATGCAAAAGGACATCTATTTTAGAGATATATGTGATCTGGACCTAAAAGGAGAGCTGCTGAAAACAGAAGTAGCTTAGGGATTAACTCTGGTTTTCCTCTCATGGGCCAAATGGTTGTTCTCTAAGTGCACCTCTGCTTCTTTAAGCACATCTACTTTGTTTTCTCTTGACCAACTATCTTTCTTGGCTAACCTTAGTTTTTGGTACTTCATAATTTTAATTGGCTGTTGCTCCTCTGACTCCAAATATACCCATGGCATCTCTCGGTTCAGCTTTTTTGACTTCTCTTTCTGTTAAGTGTACTGACACTCAATATTTCCAAATTTAAATTCTCAAGATAGGCATGTGATTGGCTTGGCTCACTTCTTTTGCCCAGGCCATACATTGAAGGTTGCTGGCAAGGATATGTGTCAGTTATTTGGGGATCTGAAATGACCCATCACTTGTGGTCAGACAGCAGGAATCACATGATACAAAACATCAGCAGGTGCTGTGAGCAGGACTGGCATCAAGTGCTTACCTGTCCAGGAAAAAGAATGAAGGTTTACAGCCAAATCAAATTTCAGTTCTACTCTTTACTAGCTATGTGACTTTGGGTAACTTGCCTAATGTTACTCTCTGAACCTTAGTTTTCTCATTTATAACTTGGAGATAATAACTGCTTTTTTGTAAAAGCAGTTATTTTGTAGGGTTTTTGTAAAAAATAAGTAAAATGATATCTTTAAAGCAGGATACAGTATCTAGCACACAGTAGGTTAATGGTAGCTATTTTATTTTATTATTATATTAAACAGATTAATAATGATCTTAGGAAAAATAATCAATCACTATGGCAAAATTCAAAAGATAGCTCGCTCAAGAGGAAAACCAAATAGTTAGCTAACATTGAAGGAAATGTCCATCCTCACGAAGAATTTAAAAATGCATTTAGGGCCGGCCGAGTAGCTCAGCTGGTTAAGAGCTCGTTCAAGAGTTTGAGCTCTAAGCAACAGCGGTTCGAGTCCCAGCCCGGGCTGAGCAGCCGCTAAGCTGCCAACAGGTGGCAGGATGGCTCAGCTAAAAACAAAAAAAACAAAAATGCATTTAAAATTAGACTTAGTGTGGTGATCACATCATAAGGTATATAAATGTTGAATCACTGTGTTGTACACTTGAAACTAATATAATATATGCTGACTACACTTAAAAATAACAAAATGAAATAAAAATAGCTATAAGATATATCTCACATTTGTTAAACTTGCTAAAATAAATTAAATTATACATTCCAATATCGGTAGGCCAATGAAGAAAGAGTATGTTTATATTTGGTAGATGCCATTATAGATTAGTGTATTATTTCAAATAGCAATGTCACGAAACATACCCTTTAATCCATAGTTTATTTCTGGGGAAATACTTCCCAAGGAGGTAATTGAAAAGGAAAACTTCTACTTGTACAAAATATTTAGCTGTCTTATTAATTCAGAGGCTTTCATCCTTTTACAACTGAACGAGACCTAAGAGAGTATTTTTCCTCTTGGGCTGCACATTAGAATCATTTAGAAGCTTTTAAAAATGCTCATGTCCCATGCCTAGGGATTTTGAGCTAATTGTTCTGAAATATGGTATAAAAGCTTCTCAGGTGGGTCTATTATGTAGCCAGGAGGAGAACCACTTTTCCACTCCCACTCCATTAGGGGAACTATGAAAAAAACAGAGCCAGAGAGGTTAAAAGTCTTCTGAAGGGAACACACACATAGATGTGGTAAATGAGCTGAGATGAAAATGAAGCTGTTTCTACAATCATTTCTAGTTCTAACTTCTAGTCCTGGTGAATAACTGGAAATATTCATGTGCTCAATATTTAGAGACTAGGTAACAAAATTATGGTGGAATAATACAATGCATTCATTAATTGTTAGTGAAAATTGCCTGCTATGGACAAAGCAGAATGTAGTGTGTACACATTAATGAGAACCAAGTGTGACAGTGGTTGTTCACTGCTGCCCTCATGGAAAGATTCCCAACTGGGACTGCTGAGTTACCCCTTGGGAGGGGTACTGTTCTTCCTTCATGTTCTCCTCTCCGCACCAGGTGACCAAGTCTCTCATCTCTGTCATGGGGGGTGGGGTTATTCATGTCCAGGACTGCTGAGTGGCGAGCTGTCCATGCTGAACAGTGATGAATCAGAAGAGCGCATTTTTAAAAATTGTGGCAAAATATACATAGCATAAAATTTACCATCTTAATAATTTTTAAGGGCACCATTCAGTAGTATTAAGTACATTCAGTTTATTGTGCAACCATCACCACCATCCATCTTCAGAGCTTTTTCATCATCCGCAACTGAAACTTTCTACCCATTAAACAATAGCTCCCCATTTGCCCCACTTTGCCACCTCAGTCTCTGGCAACTACCATTCTACCTTATGTCTCTATGAATTTGACCTCAGTACCTCATAAATGGAATCATACTACATGTGTCCTTTGTGACTGCCTTATTTCAATTAGTTTAATGTCTTCAAAATTAAGAGTTCATTTTTGAGGTTAAATTATTCCCTGTCTTTCTCTATTCCCTTACCCTTTCCACCAAACATCCATTTCATTCTCGTTTGAGGATCATGTCATCTCTCTGTTCGTCCTTGCTTTCCCAGTAGTTGTTTTGCCTTCTCCCTCTTCTTTTCCTTAGGCTCAATTTTATCTAGTGAGTAGCATATGAAAAGCTAGTTCTGTAAGCTTGTATCTAAAACTACTAAGTCTGAAAGTTTGTTTTGTTTTGTTTTTTGCATCTTAGTTTCTGCTTCAGTGTAGACTGGGGGAGAAAAGGGGACTCTTAGGGTATGAAAGAGAGAGAAGAAAGAAACACAGAACATAATCAAATTAATACTTGGAGACTGCACATGCTTGCTTCAAATATAAAAATATAGAATTTTATCAGAAATTTTTGTTCTAATTATGAGGGAGTATTGTGTACTGTTAACCATATGAAGTCTAGTTCTGGGTTATCTGAATTTGAATCCCAGCTCTAACACTTCTTAGTTGTGTATCCTGGAGCAAGTTACTGAATTTCTCTGTACTCATTTTTCTCATCAGTGAAAAAGGTATAATAATAATAATACCTACTTTATAGATTGTTATGAGGAATAAAGAAACTAACACATATAAAGCATTTATAATACTAACTTACAAATAGTAAATATTATACTATGGAAGTGTTAGCTATCAGTACTGCTTGGTCAGTGTTTTGATGCTTCTGTTATCTGTCACATCAAATTTGGTTAACTATTTAGGAAAAATAGATTTAAAAATTCAAGATATTATTATTCATAATAGCCCCCCAAAACCAGACATGATGCAAAGCCTATTACTTGATGAGCAGATAAGCAAAACATGGTGTATCTTTTTTTAAATTTTATTTTATTGGAGCATTGGGGAAGGGAACAATGTTGGGAAATTGGGGAAGGGGAATATTGTGTTTTTCCAGGACCCATCAGCTCCAAGTCAAGTTGTTGTCCTTCAGTCTTAGTTGTGGAGGGTGCAAAGTTCAGCTCCAAGTCCAGTCGCCACTTTCGATACTTGCGAGAGGAGAGGGGGAAGCCCACCATCCCATGAGGGAGTCGAACAGGCAACCTTGTTGTTAAGAGCACGTGCTCTCACCACTGAGCCATCTGGCCACCCATCGGCAGCTCAGCAGCAGCACAGCTCAGGCGCAGCTCACTGGCCCATGTGGGACTCAAACTAGCAACCCTGTTGCTCAGAGCTCCTGCTCTAACCAACTGAGCCACCCAGCCGGCCCCATGATATATCTTTTAATGAAATACTTCTCAGCACTAAAGTGCAACAAGCTGCTGAATCATGCAACAACATAGATGAATCTCAGGAACACCTTGCTAAATGAAAAAACCCAAACACAAAAGACTACATATTGTATGGTTCCATTTGTATGAAAATTTTAGGAAGGGCTAAACTATAGAGACAGAAAGTAGGTAAGTGGTTGCCTAAGTTGTGGAAGGGACCAAGGATTAACTGCAAAGTGACATGAGAGAACTATTCTTTGGCAATGAAAGTCTTTTAAAAGTGAATTTTGGTTATGGTTGTAGAACTGTATAAATTTACTAAAACTCATTGAGCTTTACTCTTAAAATGGATGAATTTTATTGTATGTATCTTATACTTCTATAAAGCTATTAACAAGAAATTAAAAATAAATTGAACTGGAGATTCAGATCTGTTGCTCTTTAGTCTAATGCTCACTTTTTAAAAAGGTAGAAAAAAACTTCATTGTTTTTGTAAAAAGAACATGTGTTGATTGTTAGGAGACAATCTTCCATGAGTCTGTCATGTTTCTGCACATCTTGCAAGCAGGTTCCGGCTTCCCTTTTTTCCAGACTATCCCTCCAGGTCAAAAAGCAGACATGCTTACTATCATTATAATAAATCACAGTATAATAAAGAGAATGTCTGCCTCTGGAACAAATGGCAGGCATGCTTACTGTCATTATAAAATATTTGGGTTTCCTAAGCTCAAAGTTTTTCTCTTGTAATGCAACCCAGTGTGTGTGCAGGTGTCACCAGGTTCTCTTTGTGTTTGCCTTGTGGGAATTGAGGATCGAGCAAACCAATGAAAAATATGCTGATGTTCTGACATGTGAGTAATAAAGTCCTTTGGCTCTGACCCAGGAGTCTCATGTCTTGCCAGCATCCATAAAACTATATATAGCAGGTTAACTTGTTAGCTTGCAAGTAGGGTAAAATCTCTGATCCCTTTCTTTATGTTAAAATCTACACAACATAAAACTTACCATTTTGACCATTTTTAAGTATACAGTTCAGTGGCATTAAGTAAGTACATTTCTACTGTTGTGCAGCCATCACCACTATTCATCTCCAGAACTTTTTCATCACCCCGTATTGAAACCCTACCCGTTTAACACCAACTTCCTGTTTAACACCTCCTCAAAGCCCCTGGTCACCACTATTCTACTTTCTGTCTCTACAAATTTGATTACTCTAGGTACCTCATATAAGTGGAATCATACAATATTTGTCCTTTTGTGTCTGACTTACTTCACTTAGCATGATGTCCTCACGGTTTACCCATGTTGTAGCCTGTATCAGGATTTCATTCCTTTTTAAGGCTAAATAATATTCCATTGTATACCTTCATAGTTCTTTACACTAATTATAAAAAAAAAGAAAGAGAAGAAAAAATACGGAGGAAGACCAAAATGAAGGTTCTTGTGATGGGGACGGAATTGAGGAGGAGAGAGAGAGGGCAACTGGCAAAGAATAAAAATTAATTCAATTTCTGCAGCTGTGAGTGCAGCATTCCACAGAAAACCAAGGCCACTGTGGGATTATGCTTGTGCTTCTTGGTGACCCAGAGTCTAGTCTGGGGAACAGAGCAGCAGATGGGAATCTGAGCAGGGATTGGGGCCCAATCCCACCAGCCTCTCTGCCAGTGTTGCACCATCACAGGGCTGTCCTTTTCCAGGATCAAGCTGTTGGCCCCAGCTGTTATTCCTGGTCCCTAGCCCGGGCTGGAGCACATGTGGGCCCCTCACAGCCTGTAGGTCCTGAAGTAAGACATTGAATGTGTTGGCTTAATTTCTCCATTGCCCAGATACAGGTAAAATTAGAACTAGGCTTAATTATAGATCCAGATCTAATTTATGTTGTTTAGGTCAGCACATTTAATAACTAGATGAAATTTGACTTGTGATAAGCATCCTAGGACCTCTTTCTCTAGTCCTTTCCAACCATTACCTCTCCCCTCTGCCTCCCTCCCTGCTATTCTACTCATAACACATCTAAAACTCTGGCCCATCACAAAGACTTAAAGAACTGATAACACGCTGAAAGATTTTTTTTCTGTATTATTTTTCAGTGTAATAGAGATTAAAGTCACAAAATGACATCTCAAAAGAGAACATTTCAGACATGAACCAGAAGCTAGAAGCAGACTTTTTGGAGCAAGGAGGATTTATTTATTCCCCTGCAAATTGCTCCACATAGAATATTGCTAATGAGTTTATGAGCCAGGCAAGAAAAAAACCCCAGCTATTTTTTGGATTGATAACATGGTTATTAGAGCTAGAAAGCACCTTGGAGATCATCTGGTTCAAACTTTTTATTTTATAGATGAGAAAATAGAGCTTCAGAGACGGCAAATGATTTGTGAAAGTCACTCAATGAACAGCAGGACTAGATGACAAATGCTCTCTTTCTGCAGATGATAGATGATAGATAGATAGATAGATAGATAGATAGATAGATAGATAGATAATGATAAATGATAGATAGATAAGCTATAATCTATCTGTTTTTTAATTAGGTAACTCTGAGATAGGGAGAATACAACTAATTTACAACTTAGAAGAGCTCACTGAATATTCTAGTTAAGTTTTTCCTTCTGTTAAAAGGATCAGCGTTAGAGAAATATTGCTTAGAATTTGGAAATTCTTGACTGTGGGACCTGTGTCAGCCATTTTTGCTCCCCTGTACCTAGCTTAATGCTTTGTGTAATAAGTAGGCAATGAGTGATATGTTAGATTTACTCTTTTAATTCCTATGATTTCAAAGAGAAAGATTATTTTTGGTTTTGCTTTGTATAGATATAACAACTAATTGCATCTCCCTTCTGTACTGTGTCCATCATCTCATCTATCACATTTACCATCATTATTCCTAAGTAATCGTTGTCCACCCAACAACATGGTGGCCACTTTGAGAATAGAAGTTACTCGCATCTGGACCCTCGGGCATAGCACAGTGCCTGGACACATTAGTAAGTGTTCAATAAATGTTTTATGAACTAAGCTGAGTAAATAGAGGTCTTCCTTTTTCCATATTGTTGATACATGGATTTTATTTGTTAACTAAAACGCCCAGCAACTTAAAAAACAAATTTCCTAGATTTCAATTGGAATTTGTTTTTGTTTGTTCTATTTACATTTAATATCTAAAGAATATTTCTTTGTTTATTTCCACATGCATAGAATGGTGATTTGCTACTACTTACTCTTCTACTGTAAAATGAAAATTGCCAGGGAGCTAAATACAATTTATACATTTATTTTGGCTTTTAGGATACACTACTGTTAGTTAAACCCATCACTTCACACTTATAAAAATATTAATACCTTTACAGTTAATTTTAAAGAGAGAATATATCTACTTTAAAACTACATTCTTAAAAAGCTAACTAATTATCAAAGATATATTTTCTGATATTTCTATACATTTATAGCTACACACTTAAAGAGTATTTTGTGTTATGGTTTTCTGGAAAATTTGAAATTAATAGTTGATTAGTGTTCCATTAAGTTTTAAGAATAATTACATATCTATAAGGGCATTCTGTTTAAATCAGAGTAATCAACAGAATGATTGTACATCTATAAAGGAATTGTGATTAAATCATAATAGTTGGTTTTTATGAGCCCAACTAAATTTTTCTTTTTTAATTTTAGTTTTATAATGCAGTACACCACAGTATGTAGTTTATTATCTGGATAGTTATATTTTGGATAAATATGTTGTTAGAAAAGCTGAATTCAATGATGCTACAGCAGAAAGATCACTTAGGAGACTTGGTTGGGTCTAGCTCTATTTTGTCAAACTTATCGTATATTTGTTTGAAATACACTCTATCTTTCACTGGGATCCTGAATGTCAATGAATAAATGATATTTTAGGTTTTTTACAAGTGTTTGTGGACTTCTTTCATTTGGCATTCTTAACAGGGATCAAAGATCAGTAAATATTTTTTTATTCTTTTTAAAAAAATTGTTATTATTAGTTTCAGGTGTACAAAAAAATGCAATAGTTATCCTTTTCACCCCTCACAAAGTGACAATACCTATCCCCCCATCCACTGCCCCCCCACCCCCGATATCATACATATCTATTACAATTCCATTGACTCCATTCCCACACTATACTCCACATCCCATGACTATATTTGTATTAAATTATAGTTGACATATAATATTATTCAACGGTAGCTTCAGATGTACAGTGCAGTGGTCAGGCCTCTACAATCTGTGAAGTGGTCTCCCTTACAAGACATGAGTCCATCTGGCCCCCTAAAAAATACTTACAACATTGTTGATTATATTCCCCAGACTGTCTTTTCTATCCCTGAGGCAATATTGCAGTTACCAATTTATGTTGTCTAGTCCCTTCCCCTTCTCCCTCATCCCCACCACCGCCCCATGTAGCAATCGTCAGTTTTTCCTCTGTGTCCCTGACACTATTTCTGTTTACATTACTCGTTTATTCAGTTCTTTAGATTCCACATGTAAGTGAAACCACATGGTATTTGTCTTTCTCTAACTGACTTATTTCACTTAGCATAATGTTCTCTAGGTCCATCCATATCGTTGCAAATGGTACAATTTCCTTCTCCTTTATAGCTGAGTAATACTCC
>NW_017731783.1:799880-801951 GCF_001890085.2 Hipposideros armiger
TTTCTGAGTACAGGTTTTTTACTTCTTTGGTTAAATTTATTCCTAAGTATTTTATAGTTCTTGAAGCAACTGAAGAACTTCATAAGTTCTCCTTCCGATAGTTTATTATTAGTATATACAAATGCAACTGATTTCTGAATATTGATTTTGTATCCTGCTACCTAACTAAATTCGTCTATCAGTTCCAGTAGTTTTTTTATGGAGTCTTTGGGATTCTCTCTATATAGTATCATGTCATCTGCATATAATGACAATTTTACTTCCTCCTTACTGATTTGGATGCCTTTTATTTCTTTTTCTTGTCTGATTGCTGTGGCTAGAATTTCCAAAACTATGTTGAATAAAAGTGAAGAAATTGGACAGCCTGCCTTGTTCCTGATTTTAAGGGGAATGGTTTTAGCTTTTCTCCATTGAGTATCATGTTAGCTGTGGGTTTATCATATATGGCCTTTATTATGTTGAGGTATGATCCCTCTATTCTCACTTTGCTAAGAGATTTTATCATAAATGGCTGCTGTATTTTGTCAAATGCTTTTTCTGCATCTATTGATATAACCATGATTTTTATTTTTCATTTTGTTGATGTGGTGTATCACATTAATTGATTTGCAGATGTTGAACTAACCTTGTGTACTAGGGATGAAACCCACTTGATCATGATGTATGATCTTCTTAATATATTTTGCGTCTATGTTCATCAGGGATATTGGCCTGTAGTTTTCCTTTTTTTGTACTGTCTTTGTCTGGTTTTGGAATCAAGGTGATAGTGGCTTCATAGAAGGAATTTGGGAGACACTTCTCCTTCTGGATTTTTTTGAAGAGTTTGAGAAGAATAGGTGATAATTCTTTTTTGAATGTTTGGTAAAATTCACTTGTGAAGCCATCTGGTCCAGGGCTTTTTTTTGGGGGGGAGCTTGTTGATTACTGATTCAATTTCCTTGGTAGCAATCAGTCTATTCAGGTTTTCTGTTTCTTCTTGAGTTAGCTTTGGAAGGTTGTATTCTTCTGGAAAGTTATCCATTTCTTCCAGATTGTCAAATTTGTTGGCATATAGTTGCTCATTGTAATTTCTTAAATTTTTTTGTATTTCTATAGTGTCTGTTGTCACTTCGCCTCTTTCATTCCTGATTTTACTAATTTGAGTCCTTTTTTTTTATCAGTCTGGCTAGAGGTTTGTCAATTTTGTTTGTCTTCTGAAAAAACCAGCTCTTGGATTCATTGATCTTTTGTATTGTTTTTCTGGTCTCTATTTCATTTCTTTCCGCTCTAGTCTTTATTATCTCCTTCCTTGTACTCCCTTTGGGCTTATTTTGCTGTTCTTTTTCCAGTTTTCTGAGGTGTAAGGAAACATGTTGATTTGAGATTTTTCTTGATTCTTTAGGTAGGCCTGCACTGCTATGAACTTTCCTCATGGGATTGCTTTTGCTGCATCCCAGAGATTTTGGGTCATGGTGTTTTCATTTTTCTTTGTCTCAAGGTATCTTTTGATTTCTTTCTTGATCTCATTTTTTACCCACTCACTATTTAGTAGCATGTTATTCAGCTTCCATGTCGTTGTGTGCTTTCCAGATTTTTTCTTGTAATTGATTTCAAGTTTCACAGCATTTTGCTCGGAGAAGATGCTTGATATGATTTCAATCTTCTTAAATTTATTGAGACTTGTTTTGTGACCTAACATGTGGTCTATCTTGGAAAATGTTCCATGTGCACTTGAGAAGAATGTATATTCTGTAGCTTTGGGGTGAAATGCCCTGAAAATACCTGTTAAATCCAGCTGGTCTAATGTGTCATTTACTGCCACTGTTTCCACATTAATTTCCTGTCTGGAGGATCTGTCCATTGGTGACAGTGGGGTGTTGAAGTCCCCTACTATGATAGTGTTACTGTTGATCTCTGTCTTCATGTCTGTCAAAATCTGTTTTATATATTTAGGGGCTCCTATGTTAGGTGCATAGATGTTTACTAGGGTTATGTCCTCTTGTTGGATCGATCCCTTTATTATTATGAAGTGCCCTTCTTTGTCCTTTCTTATATTCTTCAATTTAAAGTCCATTTTATCTGATAAAAGTAT
>NW_017731783.1:802928-803978 GCF_001890085.2 Hipposideros armiger
TTAGTTAGGTTGTTTTTCTCTTTCTTCTGCTTAAAGAAGCCCTTTTAGCATTTCCTGCAATGCTGGCTTGGTGGTAATGAATTCCTTTAGCTTATTCTTTTCTGGGAAGCTCTTAATCTCACCTTTAATTTTAAATGATAACCTTGCTGGATAAAGCAATCTAGGTTGTAGGCCTTTGTTTTTCATCACTTTGAAAATCTCCTGCCATTCCTTTCTGGCCTGCAAAGTTTCTGTAAAAAAGCTGGCTGATATTCTTATGGGGGTGCCCTTATAAGTAACTTGCTGCCTGTCCCTTGCTGCTTTTAGAATTCTGTCTTTGTCTTTAACCCTTGCCATTTTCACTATAATGTGTCTTGGTGTGAACCTGTTTGGGATCATCTTGGTTGGAACTCTCTGCACTTTCTGGGCTTGTATGTCAATTTCCTTTGCCAGGTTAGGAAAGTTTTTGGACATTATTACTTCAAATATGTTCTCGATCCCTTGCTCCCTCTCTTCTCCTTCTGGTATTCCTATGATGTACATGTTGTTGCCCTTGATGTTGTCCCCAGCTCTCTTAAACTGTTTTCAATGTTGCTTATTCTTTTTTCTTTTTGTTGTTCCACTTGAATGATCTCTGCTATCTTGTCTTCTAAGTCACTGATTTGATCCTCTGCTTCATCCAAACTGCTAGTAATTCCACGAGTTTGTTATTTAATTCAGTAATTGTAGTCTTTAGTTCTAGCTGGTTGTTTTTCATGATTTCTCTATCCTTCTTTATACTCTCATTAATTTCCTTGAACATTCTAATAATCAGTGTTCTGAACTATGGCTCTGATAGGTTGTTTACCTCTATTTCCTCTAGTTCCACTGATTCAGGAGGTTTCTTCTGTTCTTTTATTTGGGATGTGTTTCTTTGTTTCCCCATCCTGGCTTACTCTTTGTGCTTGCTTTGATGTAATAGGTACATCCCCTAGGTCTCTCAGTCTTTTCTGGGTGGACTTATGTGGTATGTGTCCTTTATATTTTAATTACTCAGTCTCCCTTTTCTCCTGTGTGTGTGTGTGTGTGTGT
>NW_017731783.1:804544-882589 GCF_001890085.2 Hipposideros armiger
ACCTCTGGTATATGTGTGTATATATATATATATATATATATATATATATATATATATATATATATATATATATATATATATGTATCTACACACCTATATATATGGACATATATATCCACATAAATACACCTATATATGCCTATATTAAAAACTAAAAATGATAATAATGAAATAGAAAAAATAAAAACAACCAAAACAAACAACCAACCCCCCCAAAACCCCCAAAAACCCAAAACAACAACAATAAAACACGCCAAAAAAACAAACAACCAGTGCCAGTCTTGACGAAAGTCCACCAAGTTCTCCCCAGGTTGTCCCCTGTTATACACAAACTCGTCTGCGTCTTGTGGGGGCAGAGCTGGCCACCTGGTACCTAGCGTGACTCTGGCAATGCAGGTCTATTGTAGATGTGATTGGTGGTTTTTACAAAATCAATGCCGTTTCTGCTCTCACCTGCTCTGAGGCACGCTGAGTGCTGCGCTGCAAGAAGTCTCGATGTGAGTCTTCGGGCACTCTTTCTGCTGGAGGCGGTGGAGGGGCTGTGAGACTTCAGGGCTGTTAAAAGCCACCTACCTGGGGGCCTGGGAGTGACTCAGCAGCTGAAGTTGCCCTGCCTCCCAAGCCGCAGGAGGCGTGAGGTGGGGCAGGGTAGGTAGGCTCACACTCTGCAGCCTCTTCTCATGCGGAGTTTTCAACCCCCTGGGGGTAGGAGCACCTCTGTAATCTGACCCTACTCCTCCATTCAGCGGTCAGCTTAAGACCCTGGCCTGGCGGGGCCAAGGTTTCTGAGGAAGGGTAGAGGTAGGTTCTTATCTATGTAGTTTTTTGCTTTCTGTCTGATAAAAAGAAAAAGAAAAACAAAAACAAAAACAGTCCCACCACCGTTTTGAGCTGATGCTTCTGCCTCAGATGCTCCAGCTGAGCTCCTGCTGCGCTCAGGGGTGCAGGGACTTAGCCCGCCCTGGCGCTGCAACGCTCTCCCCTCTGTTTCCTGGGATCCTGCAGCTCCACAGCCGCAGGTGCAGGCCGTGCCTCTGCACCGCACATCTCCTCTCTCTCTTCCCCCACTAGCCTGGCCCGAAGCTTCTGTCTTAGCGCTGCAGCGACGCACAGGGAGCGAGCCGAGGGATCACTCTCCGATCTGCTCTCTGAGGCCCCGAGTCTCAGCAGCCACAGGTGGGGGCTGCGTCACCACACATCTTGCCTCCCTCTTCCCCACTAGCCCGGTCTGCCCACCTCTAAGTAATCGGTGTGGGAGTCTCATTGCTGCTTTGTGTGATGGGTAGAGGCTTGCCTGATGAGTTACAGCTGTTCAAATCGTGGCGATTTTCAGGGGAGAACTCAGGGAGCCCTCCTCACAGCCGCCATTTTCCCCTCCCAGCTGACTCAGTAAGTATTTTAATGTATTGATATTTAGAGTTAGTACATCTTGATCTAATAAATAGTAGCTGTCTGTTACAGGAAGTTATAGGAAGTATAACTAAAACTCTTCATTAGCAGTAATTCTTCCTCTTAATGGATGTTATTGGCATATGACTCTATCTATCTCTCTATCTACCTACCTACCTACTTACCTATCTATTGGGTTGTCGAAATCATGATGCATTTTTGCAACGAAAAACATAGAAAAATACGTCATGACTTTTCCAACAACCCAGTATCTATCTATCTCTATCATCCACACATACACACATTCACACACAGCTAAATGGTTGAAAGGTAATATAGTATGATATGTAGGAGGGTGGGCTCTGTGTAGAATAGATCTAGGTCTGAATCTTCTATCACATTCTAATTGTGTGACTTTAAGAATGTTAATTTCTAAGTCTCATTTTCATAATTCAGAAAATGTTTTTACATGTGTGATAACCAAATAAGATACTGTAAAGCAGTTAGCATTAATACTTGGCCTATAGCATATGTTATTAAATATTAGCTAGTATTATGATGATCTATATTTCTTATTTTTGTTTATTTTCTCTCTTTCCCATTTCAAGAAGATTTGAAGCAACTTACTCTGTTCTCTAGAGAAACGACTCATGGGAACCATTCCTGTGGCTAGTGGGTAAAACCAGGAAGAACCACTGCCATTCTGTATTAGATGTTCAGAGAACAAATGGATACTTGGGAAACATAAAGTTTGGAAAATTCTTCTGTGAATTCCAGACAGCTAAAATGTTCATATGCACACTAACAGGAAGTTTATTTAGATGAAGAAATACTGGGTTGAATTTGATTAGGACTCAGTGAAATACATTCCTTTATATACTTTAGGTAGCTCTGAAGCTGACCTTCAGTCCAAGTGGATACCGATATTACACGTGAAATACTATTTCAAAATAGTTTCTTATAAACAAAATGTCATTGGAGGGAGGATACAGCAATGCATGACAAAAACTGCATGGGTTTTGGAATCTAAATATCTGTGAATGAATTGCATTTATGTCATTTACTAACTGTGTGCTGTTTGGCAAATGACTTCGCCTCTTGAAGCCTCATTTTCCTCAGTTAATGATGAAGGAATGAAGCTGATGATACCTACCTATCAGGTTATTATGAGAATTAAATGAGATCATGCATATAAAGTGTCTATCACTGCATCTGGCATGTGATAGGTCCTCAACAGTGTTAACTGTCGTTATCATCAGGAAAGTATTTATAAAGTTGACTACACTATTGGGTCTGTTCAATATTTTGATAGACACAAGTGATCTTTATTCAGTTGATATAACATCACTCTCAGAACATAACCTGCTCAATACATATAATCTAAACAATGAGCTTTTAAATTATTACTATCAGTAATAATAGTTGACATTTACTGAATCTTTATTATGTGGCAATCACTGGGTTAAGTGCTTTCTCCGCGTTATCACGTTTAATCTCTACAGATGTCCAATAATTTGGATGTTGTTATCCCCATTTTATAGAGAAGGAAAATGAAGCTTAGGGAAGAGAAATAGAATGCCCAAGGTGATGTGGCTGTTAAGTGTCATTGATGACCTGGAATCCACGTCTGGTCTGAGTCCAAAGAGCAGGCTCTAACCACAGATGTTTTACCACTTTTAACTTAGTTATACAGTCTAAAAAACAAAGAGAATCTCTTGTTAGATAGAATGACCCTACTCTGCCTTTAGGAAAAATAAAACATGTTCCTTCTCAAATGCTTTAGTTAATGAATAGCGAATCAAATATTCAAACTTGAAGATGTAACTGTAAATTTTCCTGAAATGAGAGAAACCATGACTGTGTATCATCAGACAATAACCACCATGTGTAACCAATTTCTTGTTTTGCATCTAGTTAGCCTCTAGTTCTTTTTTCATTTTGTGTCTTTTAAATGTACTATACATGTATTATGAACAGCACACCCAGAATCGTATCTTGGCATTAAAATTCCATGAAGTCCATTTTGGGAATCAGATTACTACCCTTATTTTTAGCTCTCAACACAAGATACTCTTTCCATTGCACTTTTAAATATCCAGTAATAAAGTGATATTGAAAATAGCTTTTCTAGCTAAGTAAAAATCTTATGATGTTTGGTTTAATCAGGACACACCCAATGACTGGCATTAACGTAATTAGTTAATGAGGCAGCGACCTGCCAGTGTCGCTCTCTTCCCCTCAGTTTAGGACTACCCTCCCCATTTGCTGCTATATTTATCTGCCTTCTTGGCCATAAAAGGCTGGCTGTGTGGCTCTGACATTCTACTGCCTGACCACATGCATTATTTTTGAACTGGCCCCCTGGGTCCTGTCTTTAGCCCTGCCTCTTAACTGTTTCTTGGATTCAACCTACGTGGGTTTCTCATTCTCTCATCCAGCTCCACGGTCACATAGGAACATTTCCACCACTATCACTCTTTTGGAAACTGGTAAGTGTGATATTGAGACAGAAGAATGCACTCGATATTTTATGTGCTTAGCAGCACTAAGGTGTGTCTGGTTTCTTTCTATCTTTTAAGCTCAGCAGTTCTTTCAAAAAGATGTCAGAATAGTAGAGAAATAGAAAAGTGGAGCCTCTGGGAAGGAAAACAAGAGCAACAGAGTGCCAATTTTTGCTTGGCACAGGTATTCTCTCAGCTCATTGTATTCTTTTCAAATTAAGCTACCATTCCTGGAACTATAAGGAGATAATAGCTGTCTTACATGAAACTGTAAGTGTGAGTTAGGTACTCTTTCCAAGTTACAGTTTAATGGTTTGGCTGAAATCTGGAATGGATGAGGTGATAGGAAATCATGTGTTCTCTGTCTTCTATATGTTTGCAATACTCCCTGATTAAAAATTAGACCAAAATGAGGTAAATCATCTCTGAAGCCACTAGCTTCTAATTCAGTGATTTTTGCTCTGACAATGCCATGTGGATAAATGTAAGACGGCATTATGATATTCTTAACCTGAACATGGTTAGACAATATTTCAGAGGCAACAGAGATCCCCACATAAGGATCCTAAAATTAATATTTTCTGTGAATAATTTTTATCAGCTTTTGACCTCTAATGCCTGTACAAAAGTATCATATCAGGATTACAACTATGGAGTTACTATTTCTTCCTAAATTCTCAAATTATTTTCTGGAAGAAAATGCAGATCTTAGAGGAACAGAAGACAACCAAACAATCTTTCCTCCCAACATACTCTGGCTGTCATGTGTTGGGGATAATCCTTGCTTGCTTGATGAAGAGAAGGTAGTTGTTGTACCTTTGTTCCAGAGGTCAGAGCTGAGACAACCAGCTCTGTTGACTTAAAGCCAAGCCCTGTTTACGTGTAATACATTATCTATGTGCTTGGAATATTAAGTATTATTAAAAATAAATGTATTGGAGTAAAATAGAAACAGAGTGGAAAATAGAATTGGAGCAAGATATTTAAAGATTTTATTTTATGAGAATAGCAGCATTTCAAACCATCTGAGTTGCAAGTTTAGCTTATAGCATAATACATAAGAAAGTCATTCATTTTTATTTGGATATCATTCAAATAACATTTGGCATGTTGCAATGTAGTATGTATCATTACAGAAGCACATCTAATATCTTTATAACTGCCTAACACTTCTATACTAATATATTCTAACCCTTGTGTTTTATCAAAATTTATCTAATAATTATTCATTACACATGATAATTAATCTGTATATTTTAGAACAGAACAAAATAGTAATCTATTTAAGTGTTGAGCAATGTTGCTTGCTAGTAGCTATTTTTTTTTCCTCTTGGGAAATGCCATGTAGACCGATATCTTCCATGAGCCCTAAGATAAATATTTCTGGAGTGAAGTTTGCTGGATTTTCTTCTCTAGGGAATACATGCTGACTTTTTAAATAAATAAGAAGTAGATTTAAACTTGACAAAAAATATGACAAGTTTAGAAGGATTCACTCCTTATTTAGAATTTAAAGGAAAAGATTTGGAAAAAACTGATCACAACAATTTTACTCATAAAATTTAAAACAACATTTCAGAACATGCACAAAGCACTAACACTTAGGGCAAGGGGGGTTCCATAAAATTGTTGCTTCATCCAAAGTTGTTAATATGGCTGATAGGCTTTTATAAGTGGACAGATTATTTAAGAAACCTAATGCAATGTGAAGTCTCCCCTTTCTATGCTAAATGAACATATCTTTGACTTTTAGTAGAACTGTTAGCTCTAGTTCTACACTGATGACTGACTTCTTTATGTTGGAGGATTAGAAGCCTTCATGTTCTTAATGGAGCAAATAATTTTTCTGGTTTGACACTATGCCTTTCTGAAGTGCTTGTGAGATTTGAGTGAGCTTGCTATACGCTAATACAAGCATACTCCAGGGTTCAGTCCCAGGACTTCCTTTTCCATTCACTATCATTTACTTTCCATTTACTATCATTCTCATCTATTTATTTTTATTAAAAAAATTTTTTTTTGGTTATAAATACCATCTGTAAGCTGGTGAGTACCAAATATAGGTCTCCATCCTGGGCCTTTAACTTTCACTTGCACTTCAAAGTCACATATCCAACTTCCCACTTAACACCTCCACTTGGATGCCTAGTAGGTATCTCAAATATAGAATGTCTTAAACCAATCTCCTGTTCTTCCATCCAGAAATGCTGCTTTCTTATACTTCTGCCCATCTCAGTTAATAGCAACTTCAATCCTGCAATTATTCAGGCAAAAACCTGGGAGTCATTTCTCACTCCTCTCTTTCTTTCACATCCTAATCCAGATCTTTCAGCAAAAGTTATTGGCTCTACCTTCAAAACATGTGCAGAATCTGATCATTTCTCACACTTGCACTGCTTTCACAATTATCTCTAGCCTGGTCTATTGTAATGGCCTTTATATTAATTTGCTAGGGCTTCCATAACAAAATATCATAGAACGTGTGGCTTAACAGAAATTTATCTCTTCACAATTCTGGAGGCTAGAAATCTGAGATCAAGGTATCGGCAGAGTTTTGTTTTTTTCTGAGGCCTCTCTTTGGCTTAGAGATTGTTGTCTTCTTCTTGCATCTTCATATGGTCTTCCCTCTGTAGGTGTACGTATCTGTGTCCTAATTTCCTCTTCTTATAGGGACAACAGTCATATTGGGTTAGAACCCACCCTGATGACTTTATTTTAACCTCATTTCTTCTGTAAGACCCTATCTCCAAACAGTTACATTCTGAAGTACTGGTGGTTAGGACTTCAACTAATGAACTTTGGGGACTACAACTTAGCTCGTAACAGCCTTCTAATTGGTCTCCTGGCTTTCACTCTTGTCCTTCACCAGTCTATTCTTCAGAATCAGCAAGAGTGCTTCTCAGCTCAAAACTTTCTGATAGCTTCTCAGCCTTTTCGGAATAAAAGACAAAGTCCTTACAGTCACCTGTAGGACCCTACACTACCTGCCCTTTGCCTGCTGTCCCTCCAACCCTCACCTCTCTGACATCATCTCCTCTACCTCTCGCTGCACCCCTCTTCCCATGCAGCATCATGAGCCTATTTACTCCTGGAGCACAACAGGCATGATCATACCCCAGTGCTTTTGCAGTGGCCTTCCTTCTAGAACACTCTTCCCCCGGATATTCTCATGCTCGGGTGTCACTTTCCAGTGAAGGTAGCCCTATGTGGCTGTTTAAAATTGCATTCCATCCCCCTTTATTGCTTTATTTTTCTCTATAGCATTTAGCACATTTGAATATACCTTATACTTTACTTATTTTCTCTATTGTCTATCTTCTGCAATAGAATAGAAGGTTATATAAGGTTATCAGAGCAGAGGTTTTGCTTGTTTTATTCATCTCTATGTTTTTTGTGCTGGAAGAGTACCATGCTCAAGGTAGGTCTCAGTAATTATTTTTTGAATGAAAACCACATTGGCTGTACACAGACTCTCTATCATTACCTGTTCTCCCAGATGAAGCCCCCATCAGAATGAAATGTCAGGAAACTAGAAAATATGAATTGTTAAAGGTCTGAGGTCTGAGGAAAAGCTTAATAACCAGGTAGGGAAACTTTGCAAAGACCTTCTAGATATCTATCTATCTATATATCTATATATATATCTATCTATATCTACATCTCTCTCTCTCTCTCTCTCTCTCTCTCTCTCTCTCTCTCTCGAGAGAGAGAGAGAGAGAGAGAGAGAAGAATGAGAGAATGAGAGAGAGGGAAGGGAGAGGGAGGGAGAGAGGGAGGGAAGGAGGGAGGGAGGAAGAAAGGAAGGAAGGAAGGGGAAAGAAAGCTGCACAAGGATGGAGGGGGCATAATGTCTGGGCATGAAGTAGAGAGTTTATTGAGTAGCTAGTAAAGCTAAACTTCACATTTTCCATTTACTCTTTAGTAAAAGTAAGAATATTAATTTTTACACATTGGTTTGGATGACTTTTCCTATGGGAATCGTTCATAGTTCACTCAAAAACTGTTGCTTTCTTATAGGTTGCTTGGTTCTGTTGGGGGCACATGATGTCTCTGCCATTTTATCAGAAATTCCATGAGCAGTATGATCATAGCTACCGCAACAGGGACCTTCGCACCATCACAAGCCAGTACCGTGAGCAAGAAAAGAAAAGTTCTGCCATCTACACCCATGGCTCCACGGCCTACAGCAGCCGCTCATCAGCTGCGCACCGCCAGGAATCCCAGGCCTTCAGCCAGGCGTTAGCGGCTTCCTACCAGCAGCAGGCGTCCCGGGCCACCGAGTCCACCCTCATGTCTGCAGCCAGTCGGAAGGCCGCCTCAGCCTACGGTTATGGCTACTCCCACGGGTATGTCAAAAGCAGCCTTCCAGCCTTAAGGCAAAGGGACGTTCTCTGAATGCCCCTCCCACATCACGTTTTCCTTTCTTCTTAAATCTGGTAGCCCTACATTTATTAATTTATTTTTATTTTTATTTTTTATTACTTTCAGGTGTACAAAACAATGCAATAGTCATACATTTCACTCCTCACAAAGTGACAAGCCTCCTCCCCACATTATACCTATCTGTTACAATTCCATTGACTCCATTCCCCACCTATACTCCACATCCCGTGACTATATATACAATGTATTAAATTACAGTTGACATACAATATTATTCAGCTTCAACTTCAGGTGTACAGTGCAGTGGTCAAGGCTCTACACCATCCATGAAGTGGTCTCCCTAACAAGACATGTGTCCATCTGGCACCCTACAAAATATTTACAACATTATTGATTATATTTCCCAAACTGTCTTTCATATCCCTGTGGCAATATTGTAGTTACCTATTTATGCTGTCTAACCCCTTCCTCTTCTCCCTCATCCCCACCCTCTCCCAGCTAGCGACCATCAGTTTTTCCTCTATATCTCTGAAACTATTTCTGTTTACATTACTCATTTATTCTGTTCTTTATATATAAGTGAGATCATATGGTATTTGTCTTTCTCTGACAGACTTATTTCACTTAGCATAATGTTCTCTGGATCCATCCATAGCATTGCAAATGGTAAGGTTTCGTTCTTCTTTATAGCAGAGTTATACTCCATTGTATAAATGTACCACAGTTTCTTAATCCAGGCATCTACCGATGGGCACTTCAGTTGTTTCTAAGTCTTGGCTATTGTAAATAATGCTGCAATAAACATAGGGGTACATATATTTTTTCGAATTAGTGTCTTGGGTTTCTCTGGATAGATACCTAAGATTAAACCAGGTGTGGAATGAGGCTTTATATTTGGGAGACCTGGGACTTAGGCCTACCTATTTCTTTTCACCCCATCTCTTTGAGTTTCACAAAGTGCTTCACAGTCACACTGGGGAGTCTTGCTTGATTTTGAAGCTGAGACGTTTTGCCACAGGTTGCATTAACAGCATCAGAGCCAGAAAATATCATTTCAACACTCACAGCAGGTTTCCTGGCTTTCAGAATGTTTCTACTTAGGTGAGAATTTAAAATTCACAGGTCACAGAAGGCCAAACTACAGCAGTGTTCTATTTTTTTCCAGATCTGAAAGCCAATATTAAAATTCAAAGCTACTATTCCAGCGGCAGACATTTTCTTTAGCTGGAATATTTTATAAAAACATGCCCTATCTCAGTCAGCCTAAGAATACCAGGAACAAATCTGTATTCCCACAAAATTAGATTTAGCGACCCATTGCAATGAGAAAGGTCACGAGGTGGAGGAAAAGAGAGAGTTACTATAGGATTCTAGAAAGAGTAGAGTTTAGATGCAAGTGTGGTCTGCCAAGCTAACCCAGAGTGCTGTTTCTTTGGAAACAGTAAAGTTGAGATAAGTGTGGACTGTTGTATACAGAAACCCCTCATGTGGAGCTCAGCCCCTGGGCTGGGAATCCAAGCTGCTTCTCTCTGTCAACAACTCCTGAGGTACTCCAGGCAAGAGTGCGATGTGTCATTCTTACTGATAAAATTTCAAACAGCAAACTTATTGATAATGTTTGACCTTAGAGAAGTTTCTTAGTAAGTCTGTAGTCACTCAAAGAAGGAGGTTACCATGACAGTTTACAGCAGCAGTGTCCCTAGTAGAAACGTTTCCGCTGAACTTTTCATTTGGCGTCCCTGTATCTGCTGTTCCAGCCTAATGATGGCTAGGCAAGTATTTACTTTCTCAGCCTAAGCCAATTTTAACTTTTTCAGTATCCAGAATGAAATGTTTCATGGGGATTAAAAAACACTCACAAGATACATATGATTTTATTTTTAAAATCTGTCTATCGTCCTCAGGAAGAATTGCGGAACTTCAACTTGTAAAAATTTCTGGGCCATGTGGTAAATAACCACTTGCTGCCTCGAATTCTCTCCAAAGCATCTGACATAGGTTGTATTTTGTTATAAGCATAATAAAATTTTAAGTCTTATAACATATGAGTCCACAAAATATCTGTTAGGGCATCTGGAGAAGGCATTTATTTTTGAGAATTAAAAAAAGTTATTGAGGAAATAACACAGTGGTTTGTGTGAATAGAAGTGAGGAAGTTTTCTAAAGGCAGAAATTCCTGAATCCCTGTTGGGTTTAAGCAGCATGTGATCTACAGCTGTGGTTTCGTGGGCACTGACAGTGACCTCCTGGGAGCTTCTGCTATGTTCATTAACAGCCAGAGTCCAATGGGGTTACCTGGAATGTATGATGACAACATTCTGAAATGCCATTTAAAATGGAACAGGATCATTTTGCAATTGCACTTTCATGAGTTATATTCTGCCATGGGGTATTCATAAGATCTTGAATTGGCTACAAATATGGAAATACTGTCACCAAGAGGAATTCATTTCTTTCAGCACTTGTTTCAAGTAACTGCTCCAAAGAGGAAAGTTGGGAGGAATTAACACCATGTGTATGTGATAGCATCATTTTGTTCTCCTGAACAATGTACTATAGATGAGTTTAATAACCTCATTTAGGAAAACAGCTGTCTTGTAATAGAGGAAGGTTACATTTTAAATATCCATTTTCTTCAACTATTTGTGCTGAGTTCATAGAAGATGGGTATTTTCATTATCATACAGTTGTTAATGTAACTCTTTGTGTACTTGTTTCATTTTCCCAATGCTGTAGATAATTTATGAATTTGTATTTTTGAGTACTTCTTCAACTCTGTTGCTAAATTTTATATTAAAATTATTTTAATTTTACACATGTGCAATATTTATATTTATTCATAATCTGATATATCAACCAAACATTAGTAATTGAACTTTTGAGAATTTTTATATTTTATTCTGAAAACATTTGCTCTATATAATCTTTAGAAGACTTAGTCATTTTAGCTATAAAGTGCCTCAGATAATAAACTTTCTGTAGGAAATGGAACTGTAATTTTTTTCTACACTTAACCTCACATCTTGTTCTTTCCATGTATATATTTATGTAATTAGGTATTTATTAATGGCTTGATATATTTGAACAACTCGAACTTCTTGGTAGAAACACCTTGACCTAGAAATAGTGACCTAGAAACAAGAGAGAAAAAAAATGCCAATATTTATCCTTTGTATAATGCAATGTAAACAAAAAGAAAACCAACCTAATTCTGGGAGTATTTTAATCTTTATTTTTTTAGACCCAGAGCTAACAGGTGCAGATAATACTCTTTGAACATTTCAACATCTTCATAAAACCTGTAAGTTCTATTTTAACTTTTACAAAGTGGAGCAACTTTTTCCTGCTAAATGAAATATCTCTCTTTGGATTATGAACAGTGTTCTTGAGTAAAACCCCTGGCATTGAACCTCAATTCTGTGGAGTGTATGTAAGCACTAGGCTTGGTCTATTTTTAGCCTCTGCTTTGTAGTTAGATGCCCAATGGTAAAGTGGAAACTATGGAGATTTATAAGTGCTCAGGGGTTGGCTGACCTCAGTAAGTCTTAAAAACAATGGCTTGTTCAGCATCAGTGTGATTATAGCACAGATTGGTTACCAACTGCATTCTGAGCCAAGGGTTATAAAATAAATTCTGGAAGTGTTATTCTAAATGCCTTTATTCTTAGTCACAATGAGAAAAAAACCCTAAAGTAAAGAAAATAATTCAGGAAAACAAAATGACACAAGATTATTGTTTTATGCTAGCAATCCACAAATGCTATCAGGGATTAAAAGAGGAATGGTACTCGTGATCACTTTGCAACCATTAGGCAAAGGTTTTTAACCCCTGTCCATAAATAGATTTCAACAGAGTCTTGAATGATCTGAAATTATGTGCAAAATTATGCAGAGATGAGAATTTTTGTTGTTGTTGAGAAGGGCTGTAGCTTTCAGCAGAATCTCAGAGAACTTTGTGATTGAACAAAGGTCAGAACCACTGCCCTAGAAAGTATACATATAAATACCATATAGCCCAGTATATGATCTGAGGATCTGTTTCCTAATGCCAATATTTTAAGGATTTAGGATGAAATAAGACAGAGGTTTACAGAGAGTGTGGTATTATTATTGAAAAAAAGTTACCTTCTTTTGAGTAAACTTGATCACACATTAAGATGGAAAAAAAAGAAATATTTTGTTATACTTGATAAGTAGGAATAATTTTCAAAAACCGATAAACAACATGGCACAGTTCTTAAATGATAGAAGGATTTAGAGTTGTCTCTCAGCCTTCTGTGGTAATGGTAGATATTTAATTTTCTGATTCTAAACAAATTAAAATTCAGCCCGTATGATGCAATTAAGCACAGCATCCTCTATACATGTATCTTTAAAATAACCCTGAGAAGTAGAAATTATTATCCTCATTTTATAAGAGAAAATTGGAGATCAAAAAGATTAAATGACCTTCCTACACTAAGATGTGCTGGAATAGAGATTTGAACCCTCTCCTATGCAAGTTTCCCTCTTTCCATCGGTACCCAATGTCAGTTATAGTCAGCAACTCCCCTTGACCACACTATCACTAGATTTTTCTTGAAGCATCAATATATAGGTTTGTGTTATGGTTTCTTTCTTACCCTTGCCCTAGAGAAGCCACTGAGCACCAAAATAACCAATATTTAGAGCAGGGAACAATAGATGGGAGGGCACAAATTCTAAGACAAAAAGTCTTAGGGCATGCATGAATGCCAACCCTGGAACCTTAGAGAATCTTTAACTCGTCACTTAAATTCAGACATAGAGACTCACAAGGGACTCTGAAAGACACCAGTTTGGGGATGAGAAAACTGAGGCTTGCTTAGGGCACTCTGCCTAACTTCAAATTATGTCCCTTATCTATACTCGTGTCATGTTGACCAACTCCCCTTGGTTGTTGCCCAGATAATAACCTCTTTTGGAATTACTAGAGTTTACAAAAAACATGCTAATACTCAAGTCAATTTTAAATCAGACACAAGACACCAGTGCTAAAAATAGAGGCCACTAAACACAGAAACCCCCATCTTTTATTGGCGAGCCTGATTATAGCAAGGTTCGAGTAGGACCTGAAAACTTGCTCCTTCTCTGACTCCAATATGGTTTCAAAAGATGTTACCGAAGAAATCTATTGCCCTGTGGACATTTTTGCATCTTGACCTCAGTGATTGGCATCAGTTTAGTGTCCATTTTCTAAATATACATTTCCAGATATTGTAGTGGGAAGTGGTTAGTCTTTGAGGTCAAACAGGCCCATGCACACTGTAGTCCCCACTTATCCACAGTTTCACTTTCCACAGTTTGGGTTACCCGCAGTTAACCTGGGTCCAAAAATGTTAAATAGAAAATTCCAGAAGTAAATAATTTTTAAGTTTTAAATTGCATGTCATTCTGAGTAACATGATGAAATTTCACACCATCTTGCACTGTCCCACTGGGATGTGATCATCCCTTTGCCCAGCATGTCCACATTGTATATAATACTCATGCCTGTCATTCACTTAATAGCCATCTCAGTTATCAACTCAACTGTCGTGGTATCGCAGTGCTTGTGTTCAAGTAACCCTTATTTTCCTTAATAATGGCCCCAAAGTGCAAGAGCAGTGATGCTGGCAATTTCGATATGCCAAAGAGAAGCTGTAAAGTGCTTCCTTTAAGTGAAAAGTTATGTATGTATTGGAAAAACATGGTATATATAGGGTTTGGTACTATCCATGGTTTCAGGCATTCACTGGAGGTCTTGGAATGTATCCTCTCAGATGAGGGGGGACCACCATACTTCCAGTTAGATTTATGACTTTGGATAAGCTAATTAACCTCTCAGTTTCTTCATCTGTTAAATGAGGAAAATGATTTTCCCTCAAGTTGAGAAGTCTTAAAGAGACAATCATGTAAGTGCTTAGTGTAATGCCCGTCACATGGGAAACACTTGGTGAGATTTAGGTATTGTTCATTCACTCAGTGCATATTTACCCAGTGCTTCTTGTGTGCTAAGCACTGCTCTAGGTGCTCAGGATAAATTACTGGAAAAATTTGACAAAAGTTCCCGCCCTCATGAAGCATATAGTCTAGCACAGAGAGACAGGCCATAAACAATAAATGTAATAAAAGAAGACATTGAATTTTATATTATCCTAGAAGGTAATAAATGTTATGAAAGCAATAAAAATAGAGTAAAGTAATAAAGATCAGGTATGTGGGGTGGGGTGCAGGCTGGAATTTTAAATAGGGCAGTCAGGCCTCATTGAGAAGGTGATATCTGAGCAGATATGAAGTAGCTGAGGGTGTTTGCCATGAATTTATCTGGGGGGAAGGTACACCAGGCATTAGGAACAACCACTGCAAGGCTTTACAGCAAGGAACAGCATTGAGGCCAGTGAGGGAATGTAGAAATGAGGGGAAGAGTAGGTGGAGAAGATGTCAGAAAGGTAATGGATGGAGCAGCGCTGATCATGTAGGGCCTTGTGGGCCATTGTAAAGACTTTTTATTATGAGTTAAAGGGGCAGCAGTAGCAGAGTTTTGATCAGGACAGTGACATGATCTGATTTAAGTTGTGTTGGGATCACTGTGGCCACTGAGTGAACAGACTATGGGGGACAGCAGAGGCAGGTTACCCAGTTAGGAGGCTAATGCTACAATTTAGGCAGGAGCAAATGTGCAGTAAGAAAGGATGAGGTGAGCAGTGGTCATATTTTTGGATCTATTAGTTTTTGCCAAATTCTAAATCCAACAGATTTTTCACACAGCTCTTTATCTTCCTTAGCCATGGAGTTTAGAGGTTGCAAAAAAATCCATGTAGATGTCCTGTATACATTGGATCTTCTGAGACTCTGTTTAGCAGCATGATGATGGTAAAACCATTTACTTATTCTCCATTCCCAAAGATTCCAATGAAGTACGTTGTTCTGTTGTTACTGCTTTTATGATATTTAGTAAGAAACACATGCAATACCATAGTTGAATGCAGATTGTAACCTATCTGTAGATTTAAGTGGGTGAATCTGAATTATATAAAATTACTGAGCCAACAGACTGTTATTGGAAATGAAGTTTGCTTGGGAAGTTGTTGTTATATCAAGGTTTTGTATTCTACAAACAGTCTTATAGCCTCTTCTCTAAATAAAAGTTTAAATATTATATATAAGGAAAAAAACACCATAGTTTCTGGGTAAAAAGAAATTAATACAGCAGGTCCTCAAATAATGTCATTTTATTCAATGCTGCTTCATTATAACGTTGATAAGGAAAAAAAAATCAATTCCCAGCTGGGGCCACTGTCTGTGGGGAGTTCGCGTGTTCTCCCCATGTCTGTGTGGGTTTTCTCCAGGTGCTCTGGTTTCCTCCCACATCCCAAAGATGTGCACGTGAGGTGCATTGGTGTGTCTACATTGTCCCAGTCTGAGTGAGTGTGGGTGTGGGTGTTAGTGCACCCTGCGATGGAAAGGCGTCTTGTCCAGGGTGGGTTCCCATCTTGCACTCTAAGCTGCTGGAATAGGCTCTGGACACCATGACCCTGTACTGATTGGAATAAGCAGGTTGGAAAATCATCATCTTACTTGTTTTTATTAATATTTCTTAAAAGTACATATAGCTCACAATTTTTTCAATGTTTAACACTAGAAGTGTTTTGGGTCTTCATTGGTAATGTTTTTTGTGACCTAAACTATACCATAGGAACTTAATTCTTATTTATATCAATTAACCTATGGTAAAACTGATTTTATTACATGCCATTTTGGTTAAAGTTGCAGTTTCCAAGGGCCTATTGATGACATTATATGAGGACTTAGTGTACAACATTCTGGGATTTGTCTTCCAGAATTTAGGTACCAAGAAAATGGCAAGTATTGCTTCCTATGTGGTAGGAGAAGGTCAGAGGAAAATCTAATGAAAGCAAAAAGCCAGTTATTTTTTTAAAAGGCAGTTCAGTTATGTTCTGTATCCCCAAGATGAATCGAGTCCAAGGAGAGACTCACCATGCACCAATCTTCTGCCCCCACTCTCACTGCTGTAAATATGTAGCTTGCTGGCAGAGAGAGAACTAGGCGTCTCATTCCTTATGATACCAGTTTCATATAATCATCAATTTGTAGATGCATATAACCGTGGAATGTTAAAGTGGGGAGAGACCAAAAGCTCATCTTATTTAAGCCCCTCCTTCCACAGATATGTAAACTGAGGCCCAGAAAGATGTGATTCCGTCTTTGTTTCCTGTGCTTTACTCTACATTGAAAATATTATCTGTTGGGCTATTTTGCATGTTAAATTCAAGTTTAGACAATACAAAGTACCCCCAGAATGGCATTCATTTTCCATAGGCAGTTGAGTCATGCTGTGAGATGGAAGGCATGTCCTTTTAATAGAGTGGGAATAGAATGAGTTCATCAAAGGTAGAGAAAGGCCAAAGCAGATACCTTCCTGGGCATGGAGGTAAAATGTTATTGGGTTGTTGGAAAAGTCATGACGCATTTTTGTAACGAAAAACATAGAAAAAAATACATCATGACTTTTCCGAATAGCTCTGTCCACTGTTAGCTCTCCCACGCAGTGGGGCTAACTTAGCTTCCACAGGGATCTCTGAATTCTCGAAGCCCAAAGGATCCATTGAAACAAGCTTGTTTTCCACAGCTACCTTTCTAAATGAAACAAAAAAGAAAGCAGGAGCACCTCAAATGAGGAAGGTACATAATGTCTAGTCAACCACAGGCACCATCCCGAAAGTGGAATGGGACGTAGGTTTCTGGGCTGCTTTGTAAATAAGTTAATAAGACAAACTTTTATAAGCCCTGGACAATTTTCAGTCTATAGACTTCAACTCTACAAGGCATCTACTGATGCTTTTGTCAAGTGTCCTGCATAATATAATTTCTAGGAAATATGGAGTAAACTCTTTTACTTTTGCTTAAAAATAGGTCATAATCTAGTCTGGTTAAATTAATTTCTGAAATAGTCAGAAATGGATAATAACTGAAGGGTATACGTAGAGAAGAACCAAAAAAAATTTTTTTTGAACCATAAAAAATTTAAATCTCTCAGTGTTTTACCCATACACCCTTTCTAGAACAGATGACTGTTCTACATTCATGGTGAGAAGTGGTTCAGAGCCCCTATGGTATTTGACAATACATTAGCTGGGGAGAGTTATTGAAAAGGAGAGTAAAATGTTACTTGTTAGTGGCAATTTAAATAATGAAAAAATAAAGCAATAAATACAAGAAAAAAACTGGTTATATTTCTATTTAAGTAGCGAAAATTTTTTTAAGAACTAAAAATGAGATATTTCTATAGCTGAAAGAGTGAAATGAAGAGGGAGGAAAAAAAGATAAGTGTAAGATAAATAACGCAAAAAAACAAAACAAAACAAAACAAAAAACCCCAAAAGCCAAGGGATGCTTATTCGTTATGGTACTACATGTCAGTAAATTACAAGGATGATGTTGGTCAAACTAAACACTTGTATCTTACAAATGAGCATAAGAAGCCTTTTCTGCAAAGTGTATTAGCAAAAGATTGGCACTTTTCAGCCTCTTACTTGTCCACTAACTTTGATGTTCTCCTGAAACCTACAATTGAGAAACCAGAGAGTTGAAAGGTCAGTAGAAAGTGTTGAGGCTGACATGATGACCATGTCAAAAGAAGAGCATAGAACGAAACTGCTGTAAATCAAAAGTAGATCCCAAACAACCTTTTCACAAAAACTTAAGAAAGTATTTTCTTTCAAGTTTGCAAGAGAGGAAAATGTGGCCAGTAGAAAAGTTGACATGAATCATTCCCCTTAAGATCAGGAACAAGACAAGGCTGTCCACTTTCTCCACTTTTATTCAACAGAGTTCTGGAAGTTCTAGCCACAGCAATCAGACAAGAAAAAGAAATAAAAGGCATCCAAATCAGTAAGGAGGAAGTAAAATTGTCATTATATGCAGATGGCATGATACTATATAGAGAGAACCCCAAAGACTCCATAAAAAAACTACTGGAACTGATAGACGAATTTAGTTAGGTAGCAGGATACAAAATCAATATTCAGAAATCAGTTGCATTTGTATATACTAATAATAAACTATCGGAAGGAGAACTTACGAAGTTCTTCAGTTGCTTCAAGAACTATAAAATACTTAGGAATAAATTTAACCAAAGAAGTAAAAAACCTGTACTCAGAAAATTATAAGACACTGAAGAAAGAAATAAAAGAAGATACAAATAAATGGAAACACCTACCATGCTCATGGGTAGGAATAATTAATATAATTAAAACGTCCATACTGCCTAAAGCAATACATATATCCAATGCAATTCCTATCAAACTTCCTAGGGCATTTTTCACAGAAATAGAAAATATAATCCTAAAATTTATATGGAACCATAAAAGACCCCGAATAGCCACGGCAATCCTGGGAAATAAGAACAAAGTCAGGGGCATCATGCTACCAGACATCAAAACTCACTACAAGGTTAGAGTAATCAAAACAGTATAGTACTGGCATAAAAACAGGCACATAGATTAATGGAAAAGAAGAGAGAGCCCAGAAATAAATCCATGCATATATGGACAGATCGCCTATGACAATGGAAGCAAGAATTTATATTGGGGTCAAGATAGTCTATT
The DNA here is from genome assembly GCF_001890085.2 of Hipposideros armiger. Lineage (NCBI taxonomy): Eukaryota > Metazoa > Chordata > Mammalia > Chiroptera > Hipposideridae > Hipposideros > Hipposideros armiger. The sequence goes on from NW_017731783.1 coordinate 823,446, forward strand.
TAATAAATGGTGCTGGGAAAATTGGACTGACGCATGCAAAAAAATGAAACTGGACCACCTCCTTACACCATATACAAGAACAAATGCAAAATGGATTAAAGACTTAAATGTAAGACCTGAAACCATATAACTCCTAGAAGAAAATATAGGGAGTAAATTTGCAGACATTACCCTGAGCAATATTTTTACTGATACATCGCTGCAGGCAAGGGAACTAAAAGAAAAAATGAACATATGGGATTACATCAAACTTAAAAGTGTTTTCACAACAAAGGAAACCATCAATAAAACAAAAAGGAAGCCAGCTGAATAGGAGAAGATATTTGTCAACGATATATTGGATAAGGGGTTAATATCCAAAATTTATAAAACACTCATGCAACTCAACACCAAAAGACAAACAACCCAATTAAAAAATGGGCAGAGGATATGAAGAGACATTTCTCTAAAGAGGACATACATATGGCCAACAGGCATATCAAAACATGTCCAACCTCACTAATCATTAGGGAAATGCAAATAAAAACCACAATGAGATATCATCTCACTCTGGTCAGAATGGCTATCATCAACCAATCAACAAAGAACAAGTGCTGGCGAGGTTGTGGGGGAAAGGGAACCCTGGTGTACTGTTGGTGGGATTGCAGATTGGTGCAGCCACTATCAGTATGGAGGTATCTCAAAAAAGTGGAAATGGAACTACCTCATGACCCAGCAATTCCACTCTTAGGTATTTATCCAGAAAAACCCAAGATACTAATTCGAAAAAATATATGCACCCCTATGTTTATTGAAGTGCTATTGACAATAGCCAAGACTTGAATACAATCGAAATGCCCATCGGTAGACGACTGGATTAAGAAACTGTGGTACATTTACACAATGGAGTGTTACTCAGCTATAAAGGAGAAGGAAATTGTACCATTTGCAACGATATGGATGGACCTAGAGAACATTATGCTAAGTGAAATAAGTCAGTCAGAGAAAGACATATACCATGTGGTTTCACTTATATGTGGAATCTAAAGAACTGAATAAACGAGTAATGTAAACAGAAATAGTGTCAGGGACACAGAGGAAAAACTGACTATTGCTACATGGGGCAGTGGTGGGGATGAGGGAGAAGGGGAAGGGACTAGACAACATAAATTGGTAATTGTGATATTGCCTCAGGGATAGAAAAGACAGTCTGGGGAGTATAATCAATAATGTTGTAAATGTTTTTTAGGGGGCCAGATGGACTCATGTCTTGTAAGGGAGACCACTTCATGATCAGTGTAGAGGCCTGACCACTGTACATCTGAAGCTGCCGTTGAATAATATTATATGTCAACTATAATTTAATACAAATATAGTCATGGGATGTGGAGTATAGTGTGGGGAGTGGAGTCAATGGAATTGTAATAGATATGTATGATATCGGGGGTGGGGGGACAGTGGATAAGGGGAGTGGGGTTGTCACTTTGTGAGGGGTGAAAAGGATAAGTATTGCATTGTTTTGTACACCTAAAACTAAAAAAAAAAAGGTTAACATGAAAAAAGAGAATGCAAACTCCAAGTGCTTGTTCCTGATTCTCCCAGAGGTTCTGAAGATGAAAGAAATGGAACTTTTTGATACCAGAAGCCCTGAGGAGTGGTTGACTAAATGAGCAATGACAGTCAAGAAGGACTGTTCTCAAGAAGCTGTCCTATAGTTTGCTGAAACCACTGCCTCTTCCCTCTTCCGGTAAACAGCTGAGCATTTTGTTTATAAGCAACAGTACTAAGCTGTAAATATACATAAAGATTCAGTTTTAAAGGAAAATTTTTACAATAATGAAATTGAGTTCAACTCTTTTGTGGTCACTCAGTAAAGTCTAATGGCAACAAATAATTCAGCAATCAAAACTGAGCTTTTGTACATACAGCTTATGCTGGGGTGTCCTATACATCTTTCAATGTCCAGCTTTTCATGAAGTATTCCCTGATAACCCCAGACAGAAATTCTCTCGCAAGCCTGTGTGTTCTAATGTTGCTTGCACTAGTCTTTCTGCTTATCTGCCTGCCTTTCTTCTGTCCTATCCTTTCTTCCTTGATTTACATAATACAATGTGTTAGGCCTGGTAGCATTTACTCTCCTACTAGATGTAAAGCTCTTGGAAAACAAGGGTCTTTATCTTTATATCCCCTCCTATCACAATGTCAAGTACAGTATTTTGCACAAAATGGAAGCTGAATAAGTTTTCTGTTGATAAATGAAATTGCTATAGAAAATTCAAAAACAAAACCTGAAAATGTCAACGGCACTCTAACATATAGCACAATCTGAAATGCTGTTGTTCAATAATGCTTGAAGTCAACTTTCTCCTACACTTTCCAAAGTATCAGCTGGACTGTATGCTAAGTTTATGTTTAACTTTTTTAAAAAAATACTCAACTGTTTTCCAAAATGGTTTTACCATTTTACATTCCCATAGCGATATATGAAGATTCCGGTTTATCCACATCCTTGCCAACATTAGTTACTTTCTGTCTTATTTACTACATCCATTCTAGTAGGTGTGTAGTGGGATCTCATTGTGGTTTTAGTTTGCATTTACTAAATGATTAATGATGTTGACCATTTTTTAATGTGCTTATTAGCTATTTATATATCTTCTTTGGTGAAATGCTTGTTCGAATCTTTTGCCCATTTTAATTGTTTTTTTTCTGCTTATTACTGTCAGTTATTTAAATACTTTATATACAAGTCCTTTATTAGCTATAAGTTTACAAATATTGTTTTTATTCTGTGCCTTGTCATTTTATTATCTTAACAGTGTCTTTCAAAGACCAGAATTTTTAATTTCAGTGAAGTTCAATTCATCAATATTTTTTAAACATGTTTCTGGTGTTAAATCTAAGAACACTTTAGCTAACAGCACCATAAAGAGTTTCTTTTATCTTCTAAGAGTTTTATAACTTTTTAGCTTTTATATTTAGAAATACAATCTATTCCAAATTAATTTTTGTGTGTAATGTTGAGCAAAATTATAAATTCATCTTTTCACATATGGATATACAATTGTCACAGCACAGTTTGTTAAAAAAAATCTATCCTTCCCCCCATTGAATTCCTTAGCACCTTTATCAAAAAATCAATTGATCATGATTATAAAAGTTTATTTCTGGACTCTCAATTCTGTTCCATTGATCCATATGCCTGTCTTTATGCCAATGCCACAATGTCAGGTTTTTTTGTTACATTAATTGTACTGACTAAAAACTCCAGTACAGTGTTGAATAGAAGAGGGCTAGAACAAAGATTATAGCCTTGTTTCCAATTTTAGGAGGAAAGCATTTAGTTTTTTACTATCAAATATGATATTAGCTGTAGATTTTTCGTAGATGGTCTCAATAGGTTGAAGAAGTTCCTTTCTATTCTTATTTCGTTGACAGTTTTTAACATGAATAAATGCTGAATTTTGTCAAGTATTTTTTCTGCATCTCTTAGTTGACAATGTGGTTTTGTTTTTTAGTCTATTAATATGGTATATTATACCAATTGATTTTCAAATGTTAAATAAACTTTGCATTTCTGGGATAAACTCCACTTGGTTTTATATGGTTTATCTGTTGCTGGATTCAGTTTGAATTCAACAATATTTTGTGAAGGATTTTTGTCTCTATGTTCATGAGTAATATTGGTCTATAGTTTTCTTTTATTATAATGTCTTTGTTTAGTTAGTGAGTTAGTTAGTTGGTTTGTTTGTTTTAAATATGGAACGCTTCATGAATTTGCGTGTCATCCTTGTGCAGGGGCCATGCTCATCTTCTCTGTATCGTTCCAATTTTAGTATATGTGCTGCCGAAGTGAGCATGTCTTTGTTTAGTTTTGATATTAAGTAATACTGACCTTATAAAATGAGTTGGGAAGTGTTCCCTTCTCTTTTGTTTTTGAGAAAAAAAAGGAATTGATTGGTATTGTCTCTTCTTTAATATTTGGTGGAATTCCTCAGTGAATGCACTTTTCATTGTGGGAAGATTTTAAATTACTAATTCAATTTCTTTACTTGTTACTAGTCTGTTAAGATTTTTTAAATTTCTTCTTGAATTAGTTTTGGTAATTTGAGTTTTTACAGGAATTTTTCCATTTCATCTAAGATGTCTAATATGTTGACATGAAGACATCTAAAATTTCTGTAAGGTTGATAATGATGTCTCCTTTTTCAATCTTGATTTTGATAATTCGTGTCTTTTCTCTTTGTGGTACATGTAGTGAAAGGTTTGTCATTTTTCTTGATCTTTTAAATGAACCAACTTTTGTTTCACTGATTGTATCTGTTGTTCTGTTTTCTATTTCATTGATTTCCCCTCTAATCTTTATTATACCTCCCTTCTGCTTGTCTCATGTTTAATCTTTTTTCTAACTTCTTTTTTTTTAAAAGACTTTATTGGGGAATGGGGGGAGGGAACAGTGTTGGGGAATCAGGGAAGGGGAACAGACAAGATATTGTCTTTTTGTTCTTCAGTCTAGTTGTGGAGGACGTTGCTTCACTGGCCCATGTTGGTATTATCATTGTGCTCTACCCGGCTGAGGCAGTCAGTTGCTCACGGCAGCTCATGGCAGCTCATGCTGGCTGCCAGCCACTCACAGTAGCTTACGGCAGTCCACTGCAGCCCCACTGCAGCCTAAGCTGTCGCCGGTGACTCACGGCAGCCCAGCTCCAGTCCGAGCTGTTGTTCTCCATCTTAGCAGTAGAGGGCAGCGTCACTGGTCCATGTGGGATCCGAACCAGCAGCCCTGCTGCTCAGAGTTCGTGCTCCCAAGCCAACTCTTAACCAATGAGCTACTCATCTGGCCCTTTTTCTAACTTCTTAAGGTGGAAGCTTAAGTTATTAATTTGAGATCTTTCTTCTTTTTTAATATAGACACATAAAACAATAAACTTTCCTCTAACCACTGCTTTAGCTGTATCTGATGAATTTTGATATGTTGTAAATTTTTTGTCATGTAGTTAAAAATATTTTCTAATTTCCTTTGTAATTTTTTTTTGGTTCAATGGGTTATTTAGGAGTATGTTGTTAATTTCCTGATATTTGAGATCCTCTAATTTCTTTCTGTTGTAAATTCTTATTTATTTAATTTTTCTGTTGTCAGGGAATGTATTTTGTATGACTTAAATCTTCTTTAATTGCTGGAGCTTGTTTTGTTGACTAGTATGTTAACTCTCCTGGAGAATGTTAAAAAGAATATGTACTCTGTTATCATTGGATGAAGTATTCTAGAAAGGTCAGTTAGGTCAATTTGATTGATAGTGTTATTCAAATTTCCTATATCCTTGCTAATTTTTGTCTAGTTGTTCTATCAATTATTGAGAATGAAGTATTGAAGTTTCTAACTATTTTTAATTTTCTATTTCTTCTTTTAATCCTGTCACTTGTTGCTTCATGTGTTTTAGAGCTCTGTTCATAGGGCTCTGCATATAAGTGTATAATTGTTATATTTTATTAGAAATTGACCCTTTTATCATTCTGAAATGTCCCCTTCTGTCTCTAGTAATATTTAATAACTTGAAGTGTATTTTGTTTGATTTTAAGATAGCCATTGCAGCTCCTTATGAATATCATTTACATGGTATTTCTTTCTTTCTTTTTTTTTTTTTTACTTTAACACATACAGTTGTCTGCCTTATCCACAGTTTCACTTTCCACAGTTTCAGTTATTCACAGTCAACTGCATTCCAAAATATTAAGTGGAAAATTCCAGAAATACATATTTATAACTTTTAAAGTACACAACATTCTGAGTAGTGAGAGGAAATCTTGCTCTGTCCTGCTAAATCCCACTTAGGATATGAATCATCCTTTTTCCAGCATATCCATGCGGTAAACACTACCTACCTGTTAGTTACCTAGTAGCTATCTCAGTTATTAGATCAACTGTTGCAGCCTTGCAGTGCTTGTTTTCAAGTAATTCTTCTTTTATTTAATAATAGCCCCAAATCACAAAGGTAAGGATGCTGGCAATTTGAATATGCCAAAGAGAAGCTGTAAAGTGTGTGTATGAGTAGCAAAAAATATAGTGTATTTAGGGTTCAGTGCTATTTGTGGTTTTGGGCATCCCCTGGGGTTTTGGAACACATCTCCCATGGATAAAGAGGGACTACTGTTTGTATCTTTGGATTTAGATTATGCCTCTTGTAGCCTCACATAATAGGATTTTTTAAAAATCTAGTTTGACAATCTCTGCCTGTTTCTTGGAGTTTTTAGTCCATTCACATGTAATAAATTTACTAATATGGTTGGAGTCATATCTGCCACTTTTGTTATTTTTTTCTGTATTTCTCATGGGTTTTTATTTTGTTCACTTTTTCTTCGTTTACTGCCCTGTTTTGTGACATATCAGTGCCTTCTGGGATGCATGGTTTCTGATGTGAAGTTATGCATTAACACATTATTCCCCTGTATCTGATGAATAATTTTACTTTTGCTGCATTCAAAGTTTCTCTCTGGCTTTGGCTTCCAACAGTTTGACTATGATATATCTAGATGTGTATCTCCTTGTGTGTGTCCTACTTGGGTTTCTTGAGAATCTTGGATCCACAAGTTAATGTTTGTCATCAAATTTGGGGAGTTTTAGGACATTATTTCTTCAAAATATATTTTACCTGCCCTTTCTCTCCTCTCTCTTCTGGTACTGCTCTTATTCTTATATTGGTATGTTTAATTTTGCCTCACAGGTCTCTGAAGCTCTTTTAATTTTTCTTCGTTCTTTTATCTCTCTAATTTTAAAGTTGCATTATTTCTATCTTTAAGTTTACTGATTATTTTTGCATCTAAAATCTGCTGTTGAGTCCCTTTAATAAATTTTTTTAAAAAAGATTTTTATTGGGTAATTGGGGGGATGGGAACAGTGCTGGGGAATTAGGAGAAGGGGAACAGACAAGTTGCTGTCGTTTTGTTCTTCAATCTAGTTGTGGAGGACACTGCTTCACTGGCCCAAGTTGGCACCATCATTGCGCTCTTCCCCAGGAGAGGCAGATCAGTCGCCGGCTTCTGGACGGCCGCTCACTGCGGCTGCTGGCCGCTCACGCTGGCTGCTGGCTACACACGGTAGCCCATGGCAACCCACTGCCACAGGGACTGCAGCCTACGCCGTCGCCAGCGACTCACGGCAGCCCAGCTCCAGGTTGAGCTGTTGTTCAGCATCTTAGCTGTGGAGGGCAGTGTCACTGGCCCTCATATGTGGGATCCGAACCGGGGCCCTCTGGCATCCCAAGCGAGTTCTTAACCATCGCGCCACTCGGCCGGCCCCCTTTAATAAATTTTTAATTTAAGTTATTATACTTTTAAACTGCAGAATGTCCATTTGATTTGATTTTATAATTTCTCTTTGTTGATATTTTTTGAATCATTGTTGTAATATTTTCATTCAATTCTTTAAACATGGTTTTAAAAATTAGTCTTTGAATAGATATATAATTGCTGCTTTGAAGTCTTTGATAAATCCAACATCAAGGCCTACCTGGAAACAATATTTATTTACGGCTCTTTTCTGTTGGTGTGGTTACACTTTCCTATTTCTTGGCATGTCTCATAATTTTTGTTGTTGCTGAAAATGGGACATGTTAGATAAATATTGTAGATATTATGGATTCTGAATTTCTCCCAAGTGTATTGTTGCTGTTTTGTTTTTGTTTACTAACTTGCCTGAACACATTTGTAGAATCTGTTTACCCACCACTGTGTAACTGCTGAAGTCTCTGCTCAGTTCTTAAAAAATTGTCATTCTTCCTTTTAAGCCTGAATTCATAGGGATCACACTGTATTTGCATAGATTAATGGTCAATGAATGGTCAGGTATTGTGGTCAAACATCTCAAGCCAGTAAAGTTTTCACCCTCTGGCAACAGGTCTGTGTGTGTGTTGGGGAGCACATTTAAAATTCAGGTAATTTTTAAGTATGTTATGGCTTTGCTTACTTCCAGATTTCTTTGCCTCTCCTTTGCACATATACATAGGTTTATAGTCAGTCAGTGATACGTGGTTAACTTGGGCCCTCTCCAGTTTTTCCTAGATAAGTGTGTGGAGAGCTTATGAAGGCCCCCTATGATGGTTGGTTATTTATTTATTTATTTATTTATTTTACAAATACCATATGATCTGACTTATATAAACGAACTAAAAAACAAACAAACAGAAATAGACTCATAGATACAGAGAACAAACTGATGGTTGTCAGATGAGAAGCGGGTGAAAAAGGTGAAGGGATTAAGAACTACAAATTGGTAGTTACAAAATAGTCATGGGTATATCAAGTACAGCATAGAGAACATACTCAATAATGTTGCAACAACTATGTATAATGCTAGGGATGTTCTTATTTCTCAGATATTCCTATTAAGTTTCTGGCTGATCAGCCATTCTGCTGCTAGCCCTAGCCACCACTGCAACCTCAGGCTAACTGAGCTGCTGGTCTTCTCTGGTTTGTTTGCCACTTAGATTGCCATTGTTACTCACAATGCTGCTGAATGTGGAGTTTTACCATGCTGTACTCCAAATCAAATTAGCTCCTTCTGGCAGTGAACATTATGGAGTGAGCCAGAGGAGGGGGATGGGAAGGTAGGCAAGAATGTCAGGCATATTCCCACTGTTTACACCTGAAGTTCAGTAGCTTTTTATGAATAACCATTTCTCATTATAATGTATACCTCTGGTTGGTTTTCAGAGTCCTGAATGGGTTGTTTTTGACAATTATATCCAGTTTCATCATTGCTTTTTGGGGAGAGAAACTGTTGAACTACTCACTTCACCATACTGGACAGCCTGCCCCTGCACTGGTCATTTTTAATCGTTCCTCAGCTGATTCTGATGTGAAACCAGAGTTGACAATCACCAAACTAGAGTATGATTACAGGAGGATGAATTTTTATTTCACTTCATTCAGTAAACGTTTATTGAACAGTATCAAACACTGGAGACAGTGGAGGATACAAAGATAACTGAAACCATCCCTCTTCTTTAGTAGTAGGCAGTGGGAAAAATAGAGGGAAAAACCAATAATGCAGTACAACCACAAGCATATAGGGATGGGTGATGCTGGGTTTGGGAGCATGTCTACAAAGAACAATGCCTACAACCCATCATTTTTCTGAAACATGCTGATCGGTTGTCAGAATATTTTCAGAAAGCAATATAGCCATTAAGCAGATCCATACTTCACATGAGTCTGAATAAATTACTCATCTGGGGAATGTAGGTCAATTTCCCAAATTTATATGGTGGTTACAAACATAACTTTAAAAAAAATGAATATTTTAATTCATATAAAGTTTAATGATTTTTTTTCTTTTTTTTATGGATCAAACCGGCAACCTTGGTGTTATGAGCACTGTGCTCTAACCAACTGAGCTAACCGGCCACTCCTAAAGTCTAATGAGTTTTTTATGCTTTATTTTCAACTGGACTATGATGATTTCATAACCTTAATTTATGCAAATAAATTCAGGAATAGCAATTCAATCGCAGAGTCATTATGGACAGTGTGACATGGTGTTATGGTTTCCAGAATGGAGAGCCCACAAAAACATACCATAGAGGTATAGGAAGAAATATTAGCACTTTTATTTTTTAAAGAAAATCAAATTTGGTCTTTAAAATTTTTCTATTGACTGAATGTTTCATAAAGTGAGAATATTTATACAGTAGTATATATATAGAACTTATAAATAAACAAATGCATATAGGTGGCATCTCCCAACATTTTTGGATCAAGAGTACTCATTCATAAAAGTTGGAGACCACTAGTTTTATTGGAAAGAATACTAACCAAGTTCAGCTACCAACTTACTGTGTGTACATGGGCAAGTTACAAAAATGCTATAGGTCTTCCACCATCAATAAATGAGGAGCCTGGTATAAACATCCCTGAAATTTCTTCCCGCTCTGGAATTCTATCAGTGGTTTTATTTTCGCTTTTCCTGTCAAAAATAATTAGGAAGTGGTAAGAGCAAAAGGTTAACTTTGTTGTTCATCATTTGAATTAGATGCAGGTGTAAGTCTATTTCTTAGCCCCTGGAGTATTTCCAGAGAAAGCTTTCTGTACCTTGGCTACATTCCTTCTCTGTGGTTCTGCTGGTTATAGGTATGATGATGTCATACACACTTTAAATTCTGCTAAATTTAGGCATATTAACTGAGGACATAACACAACATAACACATATTAACAGAGGCCATAACTAATTAATCTGTAACTGTCTATATCTACTTAGATATAGTTACAGATGCATGGGTGCATGTATGCACATGCAAATCAGCCCTTAACTATTGCTTAATTTCATTGCCTTCATAAATTAAAATTCAGAAAGTTTCAAGGCTTAAACTAAGTACATAAAGAACATCAAATGTAGTTTTAATTGTTAAAAGACCCACACACACCCATATATATCAAGTTTAGTATCTACTCAGAAACTGACTTTTATTTTATTTTATTTTTATTTATTTCTTTTAAAGATTTTTATTGAGGAGTTGGGAAAGGGGAACAGCCAAGTTTTGTCCTTTTGTTCTTCTGTCTAGTTGTGGAGGACATCGCTTCACTGGCCCATGTTGATATTATCATTGTGCTCTTCCCAGCTGAGGCAGTTGGTTGCTGGCCATTGGGTGGCCACTCACGGCGGCTCACGACAGCCCACTGCAGCCCACTGCAGCCTACACTGTCGCCGGCCACTCACGGCAGCTCAGCTCCAGGTTGAGCTATTGTTCATAATCTTAGCTGTAGAGGGCGCAGCTACTGGCCCATGTGGGATTCGAACCGGCGGCCCTGTTGTTCAGAGCTTGTGTTCCTACCAACTGAACCACTCGGCTGGCCCAGAAACTGACTTTTAGGTAAAAGATTATTTTGTAAATTTCGATGCAATTAAAAGCTCTTGAAGTGAATAAACCTTCATATAGCTCTTTAAGTTTAAAGAAATTTAAATTTTACATATTCTATTTAACTCCTCTAAAAGCATTATTCAACTTTAAAATTCAATACAGTAAAATGTTAGACTTCAGTGTTCATGGATCGTATTTAGACTATTGGTAGTTTTTATTTAAATAATTAGTTACTTATTATAACATAGTTCCTTAAAACTGCATTTTTCTGACTTAGTTTTGTTTGCCAGCTTTAGGAAATAAATCAGAATTATTAACTAGTACAGTATTTTAGTATCTAACCCTTCACATGCTCTCTTTTATTAGAATTCAAAACTTGAGGAAACTTTAAAGCATAACAAAGATTTGTTTTTTCCTAAATAATTTGGATTTTTGTTTCAAATGAAATATGAAATAGAAACTGATGATAGTGTCATGAACCATTACCATGAAGCTCAAGTATTAAAAACCAGTTGATGTGATTTACCTCTGAGAATGGAATAATCACGTTATGGAACATTCTATATAATAAACACTTCATTTTAAAGGGAAAATTACAAGAAAAGGAACAAAAAACAACACAACAAAAAGAATGATGAATTATAGCTATTTTGATGTAACTAAATGTCAAAAATATGAGCTCATGAGAAGATGCCTGTAGACTCTAGAATGAAAGTACAGTAGCCCCCCTGATTTGCAATTTCCCTTTCCAGCTTTCAGTTACCCATAGTCAACTGCAGTCCAAAAATTTTAAATGAAAAATTCCAGAAATAAACAATTCTTATTTTTTAATGATTCACCATTCTGAGTAACGGGATGAAATCTCATGCTGTCCTGTTCCATCCCACCAGGAGGAGAGTCATCCTTTGTCCAGCATATCCATGCTGTATACACTCCCTGCCCATTAGTCACTTAGTAGCTGCCATCTTGGCTACCAGATCAACTGTTTCGGTATCACAGTGCTTGCGTTCAAGTAACCCTTATTTTACTTAATAATGGCCCAAAGCATAAGAGTAGTGATGCTGGCAGTTCAGATATGCCAAAGAGAAGATGTAAACTTTATCATAGGTGTGTGTATATAGGAAACAACATATATATAGGATTCAGTACTATCTGCAGTTTCAGGCATCAACTGGGGGTCTTGGAACATACCTCCCGTAGGGTAAGGGGTGGGACTACTATAAAGAGAAAAGAGCAAATAAAGAAAAACAGGATAAATATTAGAAAATTTAAATGTTCTATAAGTAGGAAAAAAAGGAAAGTCTTAAACTTCATAATTAATTTTATTTTGTATAGTAATGGAATAAAGGGAGGAAGGAAAATACCACTTTAAACTTAGACCTGTATAAGCACAGCCTGTACTTTGTAACCTGCTAGGATAGAATGCACTTGTTTTGCTGCTGCTTGGAATAGCCAGTTAGGAGCAAATTTCACAAATGTTTCCAATTGGCAACCAATCCACAACTTCGAATTTAAGATTCTCACCTTTAGTTTTAATGCTGATCATAGACTAAAACTAGATATTCACCATGCAGGAGGGTGAGGAAGACATTGGCCATTTCCATGCTAGCACCGGGTCCAGGGATTAAAGACAGAAGCCCACCCTACTCCACCAGGCCCAGAGCCACTCACCCTTGCAGCTCTGTGCTACTTGTTTAGCAGAGGCTAGGTTTACTTGCATTATTATGTATCCATTTTGGCCTTTCTTCTGCTTTTGATTTAGGTCATCTCTTTTGCTTTTCCTAATTCTTTTTAAAGATTGGGAAATGGGTCAAGGTTTGGAAGGTTTTTCTATTTCATTTGGGCAGCTTGCTTTTCCCATGGCATACCACTCATACACTCCCACTTTCTTTTCAAATTTTCTCTAGACGAGAGGACTTTTTAATATTAACTTTTTTTAAAGTATGATTTCAAATCCACAGAAAAATGAAAAGGATAGTTCAGAGAGCTCCCACATAGCTCCATATTGTGAACATCTTTCATTACAAGGTAGACCAAGGGCTTTTTACCCAAATCCGTGGATTGACTTCAAGGATGCCATGAGCTCATGAAATTTATGCCAAATTGTATATTTTTGAATGAAAATACATTTCAATTAATTCAAGAGCTAAATAGGCTGTATTTTTATTTTTATCAATCCTTTTTCCGTAGGTGCAATCTCTGCCCTCGTGTTTTCCGCCCTGCTGATACAATTTTTGGTTTATTAGAGCATAATCTCTAAATGTATAATTATACAGTATGCAAGGGCAGATTTTTGTGTACAAGAGGACTGACCAAAGGGTTCTGTATCACACCCTGTAATTCTGAATCACTTGACATTGTGTGTTCACATAAAGCATATTAACTCTATTGTTTGACTAGTCCAGTGTTCCTTCAAATGGGTATGTCTATACTACATTAAGTCCTCAACGTAGAGCCTAAGGGCTCTGCATCAGAATTGCCTGGGCTCCCTATCCAGAAAATTTTGCATTTTTATCAATCCCCTGAAAGGATTTGGATACACAATGTATCTAAATCATTTTTATAGACTGTCTAAATTTTGAACATTAATCTAAAAGCAAAGGGTATTTAAAAGTAGTACAGAGCAGCCAGTTAGCTCAGTTGGTTAAAGCGCGGTGCTCATAACACCAAGGTTGCAGGTTCGATCCCCACATGGGCCACTGAGCTGTGCCCTTCACAACTAGATTGAAACAACTACTTGACTTGGAGCTGAATGGGTCCTGGAAAAACACACTGTTCCCCAATAAAAATAAATATTAAAAAAATGCTTCTAAAAAAAACCAAAACAAAAACCAGTACAAAAACACTACTGTTTTCTCTTGAAATTTTAAGGGGGAAAAAAACATGAAATTACTATGGGCTCATTTTTCTCTTGTGTCTATATAGAGATCTTTCTCACTCCCCTTTAGTTCTAAAGATAAAAGATAGTTACTAGAGATCTAGGATTCTGTGAAAACTCCCCCTAGTTAAAACTTCCTTTTCTAAGTATTTTGAATATTTTAAGTACATTTTTTTGTCATTGTCTAACACTAGTGTTTTGCTTCAGACTTACAGATTCTAGTCTAATGTTAGAAGATTATTCATCCAAGTTCAGCCCCCAAACAAAGAGAGCCAAGAAGAGCCTTCTCTCTGGGGAGGAGAAGGAAAATCTGCCAAGCGACTATATGGTGCCCATTTTCTCAGGACGGTGAGTACACATTCTCTTCCTGGCTCTGACTACTAGAAAGTGGAGAGTAAATGTTGTCAGGTAATAATATAATAGCAGTTAACATTTACTGAGCACTTATTATGCACTGGTTGAGAAAGTTCTGAAGAACCTTGGAATTCTGCACTAAGGAAGATGTGTTCAGATAGTGACTACCTATATACGAGTACAGTCACTACAGGTAAAGTAGAAAGAAAGGTTCAAAGCTCTAAAATGTTGGGTGAACTAGAATAACAAAATCAAATGAAATGTTTAGATAATTGGAAAATATCTTGGTTGCCTGTGTGATTAATTATTATTCATTAGGAAGAAAAAAATCAGCATAGACTAAAGTAAAAGAATCACATCATAATTTGAATGCTTAGCTTATATTTATTGAATGTAAAATAGATTACTATTTATTTGTAAATGTCAAACAAAATAACCACTAAATCACAAGCCTGTTTAATGCCAAATTTCTGTGTTAAAGATTTTTTTGAATGATAATAATATATAAAGGAATCTTGAAAAAACAATTGTCTGAGACACCAAATTAAAGTTTAGTGGAAAATTTCTGAGCCTCCTTTTGAATAGAGAATTATTTTATTTTATTTATTTATTTTTATAGATTTTATTGGAGAATAGGGAAAGGGGAATAGACAAGTTGCTGTCCTTGTGTTCTTCAGTCTAGTTGTGGAGGACGTCGCTTCATTGGCCCATGTTGGTATTATCATTGTGCTCTTCCCTGGTGAGGCAGTCGCTCGCCCACCATTGGACAGCCGCTCACGGCGGCTCACGGCAGCTCACGCCTGCTGCCAGGCAGCCCCACTGTAGCCCACGCCATCGCTGGCAATTTATGGCAGCCCAGCTCCAGGTCAAGCTGTTGTTCACCATCTTAGCTGTAGAGGGCGCAGCATCACTGGCCCTCATGTGGGATCCAAACCAGGGCCCTGCTGCTCAGAGCTGGCGTCCCAAGGCAACTCTTAACCAACGTGCCACTCGGCCGGCCCTGAGTGGAGAATTATTAATAAAGTTAAAGTGATACTCAAAATAAGTCATCCTTGAGGGCAAATGCTATCAGAAAATCAGTAAGGAATAATGTGGTTGTGATATTTGTTTTCCTGTGTTTTTCTTCCCACTGCCCTCTGATGTCTCCTTTCTGAATTGTTTCAGAGACTAATGTCATTAATTGCTCTGAACCCAATTAGGAAGGTAAGGGGATAAATACTATTCTATTTTTAGCTTTTTATTTGATACCATTGATTTTTAGATATCTGATTTTTAAAAGTGAACTTTCCAGAGAAACTTGCTTATATTACTAAGTATGCCTTCTCAGTCTCACCTCTTCACAGTTAGTTTAAAATGCACTTATATTCGTTATAGGAGATGGCTACGGTAGAGAAGTGAAATATTTTATTTTCTGCATTTTTCCTATTAAAATTAATCATTTAAAACTTACATCAATTTAGCATTAACTTTCATGGCATGCCTCTCCACCTGTGTGGACATGAAATGAAGCTTCTTACCGTCTTCTCTCTGCCCTTTACCTATAAACCATTTTCTCTCTTCCAGTCTGGTCTCAAGAAATGATAATTGTGATAAAAGAAAATGTGAACATAAATTTATCTTTCACGTTTTATTTCCAGCTCTCCTTTGTTTTTTCTATGGAGCCATCTCCTGTATTCTATTACTATGTCTAAAATAATATTTCATAATGGTGTTGACAGTGTTAGCAATCTAAGAAGAGGATGGGAAAGAAATGAACATTTGTCGAGTGCCTATTGTTTTCTGGGAATCATACTAGGTGCCTTATATAAACTGTCTTGCTAAATCTTCAATACAGCCTTGGAAAGGGATTAATATGTCAATTTTTGGAGAAGGAAATCAAATATCTGACCTGCTGCAAGTCAACTGGCTGGTAGTGGAAGAGCTGAGAGGCTCCTTAGGATTGGCTAATGCAATCTACATGCACTGTGTAATTATAATGCATTTCTGGAAAATACCATTTCTCTGGATGGCATTTGAAAATTACTTCTCACTCTCTAATAATTTGACTTTACTGTGTCAACAACAGGTTTTGGGTTGAGACTGTGAAAGAGAGAGTATTGGGGAGGTTTTAAATTCATTTTAAATTGATAATAGTGTCTTTTTGTCAGCATGTTAGCATCATTTTCTTGTATCCAGATAATAGCAGGGTTATCACTGACATGTACTTACATTTACATAAAGGAGAATATCCCTGCTGTCCTGGGTAAATATATATACACACACACACACACACACATATATATATATATATACATACATATATATATATATATATATATATATATTTATATATATTTGTTCTTGAGTGTGTGTACTTGAGTTCTCATGTGAAATAGAGTTGTTGCGTTTTTTTTTTTTGAGGTTAAACTTACTTGTAAATGGAAAAGGGAAGGAGACTGTGACTCCATTCTGCCCTCTAGAGCGGTCAACATGTCCACTGTTAGAAGTAATGTGAGCTTCAAGTTCTCTTACATAGAGTTGTCTCAACTCAAGGCAAGACTAACGTTGAATATAATCCATTATTATATATCTTGTACTATATTAAAAAGCTCATTTCAAATCTCTCTATTGTATATTAGCCTTTATAGAGAATCCCATGCATTTTCATGATGGATTGTTTTGTATTAACTTATTAATTCATTCACTCCCAATCTCATTAAAAAAAGAATAGAGGTAATTATGTCAGGACACTAAGCTAAAAATCTTCCATCTTCTTTTTTCTCCCCCTAAATTATAGTGGATATATTACTGACTTCATTAGTAGAGGCTATATTATAAATATTTGGAGAGATAGAGATAAGGACAAGTAAATTAACACTTAATCACCAAGTTTAGTAAGAAACAAGTAGACTGGTCATGTCTACCAGATGTTTTAGTAATATTCCATGAGAAGTTCTGAACTTGAGCAAAGGTTGAGTCCTGTTCCTGAGCAAACTGCATAGCTTCAGGAGCCAGGAATTTGTTAACACAATAGCAGTGTTTGCTCAAATTTGGAGGTAATTATTTTTATAAGAAAACAAATGTACAATTAATTCTGCCTTAAGAGGTATAAGGGGGCTCAATTTCAAAAGAATCTCAGTATAATCAATATACTCCCTCACTGAAACATCTAATGGGGTTGACAACAAAGGTATGGAAGGAGGTTAAAAATAATCCAAGTATTTTGAACATTAATAAATCATAGCACAAATTCTATCATAAACTGCTACATTAGGCACAGCACTTTTGGATACTACCACTCACTTGCCATTATCATTAATTATGAAGAAAAACAAGTCCCTTTTATAAATATCAGACTTCAATTGTGACTTTGATCATTTCTTTTCATCAGAGCTATGTGCAAGCACAAATGAAGATTGTCATATTAAACATGCATGCGTACATATATACATATATACACTATATATGCACACATAATCTTTATTATCTTAGAAAGAAACCCAGTAGGCCTAAGGATCTCATGTAAATTTAGAACTTACCTATACATGCAGCAGCTCTGGGCAATGCATTACACCAGCTGAGTTACAGAATCCAGATAAGCACATAGTCATGTATCAGAATCACAGGCACATGAACGGCATCTCATTTTACAATATCATCTTTTCTAGAGGGAAGTCATAACTTAATCTTTTCTTATAGGCTCAATCATATTTAAACACACTAAGGAAACCAAGGACATAAACTTGGGCAAGTTACCTAACTTCCCAGAGCCTTGTTACGATATATCTAAAATTGAAATGATACAGTTTACCTCATAGTGTTGTTGGGATAAAATGAGATAATGTATATAAAAAGGACTTGGCAAAGCACCAGGACCATAATAGGTATTATTACGGTTGTTATCATTATTTGTTAAGGTGAAGATCATTTCCATGTGTGAAGAATTAGCTTGTGATTTACCAAGTTTTTCAATCAGATTCTCTTTGGGCACCACAATGTCTGAGGTCTGCTACTTTGAACTTAGTAAAATTAGGCAATCTTATCACTGCCATCCACAATATCCACCTTTTGCCATTATTATATTTTAGCCAAGTGCATGTCAGTGGAGTTACAGACACAGAAGAAGAAAGAATTAAAGAAGCTGCTGCTTATATAGCCCAAAGGAATCTTCTTGCTAGTGAGGAAGGAATCACAACATCCAAACAGTCCACAGTATCAAAACAGTCTATGTCCACTCTTCACCAAGAGGAAGCTTTTGAGAAGAAGTCGAGGAAAGTTGCAATTCGAGAAAAAGCAGAACACCTGTCACTGAGAAAAACAGTAAGAAAATAATTTAATTAACATACAAAAGTAGAAATACATGTGACATTGTGTGTGTGTGTGTGTGTGTTGATATAGATTAATTTGTTTCATTTGAATAAATATGCGATCTTGTGGAGAAATGAAACTAAAGAAAACAAAGAGAAAGACATCTAAATGCATAGGTTAAAGAAACACAAACTTAATAGTTATAAACTTCATGAAATTTTAGGTTCTACAGAAATTAAGGTTCTAAAGAACCTTAAGAAGTCCACTTTAGGGAAGTAAAATAATGGAGCTCAGACTTAGAGTATTAAAAATTAAATGGTGTGCGTGTTTTAAAAAGGGGCAAGGAATATGCATTTGATTTAAATACAAAAGTAAGACTTCAGATAGAAAAGTGATGATTTTGGATTCTGCTTATTATTTTAATAACATTACTTTTTTTTAAAAGTTTTATTGGGGAATTGGGGAAGGGAACAGTTTTGGGGGATTGGGGAAGGGCAACATTGTGTTTTTCCAGGACCCATCAGCTCCAAGTCAAGTTGTTGTCCTTCAGTCTTGGTTGCAGAGGGTGCAGCTCAACTCCAAATTTAGTTGCCGTTTTCAATCTAGTTGCGGGGGGCTCAGCGCACCATCTCATGCGGGAGTCGAACCTGCAACCTTGCTGTGTGCTCTCACCAGCTGAGCCATTCGGCCGTCCATTGGCGGCTCAGCAGCAGCAGCAGCTCAGTTCGGGTGCAGCTCACTGGCCCATGTGGGAATTGAACCAGCAACCTTGTTGCTCAGAGCTTGCATTCTAACCAACTGAGCCACCTGGCCACCCTATACAGGTTACTTTGATTTCATAATGTTCTGATTTTTTTTTTCAGTTAGAAGAAACTGAAGCATTTCATAGAAAGTTGAATGAAGATCATCTTCTCCATGCTCCTGAGTTTGTCATTAAACCTCGTTCTCACACTGTTTGGGAGAAAGAAAATGTAAAATTACACTGCTCTGTATCAGGCTGGCCAGAACCTCGTGTCACATGGTATGTTATCTTTATGAAAACTACTCAGAGAATCAATTATACAAAGTTAATTTTACCTCTAGTGAAAACATTCAGCATTATAAATATGCAAGGATTAATGAAAGAATTTGCAAGTTTGTATAGAATTTTTAAATAGTGAAGAAAGGATACTGGGATGTATAATATATGTATGGGAAGAAAGAACATTATGATGCATTATGATACTTTATAATCCTATCATACAATGGTTCTTTATCTTATATAAAGTGTTAAGATTTCACCAACATTTTTACATGCAAAAAAAATATGTGTCTATAATTGCTATGGACTGTAAAAATTTGTTCCCATTAAATATAGCTATCATTTTGTGACCATAAGCAGTACTGCCTTTAAAAAAATAATTAAAACCCAAAGGGCTCCATCTCTACTCCTCACATAAGGTGAAGTCACAATGTGTTTTTTAAAACCAAAAAAAAAGAGGGCAATTGATGGGAAATATTACTCAATATGGGGCCTGAAGAAATTTTCTTTCCATAAAGAATAAGCACCCCCTTACTCCTTTCATTATATATCTTATTGCAATTGTCAATGATTTTGTGATCCCTGAACTCAGAATTTTCCTGTTGTATGTCATTAATGTCTGCCACAGAGAGCAGAAATATGAAAATGATTGAGCCAACTCAAAAAGGTGTTTTCCACTTTATTCTCTGACACAAGTATTTTGCAGGCTATTTTCTTACCCTCAAGAATGGTGGGAAATGTACCCTACATTGCAGTATAAACACTACACCGAATGGCATTGTCACTCACAGAGCACCTACCTCCTTCTTTCTTTCTCATTATCTCTAATGTTGGTCACACACCTGGCTAGCATGAACGGAGGTAGCTGACAAGCTAGACCCAGTTACCTGTTTAAGGTTAGTCTTAAGGAAGAGGTGGTGAGTTTTTAAAAACTCACCTATGATATCAATATCTCTTTAAAATTATTGAATTTACTTACAATTTTTCTGGTATGTATACTCAATTCAAGGTTCTTGAGTTTGAAACCCAAAGAATGAAACCCCAAGTCAGCTAATTTTATTATCAAGGCGAATAATTTATAGTAAACAAAAATGAGAAATGTAGGAACATATTTCAATAAAAATAAAGTTTTAAAAAATCAATTTACAAACTTTAAAGTATAAAAGTATACTATAGTAAATTAGGAATCAACCCATCTTTGCCCTACCTTTCCCTGTGACTATAGAGTTGCACAATTTGGCCTATTAAAAGGACACTTTCTCTTCAAAAACGGATTTCTTTCCACCCGAAAAAAAAATCCAAACTTTCCTATGGAAATGCATAAAGAATAATAAATTTTCAACTCTAAGAAATATTATTTGGTCAGTGAAAATAACTCCTCTTCTTTCATAAGTTCAAATGTACTAGTAATATTAATAAATGAATAATCAGAGTCCTTAATCAGGTAGATATATTCTCTGTTTTTCTGCTTTTCTTTTTTTAGTTGGAGAATTGGCAGAGGGAAACAGTGTTGGGGAATTGGGGAAGGGGACGAGCCAAGTTGTTGTTCTTCAACTTTAGTTGGGAGGGTGCCAGTCGCCATCTGGCTGCCCGTCAGCAGCTCGTGGCCTCTAAATTCAAGGTGCTGTGTTCAATCTTAGTTGCGGGAGGGCATAGCCCACCATCGAACAGGCAGTCTTGTTAGGAGCACGAGCTCTCACCTGCTGAGCCATCCTGCCGCCTGTTGGCAGTTCAGTGGCATCTCAGGTCGGGCACAGCTTCACTGGCTCACGCTCTTAAACTAACTCAACCAATGAAACCACTCGGCCAGCCCTGCTATTTTTTAAAAAATAGATTTTATTGGGGAAGGGAAACAGTGTGTTTTTCCAGGACCCATCAGCTCCAAATCAAGTTGTTGTCTGGGGGGCACAGCCTAGAATTTCATGCAGGAACTGAACCGGCAACCTTGTTGTTAAGAGCACACGTTGTAACCAATTGAGCCATCTGGCCTCCCACTGGCAGCTCAGCTCAAGTCGTTGTCTTTAATCTAGTTGCAGAGGGCGCAGCTCACTGGCTCATGTGGGAATCGAACCAGCAACCTTGTTGTTCAGAGCACACACTCTAACCAACTGAGCCACCCAGCTGCCCTTGCTTTTTAAAAAATTAGAGTTAAAGGTGATTTTCAAAAGGGTACAAAATAATCTCTGGGAGATAAAAGTTAACTTCTTGAGCATTTATTTATTCTGTTAAATACACGGCAACTAGAATACAAACATGCTTAAGTACCATCGATGGTACTATTTATTAAGCCAGAATGATGTGGTTCCACAAAGACAGGGCTCGAACTATGTTGGAGATTAAATTCCTTACATTGTGTTTTGCTGGCTGGAGAAGGGGTAATTTAAAAACAAACTAAGAAGATAGAAACTCCCCAGAAAAATTTGCAATGATCAAATTGTCAACCCTTAGCATTCTAGTTATACTGCAAAATAGAAATAGTGTCCATTTCCAGTTATTCTCAATAATGGAGCTGAGCAGTAGTACGATTCTTTCCAAAACTTTCATATCTGGCTTTGAAATATTTATTTCCTCATCATGTGAATTTTATGTCCTAGAGGCTCCTTTGAAACAAAACTAAAAATATAGAGACAAGATTTGTCTCAGGAACAATTGGGAGGCTGTTCACTTACTGGGAAAAGCCTTCTCTAGAACCTACACTTCCTTTAGTGCTTGGAGAAGACAACTTCATTCTTTCTCCAACGTTCTCCCAGTAGGGATGGATCAGCATTTCACAGAAATTCCTGTCGCCTTGCAAGTCAAGTGAAAAGTAAATATTAAAACAAAAGAACTAAGGGACCACTAAGAGAGTAGTTAACCGTGCTTCAGAGAGCAAGATTACCCCTGGATAAAGCTGAAATTTGGACAATCAGCTAGCAGATAACTGAAAATTAGCTATGGCAATAAACAAATCAGATCCAAGATTTGTGGGGCATGAAGCTTATGCCATTTGGTAAGCACGCTTTACAAAAAAATCAGTTGTATGAATTACATGTAGAGCCTTGCAGAGATCTGTGTTAGTGACAGACCCTGAAACTTCAGCTTTACTGACTCCAAGGTAAATCTACCCCTGGGAGTAAACTTCTATGTGGGATTAGTATACCTTCCTGGGTTTGTTGCCTTTTAAAAAATAATCATTAAATGAAGCTCTAATTTAACTTTGAAACGCTAGTACAGCGTGTGCCATCTTCAGTAAGCATCCTTCCCTTTGATGAGCAGAGAACCCACAACCTAAGCAAGAGCCAAGGTTGTTGGTGACAACTTCGCTGGCATTTATGCCTTTTTGGTACCCGACTGCAGCTTCCTGGGCCTGACACTGAAAACAAGCATGAAAGAAATACATACTTGAGAATGATCTTCCTGAATAGAAGGAGGTAAATTATAGGAATAAGTTCATGATAATGCTTTGTGCAGTCATGCTGCCTCCACTTGTACCAGGTCCTTAGCCACATCTTTCAAAGACATGTGTGCCTGGGGCCTGGTTCCCTCGGAGCCCTTTCCAAAGATGGTTTGGTTCTAAGTTTCCACTAGGTACCCTCGGGTCATGGGAATCCTTGAGGTCTAACAAATGATATGAACACGTAGCAGCTGCTCTATGACAAATCCCACATACTGACCAAATCTAGCAAAATGGAATCTAGAGGTTACCTGGAGAGTGCTAAACGACAGGGGCACACATCACTTATCATAGCCAGGTGCAGAGATGCTGAGGAGCACTGTCTTATTCCCAACCCACTCTGAGAACAGAAGGAAGCCTGTTTAAGCCTGGGGTAAGAAGTTAGTTGCAGAGGGGCGCTGCTGCACCATCACAGTGAAGCTGGCCATCCTGAAGGAGGGCCTTGTCAACACAGGAGGGAAAGCATATATGTCGTGAGAAAACCAAAGTTGTTCTGCTTAATAGGCTGTTATATTTATACAATAGTATGTATAATAAGCTATATATTGGTTTAAAGGGAAGGGGCAAAAATTATGTTTGTACAATCAGGAAGCTCCACATCCACAGCTTTCTCATCCACCGTTTCAACCAACAGCAGATCAAAAATATTCGAGGGGGAAAAATCTCAGAAAGAGTCAAAAAGCAAAACTTGAATTTGTTACGTGCTGAGCACTATGCTGGACCCACGCAAATGAAGTGATGTGTAGGCATACCCTATGGTAGCCTATATGCAAATACTACATCATTTTATAGAAGGGACTTGAGGATCTGTGGATTTTGGTATCCATGGGGGTCCTGGAACTAATCCTCTGTGGAGGACCGTGTTTTGTTTACTTGCATAAAGAAACTCTGGGGGCTGGCTGAGGGCTCAGTTGGTTAAGGGTCACCGGTTCGATTCCCACATGGGCCAGTGAGCTGCGCCTGAGCTGAGCTGCCCTGAGCTGCAGGATGGCTCAGCTGGTGAGAGCACATGTTCTGAATGTGCTCTCACCAGAACACATGCTCTGAACAACAAGGTTGCCTGTTCGACTCCCGCATGTGATGGTGAGCTGTGCCCACCTGCAACTAAGCTTAAACACGGCACCTTGAGCTGAGCTGCCCTGAGCTGCCAATGGGTGGCGGCCGGATGACTCAGTGGTTAGAGCGTGCGCTCTTAGCAACAAGGTGTCTGGTTCGACTCTTGCATGGAATGGTGTGGGCTACACCCCCCGCAACTAAGATTGAACAGGGCACCTTGAGCTGAGCGGCCTTGAGCTGCCAACGGGCAGCTAGATGGCGACTGGACTTGGAGCTGAGCTAGTGTGAATTCTTCACATTGCCCCTAAAGTCATCAGCAAACGGACACTTAAAGAAACTGTCATTAGGCATGGTAATAATTCATAACCTGGGAATGAAATAGTAAGAGAAATTTCTCTTGGGCTGTCGGAGAAGTCATGACGTATATTTTTTATATTTTTTTCCTTGCGAAAAAGCATCATGACTTTTCCGGCAACCCAATATCTTAGGAAGAGTCTAGAGATTTGGAAATCTTATTCTATTTTTGCAAATTATGAGAATTTATAAGTTCCATAATAAAATCATGTATTGAATTTGTTTACAAGATTATAGTTATTCACAATGTATTTAAATTTAGCAGTTTCTACCATATCATCTCAGGAAAACAACCTACATTCAAAATTATTTATAATTACCTCCCAATATCAGGGTTTGGGGTTTCATTTTAGATTTTTTCTTATCTATATAATTCCCAAATCTATCCAAATAGGATAGATCTCTCTTAGCTAATTAGTTTTTAAAGTGGGTAATAGCTCTTTATTCAAAACATAAGGTTGGGTTCTAAGCATTAATCACATTTTTAGTGGGATTCAACATGATAAAGATCATTTTGACATGCATTGTTTGCTGATATTAAAAAAATTACAGTGAAGCCTTTTT
The DNA here is from genome assembly GCF_001890085.2 of Hipposideros armiger. NCBI lineage: Eukaryota > Metazoa > Chordata > Mammalia > Chiroptera > Hipposideridae > Hipposideros > Hipposideros armiger. Next base: position 848,226 of record NW_017731783.1, read on the forward strand.
CCTTGACCATGCTTTACACCACCAAAGAACTTTCATTGTTAACCTTGTTATCAAAGTCAGTCCAATATCCAAACAAACATTTGTTCAGGGGAATTGAGTGTGTGTTTTACACAAATAAATAAAGAGTATTATTCTAGAAATACATATAGTATAATGGAAGCTCCTTAACTGTTCATAGACTCTACATGAAAATGATAAGGAAAATGGTATACATCTCAATATTCGCAAGAATTTCAGAAACCTCTTGACAAATAATCCCAGAGTGCAGATTACTCTCCAAAATTAGCTGATGACTGGCCAGTTTAGAATTTCACTTTCCAGAAATAACAAGCTGAGAAGCATATACAGAGCAGCCTGAAAATCCTTCTTTTGTTTGCTGACTTAATACTGAAGGCAGCTAGTGTCAAGTGACTTGGAACCTAAGTGCCTCTGTGAATTCCTTGGAGGAGAGAATTGAATTGCTTCTTAACCTAATCCTTGTCTGCTGCTTTAAAACAGGCGTTTCTTACACTGACATCTGGAGTACCAGGGGAAAGACTAGAAGCTCCTCAAAATGGTGTGTGTGTGTGTGTGTGTGTGTGTGTGTGTGTGTGTGTGTGTGTTTGTGTTTTAAACTGATGTTATATGCCAGGTGGTCACAAAAACTCATGGGTGTTTAGCTGGAGGAAAGACATTAAGTTACTAAGTGGAGTAGTACTGGAGAGCACGGATGGTGAAGCAACCCTGGGAGCTGCAAAATGCTGTTTTAACTCAAACTTTATGCAAATCTGAACAACGTTTTTTGGTCAGAAGCCAAATCGAGTGTCACTCAGTTGTTGGGTCAAGTAACACATGCATCAGACTTTGGTGTCATATTTCTCTTCTTATGCTAAAAGGAACTATTAAAACACCCCAGTACATGAAAAAACTGAACAAGCAGTAGCTTCTGAGTGTGAAATTACATAAACCAATTCAATAAGAAAAACATGTCAATTAACATGTTCTACCCTGTCATTCATCACAACGAGAAATGTTTGAAATTGGGAGCGGCCGGCAGATTTCTTTTTACAGCCCATCGCTGATCGGATAGTCCTGTCTGCCTGGAGTCCTGTGGTGAGACAGCTGTCTGAGGCCGCTTCTAGGCTGGCAGAAAATAGCTAGCAATGTCTCTATGGGTTGGGTAGAAGGTTATATATGCTGCTATGCCTGCCACACAGCTGCATTTGTTAAGAGAGTCCAGCCCTCTCATTTCAGATCTGAGGGAACCGAGACACAAAGAGCCTCAAGTTACTTTCTTCATATTCCTTATTTTAAATTACCCAAATTCTCTGTACCTATGGCCATAAGTTATGAAACTACAATTAGTCTATTGTGTTAGGCAATAATTCTGTTCAACCCAATTTAGCAATTTACATAATATGTGCCCATGACTCATATTTCCTTGAGACTGGGAATACAAGCAAATATGGATCAGACACAGTCCCCATCATCAAGGCACTGGCAGCTTAGTAGAACTGACACATCTTCAACTTTAATTTAATAAATGTTATAGCTTGCAATTTGAGCCAAGTAACACTGATGTGGAGACGCAGGAACAATTAATATTGTGTGGGATTTCAGGGAAGAGTTTATTGAAGAAGTGGCATTTGATCTGAACCTTGAAGGATGAGTTAAAATTTTGCTAAATGGAGGCAAATGATACACTTTAAAAAGTATAGAAGGGCCGGCCGAGTGGCTCAGTTGGTTAAGAGCTCACTCAAGAGTTTGAGCTCTGAGCAACAGAGGTTCGATGCCTGGCCTGAGCTGAGCTGCTGCTAAGCTGCCAATAGGTGGCAGGATGGCTCAGCTGAAAAAAAAAAAGTATAGAAAATAATTGTGGTTTAGGGTCATAGAGCATGTGCACATATGTGTGCGTGCGTGCAACTGGGAAAGAGGAAGGAACTGACTAAAGAGTATTTCCTTTCTTTCTCTCCCTTTCCACCACTTTTCCTGATCCCAAACCCCTTTATAACCATTTCCAAGAAATAAAATGCAGCTAAATAGAGAACAGTTGGAAAATGGAAGCATCACGTGTTGTCAGGAGCCAGACTGCCTGGGTTCAAATCCCAGCTCTGCAATTCCTAGCTGTGTGAGCTGGGACAAGTTATTTAAGCTCTCCATGCCTTGGTTTCTTCATCTGGAAAATGATGTTGAAAATAGCTCTGCCTTGTGTGGTTGTTGTGAGGGTTGAATTTACTAATCTGTTCACAAAGCACTTTGAGCCTTGCGTGGCTTGTAGTAAATGTTCTCTGTCAGTTATTGCTATTAGTGTTAGTTATGTTATTTGTGCACATAAAGTGAGGTATCTGAAAGGGAGACAAATAAAATCCACCTCTTCTTTTGGGCAGAAATTGGCTTACACAGGAGAGTCTGGTTTGGCACCAGAGCCACTGGCTATTGAGACCAGGAGGATGTGGTAAAGAAGAATCAAGGTGCCATTTGTAGACTTGGGAGACAGTGTCTCAGGAAGGGCCCCACCCTGTAGCTCCAGCCTTTGAGGCCTAAGGAGGGGTAGGAAAAAGGGAATCTTTTCAGCTTTTATTTATTGGAAGTTTTCTTTCTTGATTAATATTTTAAGTTCTTCCTAGTCAAGGGCCGTACTTGCTTACGACAGAATAAAACACTTAAATATAATGAGCTTTCAATACAATGACACTCTTTTTTTAACGAAATGCAAGAATGTTAGTGGGAAGAATGTTTTGCTATCATCCTACATAGAGAGCTAACAATAAAAACCCCCAACACAACCACCCCTCTGTCATGTCAACAATTGCCAAGTTTTTCCTTTTTTTAGATCTGTTATTTAAGTATAATATGCACACAAAAATGTGCATATTATATATAAATGTAGAGCTTTGATGAATTTCTGTAGATTGCTCACATCCATGTAACCAGCACCTAAATAAAAACCCCAAACATTTTCAGCACCCAACATGCCTCCTTCATGTCCACTCTCCCCCACTCTCTCCACTCCCCTTGGGAGGAAATCACTTTCCTGACTTCTAGCAGCAGCATGAATTGGTCTTTTCTGATTTTGTACTTTATATAAAGCAATCATTGTACTATGTACTCTTTTGTGTCTGGCTCTTTCACTCAACATTATGTATGAGAGATTCAACCACATTGTTATGAACAGTCAGCTTCTTAAATGTAGTTTTTATGATGGAGAAGAGGAAAGCAAGTACATCAAGAAGTTTTATTGTATTTATAGTTATTTTATTTAATCTACCATAGATTTGGATTTATTGAACAGACACTGCTGCTGACCTCAATGCCGTGTTTACAGGTGTTTCTCCAAGAACAACAATTGTGTGTGTGTGTGTGTGTGTGTGTGTGTGTGTGTGTGTGTTTAATCATGAAGCTATTTACACTTCAATTTACTATGCCTTGTTTCCATTTTCCCATAGGTATAAAAACCAGGTGCCAATAAATGTCCATGCTAACCCTGGAAAGTATATTATCGAAAGTCGATATGGAATGCACACGCTGGAAATTAACACGTAAGGGGACATCAGGGTCCATGTGTGTTGCCAGACAATTGCTCAGGGAGGCACCTCTCTGCTATAGTTAACAGCTACTCTCCTCCCTTGTTCCCAGTGCAGTACAATGACAATGGGGGTGTCCACACGCATTGCTTTCTCAGTGCACACTTAAGAGTGATAGGCACGGCTCATTCTTACCAAGACCACGTTACCTCCCAAAGTGAACTTACGTTTGAATTTAGTAAAAGACGATGAGAAAAAAATAATTTGCATATTTTTATTTATCCTGTTATACATGGGAGAGTTTTTCTTAGACATTAGTAAGAAAATAAGTTATGTACATAGACATTTTTATTCAGTTATCCTTTCAGAGTTCCAAATCAACATCATCATCGCTCTCTTAGCCTTTAATCAGTAAAGGCCATGGAGGTTGGGGTGGGTGGCATTAAAAATAAGCAGGACTAGAAGAAATTGTTTCTTTTTTCTGCTCACTAGGAACTGTTGGAAACAATGCACCCACCCAATTAACCTGTAGATGGAGGCAGCACGGACTTTGGGATGTTTTTAAAGCAAAGGTCAAAGCAAAATTTGAAAGTAGAACCCACATAAAAATTTCCAAGTCCTCAAAGGTTTATCATGTCTTCTAGAATGGTTTTGAAATCTAAGCCTAGTTATGTGGATACAAAAGTTGAACAAGCTCCCACCATTTTCAGTTCACATAAAACCATGACATGCTGCGATATCAAAGTAAAATTTACATTATTCTGATCTCAAGAGATTTATAGCCTTCTCCTAAGATCACAATAGTTGACACAAGTGATGGTGGGCTTCAAACAGAGCCCTGGGGCCCTGGGACATTTGCCAAGCCTTGGCCCTAATCTCAAGTCACATCAATTCTGCCAGTCGGTGGTTCTACTGAGGCAGCAGTGAGCCATGTGGTTGCTTGATAATTAAATAATTATGAGAAAGACAACTATATTGACCTTCCTGGTGTTCTATTGATATCTGTAAAATTTCAACAAGAAATATGTTTATATGAATGAAACTGAATTTAGAGGGACAATGAATAACATCGACACTTGTGGCGGTAAGACACAAACAACCTGCTTTGAAATCTTAGCCTGTTCATCTCTCTGTGAGATCATTGTCTCCCTAACTTCGTTATTAAAGACATCCCAATTTCTGTGTTATAACCCAGAGCAACTTCCAGATGGCAGTTCTTGTGTCATGCTGTGGGCCAAAACTCCCAGTGTGGCCTGAACCTTAGTGGAATTAAGGGATAAATAACTTATTTGTGCTTTGAGGCTGGAACACAGAACCACACATTTACCAGCCTGGATGTGCTTTGTGGCTCAAGAAGACTGTGGAAGTCTACAAGGAGGCGCATTTCCTTTCCCTCTAGTTGCCCTGTCACCACCCAACTGAAACCGACCCTGAGGGAGGCCAGCAGGGAGACTGCTTCCAGTTGCTCATAATGCTGTTCACGCTGTAATTTATGTGCTTAGCATTTTGCTGACTTTTTTTTTTTGACATTATAAATGAACTCAGGCTGAGATCACAGTGGACTATAGATCTTCTCCCATTCTGTGCTACTCGCCTGAAACTGCTATAAATCTCTTGGACTATATAAGATCCCACAAGGAGCCAGATCAGAAAGAGTAGCTTCATCATAAGCCCCAAAGAACCACAGGTTAGCCACTGATTTGCAGTGTGACAAGGCAGCAAAGAGATCCTTGAAGGAAAAGCCAGTAATTTCAAAGAGTGTCACTGTGATGTCCACTCATTTCTATACGTTCTTTCAGATGTGACTTTGAAGACACTGCTCAGTACCGGGCCTCGGCAATGAATGTTAAAGGAGAGCTTTCAGCATATGCCTCGGTTGTGGTAAAGAGTAGGTTTGATGAACTTGTTTTATTCAAAATGTATTGTTTTTAAATTTATTCACATTGCTAAAAAATAAATAAGTCAAGAAGCAGTTCAAATGAATTTCTGCTTTTTTTTCTAGGATATAAGGGAGAGTTTGATGAGACTCGCTTCCATGCTGGGGCTTCCACCTTGCCCCTCAGCTGTAAGTTTAAAAATATACAATATATTTGCTAAGTGTCATCTCCATTTAAAATACAGTACAATAAGATCTTCTATAATGCTGAAATAAATGCATAGTATATATTATATGCTAGTATGTGTATAATAGACATCTATGGTTTGTTTCATTTTTTTAGATTCTAGCGTTACTATTCTCTTTCTGAATATAGTTGCTTTGTTTTGGTTTTATAAAAGCCCAAATGTGATGGGCTAAAAGTTACAAATGCTTTTAAGTCTTTCTGTGTTAAACTGAGAAAGATCATTACACAAACCTGAGCAGAGTAATTTAATCACACACACACACACACACACACACACGCTCACACACACGCAGGCATGCGTGCAAGTCTGGACTATACTAGAGCAGTCTTACTCATCCTTAAATATACATGTCAGCATCACCTCCTTGAGAAATCCATGCCTGACCCTCACTGCCCACCTCCATCCCCACTCAGTCAGGTTGGGTGTCCCTTGTGAGGCCATGACACCTCCAAAAGAACATTGCACTGGACACTGTTAATTGTTATATGTTTTTCTGTCCCACTGGCCCATGACCCACTTGAAGGCAATGCTGGACCTTTTATCTCTAAGCCCTAGTGCCTGACACAGAGTAGCTGTACAAAAATGAATGAATAAATACATTAATTTATGAAGTACAATTTAAAAGGAAGTCTAAATGTGGTTAAATAGCAAGCTATTAAAAATTCCAATCAGTGGTAATTTGTGAATTTGTGAACTTCAATTATTTCATCTAAATCAGAACTTCTTTTCATGGGAAGCAATAAAAGTAAAATCTTTATGGTTATTCAAATAATTAGATGCTACAACAGTCAGAGTGAAAAAAGGTAGCCAAGCCCTAACTTCTTATTTTCCAAACATTAAAAAATAAGTGATAGTTTTGAAAATGGTTGATGAAGATACTTTCTCATGGGTCAGTTTATCACCTGACTGGTTAGTTTGATGTCTGCAGGCGACCTACTAAATCAACTGCATGGAATAGCTCCTATTTTTAATATTCCAAGTTATAACAATTGGTATCAATCCCATGGGCAAGAGGGGATGATGAGTGGGAGTGAGTGGGGGAAACATTCCAAACCATGTGCTTCTCCTATCATTTGATTGAGATGGCATAGTTGGAAATTCTGAAACTACGACTTATCTTCCAATGTCCCCAAGACTGATGTATTGATCATTCCACAATTTTCTGAATGTATCCTGTTCATTCTCACTGCCATATCACCACCCGTGCTTCTCCTATTTCCCTCTTCTCCATCAAGTCAAGGTCCGAAAGCCCAGCTTAACCTTACTTCGCCAACTTCAATTGCACTCAGTCAGAGCCTCTGACTGGCCCTTGAACAATTGAGTGCAATTGTTCCTAACATAGAAAACAGAGGACTCTTATTGATGCATTCAGCTAATATTTATTGAGTATCTGCTATGTGCGAGATACTGGGAATATAATGGTAACTATTATATACAAAGCTTCCTGCCCTTGGTTCTGTTCTAGTATTTATATGTATTGTTCATTGTCCCAAACACTGTACTAAGACTTTTTTATATGCATTGATTCATTTAATGCTCTCCCAAAGTTTATGAAATAGGTACCATTTTATCTGTGCTATGCTGATGGAGAAGCAGATTAGAAAAGTTAAACCATGGGACAAGGCCACATATAGAGGTAGGGTAGGGACTTGTAACCTGGTCTTTCTAATTATAAACCATATTCTAAACCAGGGGTCAACAAACATTTTTTGCAAAGGACTAGGTTATAAATACTTCAGGTTTTGTGAGCCACACCATCTCTGCCACAGCTACTCAACTCTGCCATTGTAACACAAAAGCAGCCGTAGACAGGAGGTAAATGAATGAGCATGGCTGCGTTCCAATAAAATCTTATTTATAAACATTGAATTAGAATTTTCATCCCTTTTCACAGGTCACAAAATATTCTTCTTCTTTTGATTTTTTTCAACCATTAAAAAAATTAAAAACCATTCTTCATGGTACAAAACAAGAGGTAGTCTAGATTTACCTCACAGAGTTGCCAACCCCTAAACCTCAGGCCTACTGTAACCCTTATCTCTACTCCTAAGGCAGCTTTGGAACCAGTCCAGCTTCCCAGTGAGCGAGGTCTGATCAAGTGGTTTTGCTTCTTTATTTCAGTGGGACATCCTCATATAGAAGTGGGGCAGATGGGACATGCTTCAAAGAGTTATTACCTTATTGGTTTGTGGTTGCCTGGCCGCACACATATGCAAAGCAATACCATGTATTGGTTGAAAGCACAAGTTCTAGCAAGAGCCCACCAGTGTAAATCCTAGCTCCGAGGGGTGAATGTGGACAGTTATTTAGCCTTCCTATGCTGCCTGTTTCCTCATCTATAAAATGGGGATAATCATGGTACTTACCTGATAGGGTTAGTATGAGGTTTAATTAAGTTAATAGATACTACACTTGGAACAATACTTGGCACAGTTGACTCAATAAATGTTAGCTTGCCTTTTCAAATTATTACTAAGAAGTGTTAGGAAGAGACATGAGACATGAGAGAAAGGGCTTAAGTGTTAAAAGTTGGGCAGTTAAGGATTTGAATTTCAATTTCATACATGATACCTTTGAAACCTTGGCAGTAGCTGTATATTTGTGAACGTCTATATCTCCATTTGAAAGAGAAGAAAAACTAATATCTATACCATGGGGATTTTACAAGGATTAGATGACATGTCAAATGTAGCATGCTGGCATATAATAGCCCATCAATAAATAGTTGTTATTTTCCTAAGCCCTTTCCTGACAAAAGAGAACATAAAACCTGGGAGAGTTTATGATGCAGGCATTTAGTCAATCTATAAATAAGACATTTCTAAGAAAAATATTTTTAAACATACAATATTTAAAAATTTTCAGTTTTCTCCCATTGACATTTCTTATAATATGTATTGTTTTACTCAGATCATTAAAGAAACTAAAACAACTTACCAGAAAACTCTATTTTTATTAGTAATTGACCAAAGAGTACAAACAATAGAGTTTAAATGAACTCAGAATCTAAAATTAAGAAGTGCCTATGTATATTGCAGCTTAACTATTTACATCTAAGCTAAACGGGTATTAATTTACATTTTATGTAAGACATTAAATCTGACCTCCAAATTCTATTAATTATAAATTAGCTTTGCTGACCAATGAAGCAAGAATTTTCATACACAGAATATCCATTTCACATAATGATATATGTGAATGTGCTACGTACTTCTTTCATAAGACTTAATTTTTGCCCAGATAAATCATTTGATTGGCTTTGTTGTGACTGCTCTCTGCCTGTTCTCATTGAAACGCTGTGTCTCTTTGATGAGAAAAAAATAAATTACTGATGTTTGTTTTTGTTCTCCCCAGTTGCCGTGACCCCTTATGGCTATGCGTCCAAGTTTGAGATCCACTTTGATGAGAAGTTTGATGTGTCTTTTGGGAGAGAGGGCGAGACAATAAGTCTAGGCTGCCGTGTAGTTATCACTCCTGAAATTAAACATTTCCAACCTGAGATCCAGTGGTTCAGAAATGGTGAGCCTGTATAATGAATTTTCACTTAGGTTCTTATTCTCGGAAGGTCACAGACTGGGCTTGGCATCAAAGCATGAATGCCCATAAGGCTGAAGACCTGTTCATCAGAGCTGGCAGAATCTGGACATTCGAGGGCATAACCAAACCTACTGGATATTAAAAAAGTTTTTACACATATATCAAAATAGCAGAACTTGAATAATATATTTGTGGATATTACAATTTCTTATCATCTAGTAATACGTGGAAAGGATTACAAAAAATGTATTTTTGTTTTTATAAGTTGGATATATATTCATTTTGTAAGTTAATTTTATTTGGTAAAATAAAGTGAAGTTTAGTGAAGTCCTGTGGTACTATGGAATATGCCCATTGGGCAGCGTGTTCATCAAGCAGTTTGCCTGAACTTTGGCTGTGCATTCTGCAGCACCATGGGGTCTTGAGGCAATGGCTGGGACCAGGACCTGGGCCCATATTGAAGTCACCATGGCAGCAGTGGCAGCAGCAGCAGCACTGATGGTGAACATGGTCCTAGAGAAGCGGAGGGACCCCTCATGGGGGTGGCAAAGCACCCACAGTGGGAAACCAGCTTACCTGTCCATCCCCAGAAATCATCTTTGTGGGAGCTACACAAATATTAACCTCCTGGCTTGAGTGCTATGACAGGAACTGCTGGCAGTCAGGCAGTAAACTTTGTCAGTAAAATATTATAAAATAAAAGCTTTTATATAGACATTGCAATAAAACACATAAGGCAGTTGTTAGAATTCTTCAGAGTTTAGAACCCTGGTTATGAAAAATGCCACATTGCAAAGCAACTATCCTCAGGCTTAGAAATAGAAATTAGGTTTAAAGATTGTCACATTCAATGAAAAAGAACACTTTTTATATGACTTTGGATGAAGCAATTATTAACAAGGAAGACAATTTTAAAATTACTTTTCCCTCTTAATTAAAGATATAGTGATAGAATGCATAAACAGGTGTTTGAATTGTATACAAATCATGAAATCATTTTCAGTTTCTTGTATGACTTCCACAAGTTACAGGACAGGTAAGAGAAAACATTAAGATGTAATTATGTAAATTTACTTTTAAAATTATATTCAGACTTACATGAAACTAATTTGTATGAAGAGTTTAATCTTTTTAGAAAAATTGTTCCTCAAGAATCATCAGCTCTACAGTACTAAGATTTATATTTTGAAATAGTTTATCAGAAAATTAACCTAATATTAACTTTATAATACCATAACTGCAATACTATATACTATAAAATATGTAATACTATAACAATATAACACTCTTAACAACTGCAATAATAGTTGCATCAGCAGAAAGATATTTTTCAAAATAAAAAAAAAGATCAAAACTCATTTGTGATCCTGTATTTGCAAAGAGTGACTGATGTTGCTTTCAATTATATCCATTTAAAATGAAGTTGCTAAAAATATAAATTTGATGACCTAATAACTGAATTTGCAGAAAAACAAGCCAGAAGTATTTATTATCAATCAAGATATCACATTAATAATTATTTCTATAAAATTATGGCATGAATATAATTTTTTGCAATTTGTATTATCCCTATTACATTTTATAAAAAACAATTTTTAGAGGAAAAAACCTTATACTTTAGTACCTTTAACTGCACTTTTTTTTCTCTGCTGTTTGAAGAAAGGGCCTTGCAATTTCATTTTGCACTGGGCTCTGTAGATTATGTATCTGGCACTGGCCCCTCACTTCTGATCTAGTATTTTTACCAATATAAAGATGGTAGAATAGCTCAAAGCTGGAGAGACTTCCTCCAGTAGTCAAATAGCTTTCAGTATAGAAGGGGAATAGAAAGACAAAAAAAAGGTGGTGGGTGGGAAGGAGAGGAAGAAAGAGAGAGGGAGGGAGAGAGGAATGGAAGGGAAAGAGGAAGAAGGGAGTAAAAGGGAAAAATCTGTTAATTTGCTGACTTTTTCCCCCCAGGATCACCTGTTTCTTCATCAAAATGGGTGCAAACACATTGGAGTGGAGATCGGGCAACACTGACATTTTCTCATCTCAACAAAGAAGATGAAGGCCTCTATACAATTCGTGTACGAATGGGGGAATATTATGAACAATATAGTGCTTATGTCTTTGTTCTAGGTAAGACCTAACAAAAATCAGAACACCCAAGTATATTTACAACACTAAGGCCAAATCAATCTAAAAAGAAACAGGAAGCATAGATAGATACTGGGGACAGCTAGCGGTCTATACCACACAAGTACTGAACAATTACAAATGATCATTGAATTCTGCCACTGACCAGCAACTGATAAAGATACATGAATATCTATTCCAACCGGAAAATGTGTTAGATTTTCTTCTACACAAAAGCACTATGGGGAAAGTCAGATATCACCAAGGGAAGAAAAAAAACTAGCTTCCTAGGTAAACTGCAGTGAAAGCAGACATACTGGAATTTATCAGCAAGTTTGTTTAGCGAAACCACCTGGATAAACCTGGCTAAAGGAGGACTAAATAAGCAGTCTTCGTTTTTGCTCCCAAGTTGTCTTACCTGAACCAGAGAGTATCTCTGGTAACTCAAAAAAAAAATTAAGTTATGCCTGGGTGGACATTTTCTGGAAACTCTTATAGTCTAGGGTTTTCTCAACAACATTTCTGAGTACCTACACCTAGAATTGTGGCTTTCTGCCAGGTTTAGGCCAGACTTCACATAACTAACTGTAGACAAGGGGAAGGGATTGAAATTTGAAATTTATACTTAAGCCAGTTTTCAAATCCACAAAATAAGGAAATGGAAAGATTCTAAAATTTGTCGGATGTTGATGTGAGAAAATTGAAAAAATAAGTGGGAAAGACAAATTTCAGCCATTACGTTGTGACTATAACACCTTTTAGAAAAAGATATCCCTCATGAGTTTATTTTAAATGATATGTTTTAGATTCCTTTAAAAAAATCTTTATTGAGATGTAACTTACATACCATAAGATTCAACCATGTTAAGTGGACAGTGCTTTTTAGAATATTTATAGAGTTGTGCAACCATCATCCACAATCCATTTCTATAATATTTTCATCACCCTAAAGAGATTTCTTGTGCCCGTTCCCCACTCAACCCCAGGTTAGTCCCTAGGTAACCACTAATCTATTTTCTATCTCTATAGATTGGTGTTTTCTTGACATTTCTGGATATAATATATGATCTTTTACACCTGTCTTCTTTCCTGGAGCATATGTTTTGAGGTTCATTACGATAGTAGTTTATTCCTTTTTATTGCTGACTAGTATTGTACTGTATGGGTATGCCTCATTTTGTCTATCCATTCACCAGCTGATAGACAGTTGGATTGTTTCCACTCTTTGAGTATTACAAATAATGCTGCTATGAACAATTTGCATCCGTGTTGATAAACATGGGCCTAGGTTTTCATCCCTCTTGGGTGGATAGATCCTATAAGTAGGATTGCTGGGTCACATATTAAATTTATGTTTAACTCTTTAAGAAACTGCCAATGTGTTTTAAATGACATTTTATGTATTTTTTAAAACTTTGTATCCATTGAGCTACATAAGGACATTTCAATGCATTTTTTAGAGTTCTGGTATTTTTGTAGCTTAGAAAATAGCTTCTGAACCAGAGTGATCAGCACCGTATATATATATATATATATATATATATATATATGTCTGCACAAACACAGAGCTGCATGCATTTGGCCAGGATTTTATTACATAGACAATATGTGTTGTTTGTGAAACAATAGATAATATAAATAAGCAAAAAAAAAAAAAGAAAAAGAAAAGCCATCCATATGTCTGGCATCCAGAGATATCCAATGTTATTATTTTATTACAATTCTTCTAGATTTTTACATATTCTTTCCTCACCCCCCCCCCACACACACACACAAAGAGAGAGGGAGAGGGAATGAGATGATAAAGGATGGTTTAGAAATGTCATGGAAAAATTACAAATGGCAAATAAATACATGAAAAAGTTTTCACTAGTAATCAAAGTAATGTGACTTGAAATGATATAATATTTTAATCTAACATATTGAAAAGGTTTAAAAGATTTTAAAAATTCACTGGGATAAAGGAATGGAGGGACCAGCACTCCTATACATTGTGGTGAGTATAGTTAATCTGTTCAACTTTTCTCATGGTGTTTTGCCACTACATAGCAACAGGGCACATTTCCAACAATTCTAGTTCTAGAAACTTGAGTGGACAAAGTTGAAAAAAATGTTTGTATTGGGAAGAAATCTACATATCTACCAATGGGATCTATACAATAAAGTGTAATAAATACTCCATATAAACAATAGAATACCACAGAGCAATGAAAACGAATGATATATGCCTATATTTATTGATATGGAAATACATCAAGAAAAAACAGTTTACATGAAATTATATAGTCCCATTCTATTTTTATTTAAAAAGCAACCACTTTTGAGTTATAAATATAGAAAAAAATCTAGAAAAATATAGGCCAGTGTTAGTAGTAATCTTTGAATTATGGAATTAAAGATTTTCATGTATATTTTTTATTATATATTTTACAAGCATGTACTACTTTTATAACAGAGATAAATAATAGAATTACTTACACTTTGAAGAAAGTTATTAATAGCCTGTGTCGGAGGTCAAAATATAAAGAGCATCAGGCTAATCTCTGATCTAATTAATCAAACCTACCCAAAGTTTGGCTATTTGGAGGGTTGGGAGAAGTAAGGACAGAGCCTTAGAAAAGTATTCAAGTTGACTGAATGGGCGCTGTGGGCCAGATAGTCCATAGCAGCTGCTGGGAGCCAAGGGCACAAATGTGCAGTAACATAACACAGTATTTGGATTTGGCTTCAAGCAGCTGTTAAGCAGAACCTGTTTTTTGAGAGATTGTCAAGCCTACCCCACCAATGGCATATTTTAAGCAATTTTACAAAATGCCTAGTGTCTGCCGGGCTATTACATCCAATGGCTGCTCAGTGAACTGAACTCCACTCCATCAACACAGGAGTTCTGGTTGTTACATTATGGGCCTTTAGCAGAAGGACATGGCTAGTGGTTGCCAGCTGTCCCTCCCGCAGCTGAATGGCTTTCCAGCAGTCCCCGAGTCCTGTTAACCTCAGCATCTCTATGTCCATTCCAGCTCTGCTCTACCTTCACCGTCCGCTGGCCCTCATCCCCATCCAATGCTCTCAAAGCCCAGAATGAAAGAAGTTTCTCCCCACCAAAATGCTCCCTCCCTGTTGGGTGGCATGCAGGCATTCTGCATTAAGTTTTAGGCACCAATTAGTTACGTTCTCCAATAGCTCTTATGTAGAACACATTTACCTAGGGACACCTTCCTACAGGTTCATGGGGCAAGAAACAGGAAGTTCAAAAACAAAGTAACTTGAGCTCTTCACAGGTAATGTGAACCTATTAAATTCAGAAACAGACAAATATTTCTGCAATGTTATCAAATGTTTTAGTAGCTCGTAAGAGTTGCACAAGTGTAGTTGATAGAAAAAGAAAGCTTTTATTCAGACAAGAAGATTGTTTTCCCTCGGGTAAGTGGCTCCTACATGTGTCAGCCTGCTCCCCTACTAACTCTGGTTATGAAAGAGTTGACCAGATGTTTGGAGGAATTGACAAATGTGGACTCGCTCCCTCAGGGATTCTGCCTCCTGTCTTAATTGTTCTCACTTAAAAGGCTACTAACTGATTATTTTTATTCTCCTTCCTCTCCTCCTAAAACCTCCCTGATTAACCAGTTTAGACCCAGCTGAGGGCACCCCACTGTCAGAGGATCCCATTTCATAAACAGTCCTCTGTTTCTTGTATAATCCTGGACTTTTACTAAACTCAGATAAACTAAGCTCAGATATGGGTATTGCATCAGAATTCCTTTTGCAAGTATCTTCAGTTTGGGCACAAATATTTGACTAAAATGAATATTTTCCTTTTTCTTCCAAAATGGTAGTGCCTAGCATAGGGATGGGCAAAGTTTTATGGTTCTTATTCTCTTGTGGATGCACCCAGAAGGTGACAGAGGGGCTGTTTGTTTCCCTTTGGAGCCATTCATAGTTTCTGAGTAACATTACACAATAATTATCTTAAGAACAGGCTTTCTGGCACAACTTACATTAGACTTTTATGATAGCAATCCCTAACATCTACATATTTATTTTCTTTTAGAACATTTTGAGCAGGCAAGGGCCATGAGGCAAAGGTCATGGGTCCTTGTCAGAGCCCTTTCTAACATAATGTTTTTCATACTGATGATGAAAACACACACTGTTATGTTAGTAAGCAAATTACAAGACTGAAGCTTGCTCTACTGGAGCCAAAGATGTAGCCACTGTAGTGGTGTGGTAAAAAATGTGTGCACCAAGACCTCAGCCTGCCAGAGGACAGGGCATAGCTGAGAGAACTAATGGGATCCTTCTGTATTTCCACAGATGCTGATGCAGAGATTGAAGGAGCCCCAGCCTCCCCCTTGGACGTGGTGTCCTTGGATGCCAACAAAGATTATATCATCATCTCTTGGAAACAGCCAGCTGTGGATGGAGGGAGTCCTATCCTGGGATATTTTATTGATAAGTTAGTACTTAGTCTAATTTTAGTTAGCACTATTTGGCCATAATAATACATGCTTGATTTCTCCCACCATTTCTAGGTGAAATGTTTTCTCTTCTGGTCTCTTCTCTCTCTTTCTCTGTATTTTCATCTCTGCGCCTCTCTCTCTCTCTCTCAATAGGCAATAGGTGATAGATAGAAAGATAGATAGATAGATAGATAGATAGATAGATAGATAGATGATATAGATATACCTAAATTCCAACGATAATCTTTGAATTTTACTACCAGCACAAGTCATTAATTTGACAAGAATACTATGAATTTGTAGACCTAATAGAGACCATTTTGGAAATGAAATAGCCGGTATTCAATATATTTAATGTCCATATTCCTAGTATTTCAGTACTTTAAGAATATCAAGTAAAAAAATAATACTTTAGGAATACTAACAAAATCTTATTTACATAGCAGGAAGTGGTTTCAAGTTAGACAAAGAAATAAATATCAATAGTATTAAATTACATTCTATCTATAAGTTCTTACTGTTTATATTCTCCAAACTTAGAGACTCTAATATTTATGGTAATTAAGTCTTACACATTAATTATCCAGTGAGTTCAGACCACATAGACAATAATTTTATATTATCAACCTAAATACACTATTGTCTGACTTAGTTTCTATTCAAATAGTTGCTCCAATTCTCTTTCCATTTTTGAGCAATAAAATCTAATTGTAAAAACCAAAAACATTAGGGACACATGACCTGTGCTGCTATGGTACAGTGGGGTTGTACCAAGGTGTAGTAAACCTAATATTTATAGCAATAAGTAAATATATATCTATTGGACTCAATACCACCCACAGAAATATTTACAATAAATTATTTGTGGTTTAATTGTAAACTAAGTGTTTCTATATTAGTTCATCTTTTAGTAATGATGAACCGTGAAGTGTTAGATAGATTCTTTTTCATCATCTTTACTGCCTTATTGTCTTTGGCAAATTTCTAAAGAGATTTGTAAACTTTGATCAGTAAAAGATTAGAGGCAATCAGTACATTTTGTTTTTCTCTTGCCTCAGTTGTAATAAGAATAACCATATTATGACTAATATTTATTAAGCATTTGTCATGTGCATGGCACTGTTTTAAACACTTCACATATATTAACCACTAACCCATAACCATCCTTTGAAAGGTAGGTACTATTATTACAAGTAGGAAATGAGTAACTGACCCAAGGCTACATGCTATTGAGGAAATACTAAGTCACACAGTGTAATTCTAACAGAACGAGAATTCAAAGAGCAGCCTGGCTGTAAGTTTGTGTTCCTTCTGCTCTACCATGCTGCAGATGTCTCCAGAGGAGCTGCTCTCCACTTTTTTTCCGCCCAAATGAGGGCTAGGTACTATGCTCTAGGGTCATTGGGTCTCCACAACAATATCTGCATGGAGTGAGAGACAGGGACAGTTTGAAGAAGTGTCCTAGCCCTCTCAGCTCCCTCCCACGCCCCATTCATAGCAGCTCCATAATTTCTACAAAGGAAGATTTAGGGGAAAGTGCATGGAAAGGTAGAGATTAAAGCCATATTTTATAGCACTTTAGATAAGGTTGAGGAAAATATTTACCTCTTGAATGAAAGGGTGATGGTGAGGAAGTGAAGATAAACCCCCGACCCCAACCATCTTTGCACTACCATTGGCAACCCCCTCCCCCATGAAAATCATTTGGGAATTACACATTTTGAACACAAAGCTGTGTTGGGAAAATGGTATAAACTAAAAGTGTAGTGCTCTGCTCACAAACATGATGAGTTACTTATTCCTAGTGCTGTATACTTCAATCACATGTTGAGCCCCTAAAGCCCTGTGGATCACACCAATAGCATCATATGAACTGTCATCTTTGTCTCCTGGAGTGTAGCCACTCCATCCCCAGGCATCAACTGCTGTAAAAGCAGTTATAAATCTGAGGTTCCAAGTACTTAAACTTCCCCTGCAGCTCATTAATCTCATCTATTAAGAAACAAATATATTGCAGTATGTTCTTCGCCCTCCCACCTACTCAACATGTAGTGACCATCGAGTGAATTCTTCCCAAACTACAGTACAAAGAGTTATTTTTTAAGGTGTTAACTTTCTCAACAGCAGTTTCATTTTTAAAAGAAAATGCCTAAAGAAGCCACTAAGGGTGGAATTTAAGACATCAGCCAGGGAGACGTTTGGGGATCCTCTCCCTTGTCTAGCCAGTGTAAAGGCTGTACATACCTGCTTGCTTTTTCTTCTTCCCCCAAAACTCCTCTGCTTAGCACACAACACCCTTCAGCTGCCTGCTTTTAGTGAGGTCAAAGGACACATATGTGTACAGGAAGGATATGAGGCTTCTTTCTTCTTATTAAAGAAAACATATCGCCATTGAGTGGAACTGTGTACCCACAATTAAATAACTATAGAACTACACTTGGCCTAGATATTTTATAGAAAGAAGATCTGAAGCAATGGGGTGGGTTTGGAGTTATTAATTTAGTCATACTTATTTTTTTTTAAGATTTCATTTTATTGGGGAATTAGGGGAGGGTAACATCATTAGAGAATCAGGGAAAGGGAACAGACAAGTTGCTGTCCTTGTGTTCGTCAGTCTAGTTGTGGAGGATGTCGCTTCACTGGCCCATGTTGGTATTATCATTGCGCTCTTCCCGGGTGAGGCAGTCGATCGCCGGCCACTGGACGGCTGCTCACAGCAGCTCACGGGAGCTCATGCCAGCTACTAACCACTCATGCTGGCTGCCAGCCACTCATGGTAGCTCATGGCAGCACACTGCAGCCCCGCTGCAGCCTACGCTGCCACTGGTGACTCTCGGCAGCCCAGTTCCAGGTCAAGCTGTTGTTCACCATCTTAGCTGGAGAGGGCGCAGCGTCACTGTCCCATGTAGGATCCGAATCGCCTCCCTGCTGCTGAACCAGACCTCCCAAGCCAACGCTTAACCAATGCGTCACACGGCCAGCCCTGTAGCCACACTTCTTTTAATATTCTTGTCAATCACTCTCTTTCCTTTAGATGTGAGGTGGGCACAGACAGTTGGTCTCAATGCAATGACACACCTGTGAAGTTTGCTCGTTTCCCAGTCACTGGATTAATAGAAGGTCGTTCTTACATATTCCGAGTTCGAGCTGTGAATAAAACTGGAATAGGTTTACCATCTCGTGTTTCTGAGCCTGTGGCTGCCCTGGATCCAGCTGAAAAAGCTAGACTTAAAAGTAAGCATTTTTCATTTTTTCAGGATCTGCTTGAAACTTTTTTTTTTTAAGATTTTATTGGAGAATTGGGGGAGGGGAACAGCATTGGGGAATTGGGGAAGGGAAACAGACAAGTTGTTGTCCTTTTGTTCTTCAGTCTAGTTGTGGAGGATGTCGCTTCACTGGCCCATGTTGGTATTATCATTACGTTCTTCCTGGGTGAGGCAGTCACTCGCGGCCATTGGACGGCTGCTCACTGCGGCTCACAGCAGCTCACGCCAACTGCCAGACACTCACAGTAGCTCACCATAGCCCACTGCAGCCCCACTGCAGCCTATGCTGTTGCCAGCGACTCACAGCAGCCCGGCTCCAGGTCGAGCTGTTGTTCACCATCTTAGCTGTAGAGGGCGCAGCATCACTGGCCCATGTGGGATCCGAACCAGGGTCCTGCAGAGCTGGCTCTCCCAAGCCAACTCTTAACCAACTCGCCACTCGGACGGCCCTGCTTGAGGCTTTTTTATAACACTGCAATAGATCTCATTGAAAGGTTATTTCTCCCCTTTCCACTAGAGGGAGAAGAGACTAAGAAATCCTTTATGATCAGAAAATCCTAGGGAGAAAATATGAAAACCAAAAAGTATTTGTTTTTGACTCATTATTCACTAAGGGCTTTATTTTATGTTATGTTTATTTGATTCAGACAACTTTACCTTGTTAAACTGAGTTTCAGGCATTGTGTTTGAAATGAAATATGAAAAACCAAGAGCCTGGAGAGCATTTTTATTCATTTTATTAGCACACTCCAAATATACTTTCTTTCTGGTTCAATTCTTAAAACTGTAAGATAAATTTCTTAAGCTTGAAGTTTTCCCTTAGAGCATTAATATCTCAATACAGTGAGTTTCTTTATATCAAAGGAAAAACACATTTACAACATTATATCTGATCTATACTTGAGTTTCCATATTAGACAGTCAAAAATAACATATTTAGCCTTTTCATATATTTAGCCTCCAAGTGTCAATGTCAAAACCATGGTACATGAATTATGCTGTGCATTTGTTTCATGGGAACCCATATGACATCCTCAATAATAGGCACCATAAAATGACATTATAAAGAAATTGCTGGAAATTAAAATTTCACTCTCTGTA
Organism: Hipposideros armiger; assembly: GCF_001890085.2. Classification (NCBI taxonomy): domain Eukaryota; kingdom Metazoa; phylum Chordata; class Mammalia; order Chiroptera; family Hipposideridae; genus Hipposideros; species Hipposideros armiger. The sequence goes on from NW_017731783.1 coordinate 868,332, forward strand.
CCAGATTTCTCAACCTTGGCCCTATTGAGATTTTTAGGCCAGATAATTCTTTGTTGTGGGGGCTATCCTGTGCATGGTAGGATGTTTAGCAGCATCCCTGGTCTCTACTCACTAGATGCCAATAACACCTCCTTCGCCCCTTGTGACAATCAAAATTGTCTCCAGACGTTACCAAATGTCTCTGGGGGACAAAATCACCCTAGTTGAGGACTACTAGTCTATGCTATATTTGCAGTGCTATCCTTTACCTTAAGTACATGTAGTACCATCATAAAACTCTAAGTAAAATAATGACACCTTTTCTCTGGAGACTTTTTCTAATCAGTCTACTTGGTTGTTCTCCAATCACTTTTCACTTACCATCCAACTTCCCTCTCTCTTTCCCAATTCCATCTCATACTTTCATTTATTCCTGTTTTATAAATTCCAATGAAAATAACATTTGTTTGAATTGAAAATAAGTTATCTTCTTTATCACCTTTCTGTTTTTGCACAAAGTCCCTTGATTAAAGCAGGAGTTGAATCATTCTCTTTGTGATGTCTGTGGGATCACAGAAATGAATTTCCTCTTTATACTGCCTGTCTTATCCATTTTCCTTACTTAGAATTCAAACTGATTTCCTTTGTAAATAACACTCTTCAAATGTAATGGAATTGCTTTGTTGAGCTTTACTGCAGGGTCAGCGTCCCTCTCTTCTTTCATCTTCATTATGACAGATAAATAAACTACTGGGCTTACAATTGTTCCTGAAAGGTTTCTCCCAAATACATGTTATCTCTTACGAAGGAACACGAGAGCCTACATGTTTCAGGAGATCCATATTGAACAGTAAATAAACACAGGCTGTTTACCTCACGTGTGTAAGTACAATTCTAGAAATGTCGACTCAGTTCAGGCAGGTTCTAGGCACTAGCAGATTGTGAATTCTTTGAGGTCACAATACCATATACATACTCCGTGAGATCCATTAGCAAAATATATAAGTAAACTAGTAACAAACCCATTTGTGACTAATCTGGCCAGTTTATCAGTGCAGTTGAAACTGCACTGTTTGTGATTTTTATATTTATTTCTGTTCAGGTCGCCCTTCAGCACCCTGGACTGGACAGATCATTGTCACTGAAGAGGAACCTACAGGTAAAAGCTACATTTTCCCCAGATACTATTGCCAATGTTTTCCTATGCAATTTAGCTTTTGTTGTGGAGTGTTCAGTGTATATTTTTAACGTGTTTGGGAAAGAACATTCTGAAATATTTGGAGATCAAAAATTAATTTACTTTTTGAAAAAGCTTTATTAAAAAAGTTTTATTGAGGTATAATTGACACAGTAATCTTCATGTCTGTAAAATGTACAATTTAATAAATTTTACAGGTGTGTTCACCTGTGGAACCATCACCATGATCAAAATAATGAACATATTCATCACCCCTAAAATTTCTTCATGTCCCTTTGTAATATCTCCTTCCCATCCCTTCCCCCATCTCTAGGCCATCACTGATCTGCTTTCTGTCACTATAAATTGCATTGTGCACATTTTAGATAAATAGAATCAATAGAATCATACTCATTTTTGTTTGGTTTCCTTCACTCTGCATAATTATTTTGAGATCTATCCATGTTGATGCATGTATCAGTTCATTCCAATTTATCCATTCACCATTGAAAGTTTCTATAAAAATACTTAAGTGTTTGTATGGACATACACTTTCTTTTCTCTTGGATAAATACCTACACGTTAAATGGATATGTCATATGGTAGGTTTATGTTTAATTTTTAAAGAAACTGCCAAATGTTTTCCAAAATGGTTGTAACATTTTACATTCCCATAAGTAGTAGTCTTTGAGAGTTCCCATTGCTTCACACTGTCACCAGTAGTTGGCATGGTCAATCTTTTTAATTTTAGCCATTCTACTGGTGCATAGTGGTGTTTTATATTATAGTGGTATTTCATAGTGGGTGCATAGTGATTTTATTTTGTACTTCCCTAATAGTGCTGAGCATCTTTTAACATACTTATTTGCCATTTTTGCGTCATATTTGCCAAATCCAAGTTCACTCAGATATTTTTCCTCTTTTTTTCTAGAAATGTTTATGCATTAGGTCTTACATTTCAGTCTATGATCCATTTTAAATTAAATTTTTCTATATTGTATAAAGTAAAGGTCTAAATTATTTTTTTTATTTTGCATATTGGTATCCAATTATTTCAGCAATATTTGTTGAAAATATTATCTTTTCCCATTGAATTAATTGCCTTGGCACATTGTCAAAATCAATTAATTGCATATTTTGGATCTATTTCTGCAATCTGTATTGGTCAATTTTATTTTTTTCCGCACCAATACCACATTGCCTTGATTAATGTAGCTTTTATAAGTGTCTTTTTTTTTTAAGCTTCATAGTTTTGAAATCAAGTAGTATAAACCCTCTATCCTTTCCTTCCCCCCAAACTTGTTTTGGCTCATCTAAGTCTGCATTTTCATGAAAAATTTATAACCAGCTTATCAGTTTCTACAAATAACCTGCTGGGACTTCAATTGAGTATTTATGTCTTAAAGATTTTCTATTTACTTGTTCTATCAATTATTGATAAAATAGTGATGAAATCTCCAACTAAATGGTGTATTTATCAGTTTCTTTTTATAGTTCTATAAGGTTTTGCTTCATGTATTTTGATGCTCTGTTATTATATGCATGAACATTTTTATTGTGATAGCCTCTCATGAATTGACCACTTTATTATTATAAAGTGATTCCCTTTCTCCATGGTAATGTTTCTTTTTGCTTGGAAATCTACTTTGTCTGGTATAAATATAACCACTCTAGATTTCTTTTGATTAGTGTTAGTATATGATTTCAGTCCTTTTGCCATGGTGTTGCTATTGTCATACATTTTATTTATGTCTACATTTTAAAATGCACAATACAGTGTTATTATTTTGGTTCAAACAGTTACTTATTTTTCAAAAAGATTTAAAAAGAAATAAGTTTTCAATATTCACTCACATTTTTACTATTTCTGTTGCTCTTCATTTCTTTGTGTACATATGGATTTCCATCTGATATGATTTTCTTTCTACCTAAAGCATTTCCTTTAATATTTCTTATAATGCAGGCCTGATGGTTATAAAGTATTTTATTTTTTGTATATCTGAGTCTCTATTTCATCTTAATTTTTAAAATATATCTTCCCTGGGTATAGAATTCTAGGTTGACAGTTTTCATTCAGTCCTTTAAAGAGGTTGCTCACTGTAGTGCAGTGCAGACATGCACTACAAGAATGACTGCTGTTATTCTTAATTTTGTTCCTCTGTGTGTAATGTACCCTTTTTATCTATCTGATTTTAAAATAATTTTTTGTGACTGGTTTTAGAAAATTGATTATGAGGTTCATTTATGTCATTTCCTTTATGTATCTTATACTTGGGGTTTGCAAGTTCCTTGGTTCTGTGAATCTATAGTTTTCATCAGATTTGGAAAAATTTTCACCATTATTTATTTAAATATTTTTTTCTGTACTCCCTTCTCTCTTCTTTACTTCAGGAACTCTAATTACATGTCGTTTGAAACCACAACTCACTGATGCTGTGTTTATTTTTCCTTTAGTTTTTTTCTTTCTATATTTCATTTCAGATATTTTATATCAGATATTTTCTACTGCTGAGTCATTAATTTTACTATCCTTTTATTCTTCAGTGCTTAACCTGTTGTGAATTCCAGTCAATGGGTTTATTTTTTCATCATAGACTTTATACTTTTCATCTCTAGAAGTTAATCTATACCATTTTTATATTTTCCGTGAATAGCCAAAGCAATTTTGAGAAAGAATAACAAAGTTAGAAGTATCATGCTACCTGTCATCAAACTATACTACAAGGCTATAGTAATCAAAACAGCATGGTCCTGGCATAAAAACAGACACATAGATTAATGGAACAGAATAGAGCCCGAAACAGACCCACATCTATATGGTCAATTAATCTCAGACAAAGGAAGCAAGAATATGAAATGAAATAAAGATGGTCTCTTCAGTAAATGGTGTTGAGAAAATTGAACAGAGACGTTCAAATAGAAAAAGAAAAGTAAAGAAACTAGACTGCTTTCTTACCTCATACACAAGAATAAACTCAAAATGGATTGAAGACCTAAATGTAAGACCTGAAACCATAAAACTCCTAGGAAACCTAGGCAATAAACTCTGACATCACTCTTGATAACATTTTTTTTAATATCTCTCCTTGGGAAAGAGAAGCAAAAGAAAAATATGAACAAATGGGGACTACATCAAACTAAAAAGTTTTTGAACAGTGAAGGAAACCATCAACAAAACAAAAAGACAACCTACTACAAGGGAGAAGATATTCTCCAGTGATATATCTGATAAGGGGTTAATATCCAAAATATATAGGGAACTCATACAACTTAACACCAAAAAAAATAAAATAAAATAAAATAAGCAATCCGATTAAAAAATGAGCAGAAGACCTGAATAGACATTTCTCCAAATACAGATGGCCAATAAACATATGAAAAGTTGCTCAACATCACTAATTATCAGTGAAATGCAAATTAAAACCATAGTGAGATATCACCTCACACCTGTCAGAATGATTTATCATCAATAAATCAACAAACAAGTGTTGGCAAAGATGTGGAGAAAAAGGAACTCTTGTGTGCTGTTGGTGGGATTGTAAATTGGTGCAGCCTCTATAGAAAACAATATGGAAGTTCCTCAAAACATTAGAAATAGATCTACTATATGACCCAGTAATTTCATCAGTGGATATTTATCCAAAGAAACCCAAAACACTAATTCTAAAGATATATGCACCCCTATGTTCATTGCAACATTATTTACAATAGCTAAGATATGGAAGTAACGTAAGTGTCCATTGATAGATGAATGGATAAAGAAGAGGTGGTACATATAAACAATGGAATATTACTTGGCCATAAAAAAGAATGAAATCTTACCATTTATGATAACATGGATGGACCTAGAGGGTATTATGCTAAGTGAAATAAATCAGACAGAGGAAGACAAATACCATATGATTTCGCTTATATGTGGAATCTAAAAAAACAAAATAAATGAACAAACAAAACAGAAACAAACTCATAGATACAGAAAACAAACTGATGATTGCCAGGTGGGCGGAGGGTTGGAAGGCTGGATAAAAAAAGGTGACGAGATCAAGAAGTACAAATTGGTAGTTACAAAATAGTGATGGGTATGTAAAGTACAGTGTAGGGAATATAGTCAGTAATATTGTTAATAACTATATATGGTGTCAGATGGGGACTAGACTTATCAGGGTGATCTCTTTGCATTATAAATTATATAAATGTCTAAACACTATGTTGTACATACCTGAAATTAATATATTGTATGTCAACTATAATTCAAAAATTAAAAACTAAAAATAAATAAGTAGCATTTGAAAACTATGATTCCATTCCTTTGTGTAAAGATAGAAGAGATAACTTGTGTCATTGCTACTGTTTTTTAGGACTAATAAGAAAATTAAAATTGTCAAGCAAAGAGAGTAAAATTGTGGCTTTGAATGAATGAATGACTGTTTCGGAAGAATTTTAGAGACAAGGTACTTATTTATACTGTGGAGCAGTAATTAACTCTTCCTCCAGTAAGAGAGAAGCATCCGTGACTCTGAGTATCCTGGGTTTCCCAGAGTATGTGCTCTTTACTTTTCCTTGTTGTTTTTCAGAGGGTATTATTCCTGGACCTCCTGTAGACGTCTCTGTCACTGAGGCTACCCAGAGCTATGTGGTGCTAAGCTGGAAACCTCCTGGCCAGCGTGGCCATGAGGGCATTCTGTATTTTGTGGAAAAGGTAAGACTCTGGGATCAACATTATTACCTCATGCCTCTTTTTAAAGATTTATTTTTAAGTAGAGATTAAATCTTATTTAATCCTGAACTCTTTAAACCCTTATAAACTGTGAAGAATCTCCACAGAAAAATAGAAAAATGTATCTCAACAGAACTTTGTTGCAAGTTCAGGGTACTTTTTTTATGGACATCTGAGGCTCATCAATAGATTTCTAAGATGTTCACAGACCCCAAATCATGATCCCATGATACAAAAAGAGATGTTCCTGAAACTGTAGATCGCCTGAATGACAATATTTTCTGGATACTTTTTGTGTCTCCCTTGCTCTAGTAATGGATTTTCATCTCTCTACCACTTGTTTTTCTGTAGTAGGGAATGAACATAAACAAGGGTACATGGGTGAGAGGAGTCGAAGTTAAAATACTTTCTAGTGGTAGACAGTTTTCATATGTTGCCACATTCTTGGCTAGTACTGCTCTTAAGTGCAGGTCATAGAATGGGGTCAGGGATTTAAAAGCAACATGACAGTAGCTAGTTTTTTCTGTCAAATATCTTATTTTTCTTTCTTTTTTTTTTTTAGATTTTCAGTTTTTGTGGTTTAAAAAAATTTTTTTAATTAGTTTCAGGTACAACACGGTATAATAATTATACTTTTTACCCCTCAAAGTGACAACCCCCATCCCCCAATCCGCCGCCCCACTCCCCCCCAGATATCATACATATCTATTACAATTCCGTATCTTAACTTTCTTTGATAAGGATATTTAGCTTATGCCTTTGAGGAGTATGCCTCACTTCCTTCTTATCCCTAGCAAATGGGTAACAATAAATGGATCATCTCCCAAAACAGTCTGATTTTACCAAAATAATACTAAGATTTTATATTTTTATTAATTTTTATATTTTCTAGATATTAACCTCAAATAAAATATAACTTGAATATTATTCTCAATTAAAATTTTCTTTCTTTTTTTTTTTTAATAGAGGGCAAGAATAGAATGATAAATATTCACTTCCTGGTGTGCTTAATACAGACCCTCACTGTGTCTTTTTGAAATGCCCCACAGGAAGAGCGTTCTGAATAAGCTCTGTGACGTAATTACCATTTTTCTGGTAATAATAACACAATAACATCTAGTACTGAGGCATTTTTTTTTCAGATGAATCAGCTTTGGCTTCTGTTGAACATTTCCTCCAGTCGAATAAACTCTAATTTCTCCATGAAAGTCTGTAACTTTCCTAGATCTAAATACATATGACTCTAGGATTAAAATTTTAAGTATCTTCCACCAGCATACCTATTAGTATGGAACAGAAAGGGACATTTTTTAGTACAGCTGGTCCTCGAATAAGGTTCATTCAACATTGTTTCTTTATAACATTGATAAGAAAAAAAAACTGATTTCTGGCTGGAGCCACTGTTTGTGTGGAGTTTGCGCGTTCTCCCAGGTCTGTGTGGGTTTTCTCTGAGTACTCCAGTTTCCTTCTACATCCCAGAGATTCATGTAACATGAATGGACATGCCTCAACTCTACTAGACTTGAGTGAGTGTGTGTGTGTGTGTGTGTGTGTGTGTGTGTGTGTGTGTGTGTGTGTGTGTGTGAGTGTCCCTGTGATGGAATGTTGTCCTGTCCAAGGTGAGTTCCTGCCATGCTCCCTGAACTGCTGGGACAGGCTCGGGCCACTCAAGACCCTGAACTAGAATAAGCAGGTTGGAAAACCATATCTTATTCGTTTTTATTAATCTTTCTTATATGTATGTATAGTTCACATTTATTTCAATGTTTAATATTAGATGTGTTTTGGATCTTTGTTTAGAAATTTGGTGATGTTTTTGTGACCAGAAAAATGCCTTGTTTATATCAATTAGCCTACGATAAAACTGCAAGATGCCCAGCCTAGACTCCCCATTTATTCTTGCTGTGTTTTCAATGGGTTTCACTGTTATGGCTGTAGTGTGAAGCAGGAACAGAAAACTGGCAGCGGGTGAACACAGAACTCCCGGTGAAGTCTCCCCGCTTTGCTCTGTTCGACTTGGCTGAGGGAAAATCCTACCGTTTCCGCGTCCGCTGTTCTAATTCAGCAGGAGTTGGTGAGCCCTCAAAGGCAACAGAAGTGACTGTGGTCGGGGACAAAATTGGTAAGTGTGGAGTTCGGTTGAGCAACTTTAAACTTATTTTACTTCAATTCAAGAGAAAACCTCAAAGCAAGAATCTCATTAGAATATACCAGGGGCGCCAGAAAAATGTATACACATGACTTGTATTCATCTTTTGTTATTGGTATGTATTGAGTGTTACAATTTTAATACATTTTTTTTCCTTTCTTAAAAATGTGTATACATTTTTTTTGACACCCTGTGAATATACTCAGAAGTAAAAGTGGTGACATCCTTCTTTCATGATACAAATTTAATTGATGATTATACTTGACTGATAAACTTTTAAAAATCATTATTATGAACTATGAAGTTATGAAAGTGAAGTTCTGGAGTTTCAACACTATTGCTAATGTATGGTGTTTTTTTTTTGGAGTGTTTGGTGTGTTCTTGGATATTTAGTTTATCATTATTCTCCCAAATGAACATGTTTAATTTTTTATTTTCTGCTTTAACAAATATATTGTAAAATAAAGTAACCATATGTTTGACATGATTTACATGTGTGTTTGTGCATATGTGATAAGAATGAATTTTTTAAAACCACCCTGAGTTTCATCATAATTTTCCTCTTTTCTCAGATATCCCCAAGGCCCCAGGCAAAATCATCCCAAGCAGAAATACAGATACATCAGTAATCGTTACATGGGAAGAATCCAAAGATGCTCAGGAGCTGGTTGGGTACTACATAGAATCCAGCATTGTTGGCTCTGGCAAGTGGGAGCCCTGCAACAACAACCCTGTGAAGGGCTCACGGTAACCACTCTGTGTGTGTGTGTGTGTGTGTGTGTGTGTGTGTGTGTGTGTGTGTGTATGTGGCGGCAAGGGAGAAGGCGGGGGGCGGGGGGGAGGTTCTGACTCTAGAGACACAGGGGCTGTGAAGAGGAAACAGAGTCATGAACCCCTACAGCAGCACCAATGTTCAATGGAAGGGTGTTTTTTAAAGCATTATACTTACTTTAAATATCCAAATGAATTTAAGATTGAACATGTGTACTGCAGTACATTTGCAAAAAGGTTTACTTGTGATATTAAACACTTAGAAACACTTAATGCCAGCTAAGATAAGAGTTCATTTTATAGTTCTTTTCTGTTTTTTTTCCTTTATGCTATTTGTCATTTTTACCCCTCTGTTCTGATCTTCAATATCGAATGTGGTACTAGATTCCAAGGATTTAATTAGCTGTAGCTAACATAAATTATCCCGGCATTTTAAATGAACAGAAAAAAACTATCCATGTTTTATAAATTCTGAACATCAACATAGTTCAACTCAGTGCTTAGGAGACATAAATAACACCAAATCAAGGACACTCGGAATACTTTGCCACCTTTTTGTTTCTAATGTGAGAAGGTTGTTTTTTCTTGCTTTCAAGCATATTATCAACCAGCTTTGCAAGTTGATGATGAATTCTGGCCTGTACCCAAACTCTGAGCCTCCTTTGATTTAGGACCAATCTGACAGGAAACTTCCTTTTTTGTTGTTTTTACTAAATCTGATTGGGTTTTAAAAACATGTTGCCAAGGTAAGTAGAGCTGACTTACACTTAAAGCATTTTCTTCCTAATAGGACTGTTTACAAATCCATTCCTAAACTCCAAGCTTTCCCCGATCACCCTACTAAGACTGAGAAGCAAGATGCATTTTACAACAGAGAAAAAATTGTCAAATAGGCTTGTTAGGCAGTTCCTGGCATGGCCACTTCTAAGGACCCCAACAGAATGAGTTGGTTCTTTTGCAGAGCATGAGAACAGACAAACCAATTAATGGAAGCAGGCAATATGTTTTATAGGAGATTCATTAAGCCGGTTTGTTCATTTCACTTTTATCCTGAGTTTCCATCATTTTACTAAGACTATTTAGAAACAATCATGGAGGGTAGGCAAAGTCTGCCTTTCTACAAATGGATGGGAGCTTCTCAAGGGTGGGCACCATATTTTATTCATCATTATATCTAATACCTAACTCAGTGTCTGGGAGACTGAAGTGCTCAATAAATATTCGCTGAACTGAGCAGACCTAAGGATTGGTCTAAATTTAGGATTATCCTAAATTATAGCTGGCTTTATTAAATATTTCAACATGCTAATAGTAATAGAGTCATTAGCAGACCTGCTATTTCTTCTGGCTACAGTCCTTAGAATGGATTAAAATGTACAGGGATTCATGAAACAGCTTTTTATAACCATAATAGCTATTAAACAGTGAGGTTGTTTTGTGTGAAACTGCTCATGAATTCACCTCATCGTTGGATCCTTATACTGAAATGGTAATTCTGGAGTTGATTTTTCACCTTATTTTCAAATTCAAGTGTAGTTTCTCAATTAATTGTACCTTCCAGGGCATGCAGGGAGGCAGTGACTAGGCAGGCCTCTATGACAAAGAGCAACCAATGCCTTATGGCCATAAGTATATACCTGCAATAGCCATTAATAATATTATTAAAGCCACCTATCATTTATTTTTTTATTTAAGTTTTTTAATTGGGGGAATTGGGGAAGGGGAACAGACAAGTTGCTGTCCTTTTGTTCTTCAGTCTAGTTGTAGAGGACATCACGTCACTGGCTCATGTTGGTATTATCATTGCACTCTTCCTGGGTGAGGCTGTCACTTGCTGGCCATTGGATGGAAGCTCACGCTAGCTGCCGGCTGCTCACGCTGGCTGCCAGCCACTAGCGGTAGCTCACGGCAGCCCACTGCAGCCTCACTGCAGCCTACGCAGCCGCCAGCAACTCACAATAGCCCAGCTCCAGGTCGGGCTGTAGTTCACCATCTTAGCTGTAGAGGGTGCAGCATGACTGGCCCATGTGGGATCCAAACCGGGGTCCTGCTGCTCAGAGCTGGCGCTCCCACGCCAACTCTTAACCAACGCGCCACTCAGCCGACCCGAAAGCCACCTACCATTTATTTAATGCCTCCTATATGCAGGCCTTGTAATAGCTACTTTAAATACTTTATGATCAATCTTTATACAAAAATTTTTATGGAGGTGTTATTATCCTCATTTTATTTATGAGCACACAGAGGCTCAGAAACGTTAAGGTACTTATTCAGGGGAAAACTGGGATTCCTCACCATTTGACAGAATGAGTTTAGGAAATTGCCTTAGCTGCCTTCTTGTCTAAAGCACATTATGTTACCTAGATCTCTCTATATCTTTTTCTTGCTTTTAAAAAATGAATCGTTTTCATAAAGCCTGATCATTCAGTTAACCTAACAATCATCATCTCTAATTTTCCTCCTGGAAAGTTTTTAAAAACTTTCTTTGCTTTTAGATTTACTTGCCATGGATTGGCGACTGGTCAGAATTACATTTTCCGGGTCAGAGCAGTTAATGCAGCTGGACTTAGTGAATATTCAGAGGATTCAGAAGTGATTGAAATAAAAGCTGCTATTGGTAAGTTACTTATGCATAATTTTGTAAGGAAAAAAAAATGAATTTTTCTGTTATAAAGGCAAATGCCATCCTCTCCAGAAATTGCTTAAAACTTTAATATTGCTCGATGATTCCATCTTCAGATGATTATTTTCTCTGACTCCAAGTGACATCTAACCTTCCATAGCTGTCATTTTATAGATCTTCATCACTTATCCAGATTCTATGCATCTGTAGCCTTTTCATCTTCACAAGTCTGAGTTTCCTCAGATATTTCCCATTGTGTGAAGCTCCATTCTAACTTCGTGCTCATCGTGGGAATGTGAAGGGCCATCCAACTCCGTGAAGTGGTATATCATTCATAACACAGATCATCTTGTACCTAAAAGCCATTTCATCTGCAACAGAGCCTGGCTTGTTTTCACTAACAGCATATTAACATGCTTTTTATAAATTCCTCTAAAATTCCTGCAAAGACGCATGTGGTTGCTTAATCGTGCTTCATCTGTGCTTGCAAAATAATCAACAGAATAAAACCAGTAATAAAGTAATTATAAGTATGTACATGATGTACCTCCCAATCTTAGATAATGTGGGGGAAGGGACCCAGGAAGTTTTGAGCAATAAAAATGAAATCTGTCATATAGTAACACACATTTAAAGAGAAAGATTATTTAATATCAATTGTCTTCAGTTAGTGTCCCATATTACTTTTTAATGCTCCTTATAATATGGACAAATAGTGAACATGTTGCTTTGAGGTTGGGAGGTACAGACCATTAATATTTCAGTAATGTACGTAACTCTAACCGTTATAAAGCCAGGATCTTTAATGTTATGTCTTTTGTGTACTTTATGGTCCTCTTTCCCCTTTCTGTTGAATAATAGGGCTTATATCTTTCAAGAAATGTCTGAGACTTTCTTTCTGTTGTATATACTTGGGTTTTGCAACTCAAAAGAGTTCCTGTTCTGTCTGTGTTTTTTTTGTTCTCATTCCTTCTTTTTTCCAGAATATGGAGAAGTTAAAATGTTTCCTTGGTGTAAATTATGTGAAACGTATGCTCTCCATATTTCTTGCAAATCCAAGTGATTTCCTTTAAACCAAGATTGCTTTCTGTTCTGTTTGTGGTCCTAATATTTTTCTCTTTGTTCTATTAAGTAAGAGCAATTTACACTGTGTCGGGGCTTAAAGTGTTTCTGTTGTTATCTGGTGATTGTAGGGGGAGGAGTGTCTCCAGATGTGTGGCCTGAACTGAGTGATGCACCTGGTGGACTAACAGACTCCAGGGGAGGCATGCATGAAACCTCCCAGCCAACTATTAAGAAAGACGCTTTACTTGGTAGCAAACTTAACAAATCTTCACTACCCAGTAGCTCTCACCTGGGCCAAACAGAAGTGAGTAAAGTAAGTGAAACAGTTCAGGAAGAGCTTACCCCATCACCACAGAAAGCAGATCTTAAGGGGAAAAGTAAGTCTGACCCCCTGAAAAAGAAGAAGGATAGAGGTGAGAGTTGAAAGAGTAAAACTGTTCCATCTGTCTCCATCAGTGTCCTCACCTCTCATTGTCAAGATCACATTCTTCCATCTGTGTTCACTTTCATCAATGTTTATTCTTAATTTTACATATTTTCAGCTATGTATTTGCAATACTTTTGTCTAATGAACTGTAAAAGTAATTTTATATGGGTTTGGTTTTACATAAATTCATCGTGCTTAATGACAATTGCATATTTAAAGTAATTTGGTTCGAGTCCTTTTTGGTTTCTCAGGCAGACACACCTTTGGCTTCATCTTGCTAAAGGAATTAGAGATGAGAGAAGGATTTGATCATTATAGCCTATGTGAGGTCCCTTGAAATATTCATGTTCAGCACATGTATAGGAAAAATATTTCACAAAGAAGTGACATTTTATTCGGATCATAGCCATTAACTTCTATTGTTCATCTTCAGGTTTTTAAATTATCCTTCACATTTAATTCAAATAAATATAAAGAACATTATTCTTTAAGTTACCATGAAAAGTTTAACAGGGTATTATAATCACATATAGCTATGTTCTATGATATAGGACCTGCATTCCCAGAACTGATTTATTTAAGACTAATTATCAGTAAACTAAGAATTTTCTGATGAAGATATTTGGTACTTGTGGCTTTTATATTGTAGACAATGTTTTTCTTATCACATAAAAATGAAATGATATGCATATACTGATAAATACAACATGACCTCTTATCCATCCCTTATTCCTACCCAACTCCCAACTTCTGTCAATGCCTCTATTTTTTTTGACACCTTTACATGTAAAGAATGAAAGAGATTGGTGGGATGGGGAAGAGAAATATGTATTTTATTTTAAATATCTTTATTGTTCTGAGAATCTTTTTAAATAAGAATGAGATAGTTCTTTTATCTTTGAAAATCCAAATATATGAGGTGTGATCAAAACACACGGTGAATGTTTAAATTTTAAAAATTTATTACAGTGAAAGACACATTGCCATTAATCCCCCTCAGATACTCCCTCCCTTGCTTCGAACACACTTATCCCATCGTTCTTGCCACTTTCTGAAACAGTTCTGGAAGTCCTCTTTCATGAAGGTCTTTAGTTGTGCTGTTGTGGCTGCCTGGATGTCCTGAATTATTTTGACTTTGGGGAAGAGCCAGAAGTCACACAGTGCCAAATCCAGTGAATAAGGTGGATGAGGACAAACCATAATGTGTTTATTTGACGGAAAATGCCATATACCAGAGCGATGTGTGACACGGAGCCTTTCTGTTGTGATCACAAAATATGAGAATGCTGCCGTTGAGTGCCATCCAACAGAAATAAAGGCAGGGATCTTCAATATAGGAAGCGGCGTGTC
>NW_017731783.1:886109-892160 GCF_001890085.2 Hipposideros armiger
CCCTCCACCAACAAAAAGATTACAACTCACATTATTGTGATACTTGCTTTTATTACAGTGGTCTGGAACTGAGTTCACAGTATCTCTGAGGTGTGCCTGTACATATCTGCAGGCGCATATGTACACTAACTTCTCTGGGTTATTAACTAAAAGTAGAACTGCGGGGCCAGAGAGTCTTCTTTCTCTTCAACTTTACTAGATAAATCTCTGCTGTTTTTCTAAAGAGTATGAGAATCCCCATTGTTTCACATCCTTCCAACACTTGGTATAGTCACACATTTTCAGTTTTGACAATCTGGGTGTCAAATAAGTCTGAACATCTTTTCCTCTGTATGTAGTCCATTTTGAAATCTTTTATAACATGCTTGTTCAAGGGTTTTGCCCAATTTTCTAATGGGTTTTCTTATTGACTTGTGATGTTCTTTATATATATTGGGTATAAATTCTTGGCAGCTATGTAAGTTGCACATATATTCTCCCACTCAATGGCTAGTCTTTTCTTCTCCTTATGATGACCTACATTAATTTTAATGTCAAATTTATTGTAGTCAGATTCACCAACATTTGCTTTGCCATTAGTGATTTCTGTGCCTTTTTTTTCTTCTTAAAGAAATGCCTTCTAGTTTAGGTATCCTGAAAGCCATGGTCCCAGCTATGTGACTTGGGGCCAATCACTTAACCTCAAGGTGTCATCTTTCTTCTCTGTAAGATGGTCTCATATGTCCTTACAGCTTGACAATAACATTATTTAAAAAAAAAAAGAAAGAAAAAAAATGCTTTTTCTATGCCAGGGTCATGGAGATGTTGTACTAGATTATATTCTAAAAGCTTTACAGTTTGCCACTTAAGTCATTAATTCACCTAAAATGTTGTGTGTGATGTGAAGTAAGGGTCAAAATTCATTTTCCCTCCTATGGACACCCAGTAGTCCCAGCATCATCTATTGAAAAGTTTGTCCTTTTCCACTATTCTGCTAGGTTATTTGTATCATATATCAAGTTTCCTTATATGTATGTGTCTGTTTCTCTACAAGTATTTTGTTCTACTCTATTCTGCTCTCTATTCTGTTCTACTGGTCGATTTTTCTACCACTGGGCCAGTATCACAGTCATTTAATTATTATAGCTTTATTATACATTTGATATAACAGGAAGATCAAGTTCTATCAGCTTAATTTTCCTCTTCTAGGGCTAATAGCCCTTTGCAGTTTGATATAAATTGTAGAATTAGGTTACCAAATTTTACCACAAAACAAAACAAGCTAAAGAAAATACAACAATAAATAAAATTTAAAATGACAAAACATTAAAATTTTGATTGAGATTGCGCTGAATCTATAAATAAATTGAGGAGCGCTCGACATCTTTGAAATACTGCATTCTGATTCATGAACATAATATTTCTCTCCTTTTATTTTGGTCTTCTTTAAAGTCTCAATAAAGGTTTATAATTCTCTACAGAAGCCTTGGCTTATTATTTGTTATTTATTTATAGATACTACATATTTGACTATTATTTTAAATAGTGTTTTTTATACCATTTTGTTGTTGCTGGAATAGAGAAATATAACTAATTTATATATATATATATATATATATATATATATATATATATGTATATACATATATATATATGAATTTTTACATATCATTGTACCAACTTTTCAGTTTATCTGGGACTCTCCCCGTTTTAGTACAAAATGTCCTACATCCTTGGAAAACATGCACTCCCAGGAAAACAGGAATGGTTGGTCACACTGATAGGACCCCAAAGCAACCCTGGTACCTAAATAAAGTTCTTTTAGATCCAAGTTCTCTACATCATAGTGTCCCGATAATGAAAAAGAATTTTTCTTCTTAAATGGAGTGTGTGTGTTTAATCAAAAAGGGTGTTTATAACATTCTGTTACTATAACACATAGCTATTACATTCTACTTATACCCTAAATAACTAGCAAGACAAACCCTCTTATGGATGAACTTATTACTTCATGATCAAATCAGATGTAGACTGGATATATACATGTCTTGACTTAAATCATACAATACGTAAGTTTGTTAGTTAACTCAGCTGTTTTCATTAATACCTCCCTTTATTAAGCATTTTAATGTTCAAAGTATTGTTTATAGACAATGTTTTTCTACACTAATATATTCTATCATTTCTATTTTGCAAATGTTTTCACATTCATTATTTTATTACATATATTTACCCTCACAACAACCCAATTCCTACTGACAGATACAGAAAAACATCAGATCATTCAGTAAAGAGCAGAAACATTACAAAAATTGGAGTATTTTGATTCCTAGCCTAGAATTTATTTAATTTTCAGCTGTACACGCGTTAACTTTCTATTGCTGTGTAACAAATTACCATAAACCTTGTGGCTTAAAATAACCTAAGTGTGTTATATCACAGCTTCCATGAGTCAGGGGTTTAGTTTAGCTGGGTCCTCTGCTCAGGGTGTCATAGGCTGAAATCTAAATGTCAGCTGGGCTGCATTATCACCTGGAGCTTGAGTTCGTCTTCCAAGCTCATTCAGGTTGTTGGCAGAATTGAGCTCCTTGCAGCTGTACGTGTGAGGCTGCCCTTCTCCAAATGCAAGTGGCTAGGCAGTTTGCAAAATGACATTTGTTTCTTCAAGGCCATTAGGATAGTGTTTCTCTTCAGGAAGGGCCCAAACCCCATTTTAAGTGCTCCTATCTGATTAAGTCAGTCCTTTGGAAAAACTCACTCTTTGTCCTCTGTGTCTCTCCTTTACTTTTATACTACTATCACACTTCTCTGACATCAGCTGGGTGTCCTATACTTTAACTCAGTTCTGACTGTCTACTAGGAGATAGAATCAGATCCCACAGGCTAAGTGCTCGATCTCACAAGAATGCCCCTGCCCTTTCTTGGGATCCCAGTGCCAAGTCCAGGTTGTCACCTGAGCTTCTGACCTGACCAACTGGCTATAAATCAGAGGTTCCCACAACCTCCTTCTCGGGTTCCATTAATTTTTTAGAGTGACTCACAGAACTCAGAGAAACAGTTTACTTACTAGATTACCAGTTTATTACAAAAGAATGTAACTCAGGAACACCTGGGTGAAAGATGCTAGGAAGGGTGCAGAGTTTCCATGCCTTCTCCAGAGTGTCACTCTCCCAGCACCTCTCTATGTTCACCAAACTGGAAGCTCTCCGAACCCTGTATTGTTTGTNTTTTTTTGTTGTTGTTTTGTGTGTGTGTGTGTGTTTTTCTGTATTAAGCACTTTATTTATTTATTGTTATTTTTTTATTAGTTTCAGATGTACAAGGCAACATAATAGACATTTACACCCCTCACAAAGTGATAACTCCCCTCCCCCAAGCTACTACCCCTCTGACATCTTATATAACTGTTATAATACCATTGACTATCTTCCTTATGCTACATTCCACCTCCTGTGACTATACATATTTTTTTTTCTTATAGTTGACATACAATATTATTCTACTTCAGCTTCAGTTGTACAGCACATTGGTCAAACATCTACACAGTCTATGAAGTGATCCCCTTGATAAGCCCAGCACCCATCTGGCACCTTACATAATATTTACAACATTGTTGATTATATTCCCCATTCTGTATTTCATATGAGATACAGAGAAGGTGTGTTTTAAAGTGTACCATAAATCATCCTCCATCATGACAACACTCCATCTCACACATTGCTTCTGGTATATGGCAATTTCTGTCAAATAAAAACATTACGGTGTGTCCTCATCCACCTTACATATTATATTCACTGGATCTGGCATCATGCAACTTCTGGTTCTTCCTCGAAGTAAAAAATGACCATGAAAGACAAAAGTTTTTAATCAATTCGGGACATTGAGGCAGCCACTACAGCATAACTAAATCTACTCACGAAAGAGGACTTCCAGAACTGCTTCAGAAAGTGGCAAAAATGATGGGATAAGTGTGTTTGAAGGTGGGGGGAGTATTTTGAGGCGTTTAATGGCAATGTGTCTTTTACTGTAATATTTTTTTTAATTTAAACATTCACCGTATTGTTTGATCACACCTCATATATTCAGAAAACTCTTTTTAATGTTATTGCATATCTAGATAGATTTTTTCCATCACCCCAACCTTTTTTTATTGAAAACTATAATTTCAGTAGCTGAGTGAAAAGTTGATAAGCAAAACTACGTAAATAAAGGAAGACTTTTGAAACATCCTCTGAATATATTTTCTGACTAGCACTAATAAACATGGTGACAGCTATATTGTATTTTTTTTTACAACATCAGGTTAAAAATAATGCAGCAAAAAGTATTATACTAAGAAAATCACATAGCAGATTATGCCTGTTTTTTTTTTTTAAATTTTAAGGTGGCATTTAGCTGAGCTTCAGAAAAAGATTTTTCCCGTGTGTCGACATAACCTGTAGAGTATAAAGTCTCACAAGTATATGTGTGCCTGAATGGTGAAATGCTCTTTGGAAATATATGGAAATTCTCAATAAGCAAATTGAGGCAGAAATTGATATATATATTCCATTTTCCTCAAGGAGCAAATAGAAATAAACTGACATAAAAAAACAAAAATATGTAAGTTAGTGAAAATATTTCTTCTTAGGGGAAACAAAATCAATTTGCAGGATATTGCACCATTTCGCTGTTAGTATTGCAAAACTTATTCCTCTCTGGGACTGGAGGGCAGGTTCTTTTTATCTTTGGAATAATACTTGCAGTACCCTTTTTGCTGTGTATCAATTTTTTTCTCATGCACCAAGTCAGATGCCAAGTTACTGGTCAGTGATATGTTTTAGTTTTATACTGCAAGACCTAGTGCCTTCATAACTGGCACCAGTGAAACAAGTTTAATGTACATAGAATCATAGAGGAATTTCTGTCTACTCACGAGCTATTCATATTGCAACAGCGGCTCCATCTCCACCCTATGATATCACTTGTCTTGAAAGTTGTCGTGATTCAATGGTTCTTGGATGGAAGCAACCAGATAAGAGTGGAGGTGCTGAAATTACTGGCTATTATGTGAACTATCGCGAGGTAATTGATGGGGTACCAGGAAGATGGAGAGAAGCAAACATCAAAGCTGTCAGTGAAGAGGCATATAAGGTAAGCTTGTGACCTTCTGTAGTGTAGAGTGTTATATGTATGATGACATTCTCACATACACAGATATGCACATGCATGCATATATGCCCGGCACCTTGTAAATGATTCATATTATTTCTCCAGTGTCTGTTGCCTGCAATGACATGACTTCTGTAAAAAAAAATATATGAAGATAAATAGAAGTAGTTTGGCTGACCAGGCAGGATGTATATTTTCTGATTCATACACATAAACATAATTTCTTAGAATGTTCATGAAATGTGTACTTATTGTAAAAACTTACGTTTCTTGCAAAAAATATCTGTACTAAATATGCTTCAAGAGTCCCAGAATCCAAATGACTCTAGATTTTTAACTTTCAATGTCCAAATCACAAAGAATAAAGGGACATGGGCCTCATGGCCAGACTCAGTTTGCTATCTGTGAAGTGTCCCCTGTTATAGTGCCTCTGATGGCCACAAAGAGGGGCACTTTGCATGGGTCCATCCACAAGTTTCCCTTCTGCACATGGGCCTTCAATTCTTGATCCACCTTATAGCACCTGAGGGGTTTCACAGTTGCCACAACTGTTGACTTCCCTCTTTAGAGGCTCATCAGTAAGACCCAAGTCACCAACCCCAACACTCACAGAACCCCATGCCATGGGGAGAGCAGGGCGAGGCCTGGGAAATGGTGCTTTCCCCAACTGAATGCCACTTGTTTAACTTAATATTTAAAACTTATGAAATATCACACACATGCTGAGAATACATAAAACAAAATTGTATTTTTAAGATTTTTCCATGTTGGTACATGTAGCAATAACTTCACTACTATATGGTATTCCATTATGAGTCCATCTCATGCTTTTTCATTTATATTTGGGCATTTTTGCATTTTTAGCCATATCAAATAATGTGGCTATAAACATTTTTTGTACAGGCATTCCTTGGTTTATTG
>NW_017731783.1:900277-901963 GCF_001890085.2 Hipposideros armiger
AAAAAAAAAGAATGAAAGGAATGAAATGAATCCATTATAGTGGATTCTTAAGTACCTTCTCAACATATGCGGTGTGCTAGCTGGATGTCTTTTGGCATAATTGCTACACTTTTGGCATGGATAGCACACAGGTTGGTATCTTCAAAAAGGCCAACAGGATAGGCCTCACTTGTCTCCTGCAAAGTACCAATAGCTCCACTCTGAAAGTGGAGATTTGTTTTGAAGTCCTGAGCAATTTCACACACCAGATCCTGGAAGGGAAGTTTGCAAATCAGAAGTTCAGTGGGCTTCGGATTACGTCTAATTTCGGAGTGCCACAGTACCAGGCCTATAATGATGAGGCTTCTTCATCCCTCCAGTAGAGGGCGCACTCTTGAGAGCTGCTTTTGTAGGCAGTTGCTTTCTGGATGCTTTACCACGGGTAGATTTGCGGGCAGTCTGCTTTGTACGAGCCATGGTGTAGAGACCTTACTTACCCCACTCTCCTTTGGCTGGAGCTCGGCAAGCTAGAGGCAGTGCTGGCATTAGAGAGCCACCACGGCGCAGTGACAGCTGCAAACACAATTGAAGATGGCTGACCAGTGGATGGTTTTCTTTTGCTTCCAATGGCACTAACTTCAGAGACCCAAATACTTGAGTACCACAGAAGGAGTAAATTCTCTTTTCTGAGTTTGATAACAACTGGTATGGCACCAGCATCAACCATATTAGAACACAAAGCCACACTGGACATACTGGGTGGCCCCAGCCCTGCCCCCAGTGCCACCCCCTTCCTCTATTTGAAACCTTAGTGCTTTTGGAGAACCATCACTTTGCCTTTACATAGCGAGTGTCCATCTACATCACTTCTCCATCAGATATGTATAAGAAGATTACAAGAGAAATTCTAGAGAAGTTCAAGTGCTTATACAACTTCTGTAAATACAAGAGGCATACACAACTGCCTTTCTTTGTACCTCCATGAAACTAGTTGATATATCTTAACTTCTTTCTGTCACCTACACAAAAATGGATCTGTTTTTAATTTCTTGCAATTCCTGAATAAAGTTAAAATGTGGGTGACTAGAGACTAAGAAATTCTGAGTAGGCCCGTGGAAATGTTGTAATAGAAAGATATAGTTTGCAAAAGAAGGTGCAGGGTGAGTGCTGTTCCCTCAGAGGAGAAATGAATGAGATAATCCTCTACCCCATGACCCTTCGATTCTCAGATCCACCCTTGACTTAGCTGAGTAGTGTCAGGCAAGCCAAATCTTAAGAAAGCTCTTATAGATAAGAATGTCTTGTCATCTCTTTGTTTTACAGAAGAAGAAATTGAGACTCGGGTTAAATGATACCAAGAAGGTCATACAGGTAGTAACTGGTTGTTAGGATTGAAAATAGGTCTTATTTCTAGACAAGAGGTGCTAGGAAGCAGCAGAACAAAGTTTCTTCTTGTAAAGCAGGGGTGGTACTACCTGTCTGGATGCCTCATTGGGTCTGAGGATCACACAAGAAAATGGTCATATTTACAGAACATTTCATCCTAGAACACCAGACTATACATTCTTTTCTAGTGCACATGGAACATCCTCAAGGATAGAACATATGTTGGGACATAAAACTAGCCTCAGCAAATTTAAGAAGACTGAAATCATACCAAGCATTTTCCAACCATAGTGCTTTGAAATTGCAGATCAACTGCAAAAA
>NW_017731783.1:902753-904416 GCF_001890085.2 Hipposideros armiger
CACCGTCTGTATACTAGCAATGACATTTCAGAAAAAGAAATGAAAACCAAAACAATTCTTTTTGCAACCGCAACAAAAGAATAAAATACCTAGGAATAAACTTAACAAAGGATGTGAAGGACCCATATGCTGAAAACTACAAGGTATTATTAAAAGAAATTAAAGAAGACACAAAGAAATGCAAAGCTATTCAATGTTCATGGATTGGAAGAGTCGGCATAGTTAAAATGGCCAAATTACCCAAAGCAATATACAGATTAAATGCTATCCCCATTAAAATTTTTCAGATTTATGGAATCACAAAAGACCTTGAATAGCCAAAGCAGTCCTCAGAAAAAAGAACAAGCCTGGAGGTATCACACTCCTTGACTTCAATCTATACTATAAGGCGACAATAATCAAAACAGCATGGTATTGGCAGAAAAACAGACACACAGACCAATGGAATAGAATTGAAAACCCAGAAATGAACCTATAGATATATGAACAGATAATTTTGACAAATGAGCCAAAAACATACAATGGAGAAAAGAAAGCCTCCTCAATAAATTGTGCTGGGAAAATTGGAAAGCCACATGCAAAAGAATGAAACTAGACTGCTATTTGTCACCATGTACCAAAATTAACTCAAAATGGATCGAAGACCTACCTAAACATGAGACCTGAAACCATAAATTGCTTAGAAGAAAGCATAGGTACTAAACTTATGGACCTTGGGTTCAGAGAGGATTTTATGAATTTGACCTCAAAGTCAAGGGAAGTAAAAGCTAATATAAATGAATGGGGCTATATCCAACTAAAAAGCTTCTGCACAGCAAAAGAAACCATCAACCAAACAAAGAGGTAACCAAAAAAATGGGAGAAGATATTTGCAAATAACGCCTGTGATAAGGGGCTAATATCCAAAATACGAATATAAAGAACTCGTACAACTCAACAACAAAAAAACCAAACAATCCAATTAAAAAATGGGCAGAGGACCTGAACAGACTTTTCTCCCAAGAAAACATACAAATGGCCAACAGATATATGAAAAAAATGTTTCAACTAGCTATTAGGGAAATGCAAATCAAAACCACAATGAGATATCACCTCACAACTGTTAGAATAGCTATTATCAACAAGATAAGTAAGTGATAACAAGTGTTGGGGAGGCTGTGGAGAAAAGGGAACCCTCATATGCTACTGGTGGAATGTAAATTGATATAGCCACTATTGAAAACAGTATGGAAGGTCCTCAAAAAATTAATAATCGAATTACCATACGACCCAGCAATCCTTCTTCTGAGTATCTACCCCAAAAATCTGAAAACCTTTATCCGTAAAGATATATGTGCCCCTATTTTCATTGCAGCATTATTCACAGTGGCTAAGACATGGAAACAACCAAAGTGTCTTTCAATAGATGATTGGATAAAGAAGATGTGATACATATACACAATGGAATATTACTCTGCCATAAGATAAGATGAAATAGTGCCATTTGCGACAACATGGATGGATCCTGAGATTATTACACTAAACAAAATAAGCCTGACAGAAAGCCGAGAACCATATGACTTCACTAATATGGGGGATATAAAACTGAAAGCAACAAATGAACAAGACAAACAAGTAAAGAAACAAAAACTCATAGACACAGACAACAGTTCAGTGGTTACCA
>NW_017731783.1:905881-949468 GCF_001890085.2 Hipposideros armiger
AAAAAAAAAAAAAAAGGAAAGAAAAAATAAACATATCACCTGCATAGCAGCTGTTGGTCATACAAAGATAAATCACTCAGTAGTTTGGACTCTCCCAAGAGGGCAAAGAACACACAAGCAGGGAGAATATTCTGGCTTCCTTCTTGAATAGGTTGAGCAAGTTTCTTTGCTTTGTTGAGCTTTCTGTTAATTGGCTTAAGGATGAATGAGATAAATGAATGTGACGTACCTGACAGTGTTAAGTGCAGATTCAGGTCCCATGGGATTGATTGTATTTATTTGGTGAAAGTCCTTTGTAAACCATACTGTAGTTTCTTTTTACCCCTATATGGGATATATGCTTTCTGGGAATAATTTCCCTCCAGTAGGGAGCTATTTTGTAATATATCCCTTTTTCCTTTGTAAGAAATATTACTATCTTGCCATCAAATAGAGTTTGCTTCCTTCATGCTAATTTGAGATTTGGGAGAATTTTCCGATTATCATCCCAAAATAATCTGAAACTGAATCTGCAACCAAATTGAACTGTTCTGATAAAAGGTGAGGGACATGAGCCTGAGGACAGCCTGCAGGTAAGTTTCATCCAGCATCTTGAACTGGCCTTAATCCTGCTGCCCACAAGGGGTCTTAATAGGCTGGTGTAGAGCCATTGCGGATACGTGCTGTGAAATAACCACAAAATACCTATTTCCGTGGAAATGGTAGATTTTGAAAAACATAACACCAACATCAGACTCAGCTCTAAGACCTTAAATGTGGTTCTAGATTGAAACATATTGGAGTTTTCTCGTCTACATTATGATTTTTCTCTCTCTCAGGACCACCACACAGTCTCAAGTATAGTGAAGTCAGGAAAACCTCCCTGGTTCTTCAGTGGAAGCCTCCCATCCATTCTGGACGGACTCCGGTCACTGGTTACTTTGTGGACATGAAGGAGGCCAAAGCCAAAGATGACCAATGGCGTGGACTCAATGAGGCAGCTATTAAAAACAAATACCTGAAGGTAAGAGAACACTCATAGTTTGAGAAACCTTTTTTTAAAAGAAAAAGAAAAGGCTCTTCTAGTGATATTAACTTTAAAGTTAGCAAGGTAAGACAAGACATCTGCTTTGGTCTGTGTCATACATTGGGCTCCTGGTAAGATTCCATTTGGCAGTGGTTGGGGTTTGGAGAAGTTAATGATGCTTAAAACAATTTGGTTATGTTTAACCTGAATCCCTTAGTCTAGCTTTGGAAAACATCCACAAGCTCCCTTCTCTCTCTTCTTTGCCTCCTTGCCTCTACTTACCCACTTCACATATTTGTTACTTACAGTCTTAAGTCGTTTTTACTTACCATCCCCCAAAAGTGACTTTCTCGTTCCTACCTCTTTTTTTGGAGGGTAGTTTTTGATTTGAGGGTGCTATTTTTATAGAGTTCACACCAGTAAGCCTTTAACTGCTGATTCTTTTGAGAGATGCCCTGTCTCATTTCATCTCTACCCTCACACTTGTATTCACGTGAGCTCTCAGAGGCTAGTGGAAATGGACTCACTTAACTCTTGACCTTATTCTCACTCTTATCCATGTCTTTGCCTCCCAGATTCCCCTCAAATATTCTAACTGAACCAGTTCCTAACTCTACCAAAAACTGTTCTGCTAAAACCACTGAATTTCTCATTTGTTCCAAATGGGAATCTCAAAAGAATGTTTTCCCTTATAGTCAGCAGACCCTGAATCTACAGTTGGGCCTCAAAAACTGGGGGGAATATGATTCTAGTTCTTATTATTTAGAATGAAGTGTGGCTTCACCACAGTCATACAGAAAGCTGCACACTGAATGCTGTTGGCAGAATAGGCCACTGCATAGAGGGTGGGCCTTGGAAAGTGTTCAGAGTATAACTAGTCTAAAAGATCTCTCCCATCAACCTAACAGGAAGAGCTAAAGTCCATACCATCTGTCAGCCACTCTCTGGAGTTAAGGCATTTATAGACCCTATAAAAAATGTAAATGTATACTCCTGGAGAAATGACCCTTAAGCCATTACACCCAACATGTCATTAACTCAAGTTAGCATACGCCGATGAGCTCTCTATCCCTTACAAAACCCTGAAGAGATAAGAAAGGTCACATTTCATGGGGACAAAAAAAGGTCAAGGAAGTTCTGGAGCCTAGGATGCTGTTTGATTGTCCAGATGAGTCAGGAGGCCTCCAGATACAAAGAAACCTTGAAAGGTCAGTGTAAAATAAAGGTCAGACACATCCTGGATGGTGATGGTGTTTATGGCCAGGATGATTTCTAAATCCCCCATCTGCACAGCACAGTATCCCACGAGCCTCAGGTTGGACCTGACTGGAGTGAAGCCATACAAGAATGAGAAGCCAAGAGCCCAGAAAAAATGGGCAGGAAAAAAATACAGTTAAAATGCATCAAAGAGTGGTTTTAAAAAAAAGAAGAAAGGCACATTTGAAGGAGAGACACTGAGGTTGCGTGTGCCTCACAAACTGAAGATGAACTTTCTGTAAGGAAATGTTATTAGAATTTAGCTAGTTTTTAAACTGAAAATAGAATTATTAATTTTTCTGATTACAAAACTGACACATGCTCATAATGAAAAATTCAAACAATAAAAGCATAAGGAAGAAAAGTAAAGATGTCCTATAATCCCTATACCCATTTTGATGTAGATTCACTCTTCCAGGTGTTTTATACTTAGAAAAAATTTCAAGCCTGAAATGGAGGAAAAAAAATACATGTTAAAAAGTTTAGACTGAAGCCAGCCAAGTGGCTCAGTTGGTTAAGAGCTCGCTCAAAAGTGCAAGCTCTGAGCAACAGCGGTTCGATGCCTGGCCCGAGCTGAGCAGCCGCTGAGCGGCCAACAGGTGGCAAGATGGCTCAGCTACAAAAAACAAAACAAAACAAAACAAAAAAAACTTAGCTTGGTAAACTTAAATGAGGATGGGAGATATAACTTCACAAATGGGAAAACTAAGCACAAATGCATCCAAAACATAGGTTTCTGCTGGAAGTACCAGCATTCACTTCAGTACCAAGTGTCTAGCGGTCCTCAAAGAGAGTTAAAGATGCATTATTTTCAACCAAAAGGACTTAACCTAATAGAGCACACTGTTTTCCTTTTTGTATTGGTAATTACAGCCCGGTGAGACAAGATGGTAGAAGGAAGTAAATATTGGAAGGGCGGGGAACATGGATGGAGTAGGCAAGGGAATGCAGTTGCTTTGGAAGTAATAGGGAAGGGGAGCGGAATCCAAGAAAAGGAAAATCGATGTGCATAGATTAGGCATCTGCAGTGCTTTAAGGCCTGTGGTCATTGCCCCTGTGGTGATGGAAGAATGGAAGGGTGTTTCTATCACCCCAGTTACTAGACACTTGGATGTGGATTCACTTCCTGTGTCATGATGCAAAAATCTGACTCACAGCCACATATTACCTAAGTGGCAGGTGCAGATGTGGCAAGCACCTGTCAACTGGTCTATTTTTGTCACAACAAGGAAATGTTTCTTTTCCTTTCTGTAAATCCACAGTTGCCTGTCGTTATTACTAAACAGAATTTAAATGCATCAAACTCAATGCGTTTAGCCTGTGCCTTAACTCAATTCATTTACAGATAATCATTTTAAAAATCCATTGGCTCCAGTGAAAGCTATCACTACATAAATGACATTCTATTATCATAAACACAATACATTTAAATAATTAGATTAAAAAACCTAACAATTTAATACATAGCTAATTTAAAAGCATGTTCACAAACACTTCACTTAGTTGAATAAATGTATTCTAGCTTTATTTGATTTAAGACACATTTTGAATATTGATATCCATCACAATATTATGGGAAAAAAATTGTGTAATAAATTCCTCCTTAAAATGCAATGTGTCTTTTAAATGTCACATATTTTTAAAAGTAAAAGATAATTTTTGGTAAAAATTAATGGTTTTTATAATAGTAATGAGATTGTGCCGAACCAAAGAAAGTCACAAAAAATTATGAAGTGGGAGTGTCATATAAAAACATATTATAAATTTTTTACAATGTTTCTACTCTTATAGCTCTAGCTCAGTGGCACACATGTAATAGGTTCTCAGCAAACATCTTGATTATTGAAAATGTGGGGATTTAGAATTTTAATACATTTTGATTATTCACAAATTACTAAAATTCACAATCATGTTAATTGCTTATCTAGCTAGTGAGAAATAGCTATATTAAATATACAGGGTCAATTTTTGTTTACTTTAGTTCTAGTATTTTAGCATGCTTTTAAACAAATGGAAATGTCCATGATCCATGTTTGTAATTCCCTTCTTTTGCCAGGAATTTTATCTGAAATTATTCATGGAATGTCTCGAAAGGATCAGGAAAGAAAAGGCAGCATATATGCTCTTGTGAGCACTTTGTCTTGTGTTTTTTTGACCAAAGAATTAGGTGGCTAACTCCTTTAAAGCACACATATCAGTCTCTTGTTTCTGATGCTGATGGCCATTAAATTTTAAAAAGAGAGAACATCAGAGTTGTAGAGGATTTTAAAAACATCTTGTAACTAACAGGTGGTCTAGAGAGAAAAAAGCTTAAGGTGAAAGCCACATGCTTAGTCTTTGACAGGATCAGGTCTGGAACTCAAGTCCTGTACCCTTTGTGAATATACGAATACAGTTGACCCTTGAACAACATGGTTAGGGCAATGCCCCCTCAATGGCTCAGTCAAAAATCTTTGTGTAACTTTTGACTCCACAAAACTTAACTACTAAAGCCTACTGTTGACCAGAAGCCTTACCAATAACATAAACAGTTGATTAACAGATGTTTATTTTGTATGTTATATGTATTACATGCTATATTTTATGATAAAGCAAGCTAGAGAAAACAAAATGTTATTAAGAAAATCATAAGGAAGAAGCAGGTAGATGCAGTGCTCACCTCCTCCCATGACCACATCAAAATTACAATTAAGCTACAGAACAACCATCACTGAAAATTGGCTGAAGTCTAGCTGAGCAGAAGTTTTACAACTAAGGATATACAGAAGAAACCACGTCAAGACTGGTAAGAGGGGCAGACACTCAGAACAGGCTGGTCCCACACCCACGTGTGGCAGTTAAAAACCAGGAGGGATATCTTGGATGTGGAGGTCCCCCCTGAGGACGCCAGCCTAGGGTTCCAGTACCAGGAAGAGAAGTCCCCATAACTCTGGCTGTGAAAACCAGAGGAGATTGTGGCTGAGTAAGATGAGGGTGGCTGAAATCCCAGGTTTTCCTCTTAAAGAGCCCGCTCACAGACTTACAGCTGACAGCCTCACTTGCTTTGAGCACTAATGCTATGGTAGCAGTTCGAAAGGTGCCAGGGACATATGAATATGCAGAGGAACTGAATTGTCTAGTTTCAGGACAAGGGCTAAAGGGGCAGTGCTGACAGACCCATTGCTCCTTTGTTGAGCCTTCCCTCCTCCCAGTCTGCTCACATTAATGATTCCCTGAGACCCCGCCCCACCCAACTTGGGGAACCACTCAAACCACTTCTAGTGGATTTTCCATAGAAATAACCTGTCTTGGCTTATGCTGCAGACTTTCATAAAATCTCTCAAAGGTTCACAAACCCCAGACAAGTAGCATCTGGCCTTGGCATGCTGTACTTTTTGCTAAGCAGACCCAAGCCTGGCAGTAGTGGCAGCTGGCCTTAATTCACAGCTTAGCCTTTCCCAGGCACCCTCAAGCCCAGCATAAGCACCAACCATCTGTAGATCACTTTGTAGCTTATATCAAGTGACCCTGGGCAGACCACAGGCACTGGCTGACATTGGCCTGCACCAGAGCCCTTCCCAAGAGGCCCCAGAACCAACACACCTGGTGGCTAGCTTCAGACCACACCAGAGCACTAACCAACTGCTTATGCAGACTCAGAAGACACCAGATCCCTGCTAAAGGAAATACTGCTATATAGGGTCAGACCCTGCACAACAGCTCCTCAACTGTAGTCACAGCCAATCAGCCTGTGAGTCAATCTCTCCTATTGATGTGCAAACAGCAACCAAGGCTCAACTATAGCAGGAGGGCACACAAAACCCACACAAGGGGCACCCAGCTCTGGTGACCAGGGAGACTGCGACAATGGGCCCCATAGGTCACCTACTATATAGGGACACTCTACTAAGACAAGGAGACATAGCAGCTCTATCTAATAACACATAGAAACAAAAACAGGGAAGCAGCCAAAATGAGGAGACAAAGAAGCATGTCTCAAATGAAAGAACAGAACAAAACTTCAGAAAAATAACAAAATGAAGACAAGCAATCCACCAGATGCAGAGTTCAAAATACTGGTTATAAGGCTGCTCAACGATCTCAGTGAGAACTCCAAAAAAGGATAAGAACCCTAAAAGTGGAGACAGAAAACATTTAAAAAAAAAACAGAAATGAAGAATACAAGTGAAATAAAGAATACATTAGAGGTAATCAACAGTAGATTAGATGAAGCAGAGGACCAAATCATTGATTTGAAAGATAAGAAAGCAGAAAACACCCAATCAGAACAGCAAAAAGAATTTTTAAAAAATGAAGATAGTTTAAGGACCTCTGGGATAATATGAGGCATACCAACATTCACATCATAGTGGTCAGAAGGGGAAGAGAGAGAACTAGAAATGGAAAACCTATTTGAAAAAAATGACAGAAAACTTTCCTAACCTGGTGAGGGAAATAAACATATAAGCCCAAGGAGCACAGAAAGTCCCAAACAAGATGAACCCAAAGAGGCCCACGCCAAGACACATTATAATTAAAATGCCAAAGGTTAAAGACAAAGAGAGAATCTTAAAAGCAGCAAGAGGAGAGTAGGTAGTTACCCTTTGAGGGAGTTCTTATAAGACTATCAGCTGATTTCTCAAGAGAAACTTTGCAGGCCAGAAGGGATTGGCAGGAAACATTCAAAATGATGAAAAGCAACAACATACAACCAAGATTACGCTACCCAGCTAAGCTATCATTTAGAATTGAAGGACAGATAAGAGCTTCCCAGACATGAAAAAGCTGAAGGAGTTCAGCACCACCAAACCAGTATTACAAGAAACATTAAAGGGACTTTTCCCACCCAAGTACTTAACCAGGCCCGACCCTGCTTAGCCTCTGAGATCAGACGAGATCAGGCATGTTCAGGGTGGTATGGCCATAGACTAAAGGGACTTCTTTAAGAAGAAGAAGAAGGAGGAGGGAGAGGAGGAGGAGAAGGAGGAGAAAAAGATAAAATATATGAACAATAAAATGGCAATAACTACAGATCTATCAATAATTACTGTAAATATAAATAAATTAAATGCTCCAATCAAAAGACATAAGGTGACTGAATGGGTAAGAAAATAAGACCCTTACATATGCTGCCTATAAGAGACTCAATTCAGATAAAAAGACACACAGAGACTGAAAATAAAGGAATGGAAAAAGGTATTTCATGAAAATGGAAACAAGCAAACAAAAAGCTGGAGTAACAATACTTATACCAGACAAAACAAAGGCTGTAACAAGAGAGAAAGAAGCACCCAGCAATTCCACTTCTGGGTATTTATCCGAAAAAAGCCAAAATACTACTTCGAGGGGATGTGTGTATCCATATGTTCACTGCAGCATTATTTAGAATAGCCAATTTATGGAAGCAACCTAAGTGTCCATCAATAGATGAATGGGAAAGAAGTGGTACATATATACAATGGAATATTCCTCAGCCACAAAAAAGAATGAAATCTTGCCATCTGCAACACAATGGACGGACCCTGAGGGCATTATGCTAAGTAAAATAAGTCAAACAGAGAAAGACAAAGGACATATGATCTCACTTATATGTGGAATCTAAAAAACAAAATAAGCGAACAAACAAAACAGAAACAAATTCATAGATACAGAGAACAGTTTGATGGATGCCAGATGGGAAGGGTTTTGGGAGAATGGGTGAAAAAGTGGAAAGGATTAAGAAGTACAAATTAGTAGTTACAAAATAGTCATGGGGATGTAAAGTACAGCATAGGGAATATAGTCAATAATGTGGTAATATAATAACTATGTATGGTGTCAGATGGGTACTAGATTTATCAGGGTGATCACTTCATAAGTTATATAAAAAATGTCTAATCACTATGCTGTATACCTGAAACTAATATAATATAGTATGTCAACTGTAATTGAAAATTAAAAAAAAATTTTTTTAATAAAAAAACAAAATCATAAGGAAGAGAAAATATATTTATAGTACTTATTTTTAAAAATCGGAATATAAGTGGACCCATGCAGTTCAAACCCATGTTGTTCAAGGGTCAAATTTGTTATTACAGAGGAAGAGCACTTTTTTTTAAATGACACAAAGTGACCATTACTTTTATACCTGCTTCTTCCAGGTGCAAGGCCTCAAAGAGGGTGCCAGCTACGTGTTCCGTGTCAGAGCCATAAATCAGGCAGGTGTTGGCAAGCCATCTGACCTTGCTGGGCCTGTTGTGGCAGAAACTCGTCCAGGTGGGCTTTTCCTCTTTCATTAAAATTAATCTCATCTGTGGGCTGGCCCAGTGGCTCAGTTGGTTAAGAGCTCAAGAGTGAGAGCTCTGAGCAAAAGGGTTGCTGGTTAGATTCCCGGCCCGAGCTGAGCTGCCGCTGAACTGCCAACAGGTGGCAGGATGGCTCAGCTTAAAAAAAAAAATTAATCTCATCTATGTAAGATACAAAAGTAATATTCGACCTAACTTTCTGTGCTTTTCCTAGTTTTCAAAATCATCAGTATATGCTATTTGAATAATTGATAAGTATGACCTTAGGCCATGACCATCATTTACTACACCACAGGAGCCTCAGGACAGGGGTGAGCCAGGTTTGAAGTGTTCCAGGATTATTCTGGTTCATACCTAAAAACAGGGAAGTTCTTGATCAAATTATGCATCCTGGACCGACTATTTCAAGTATACATTCCTAGGATGTTATTCCTGTTATACTGTGGCCATAAAGTCCCACCAGAATATTTTCCCAGTCATTGGGAAAGCCAGAACAGCACAATTAGCAAATATGATCCTTAAACAGGTAGGATTTTTAGTTAAGTTAAACCAGGGGTCAGCAAACTTTTTCTGTGAAGGGCCTGGTAGTAAATATGCTTGACTTTATGGTCATATGGCTTCTAGTGCAATATTCAACTCTGTCATGACACAAAAGCCGCCAGAGACAATATATAAACTAATAAGCATAGCTATGTTCCAATAAACTTTCCTCTACACATTATATACATCATATAATGTATTATATACATTATGAAATTTGAATTTTGAATAATTTCACATGTACTGAAATATTAATCTTCTTTTGATTTTTTTCAACTGTTTAAAAATTTGAAAACTGTTCTTAGCTTGCAGGCCATACAAACAGAGGCAATAGGCCAGATTTAGCCTGCAGACCATAGTTTGCTGACCTGTGTTAAACTAACAGCAGTCCTAACAAAATGATCTCTATAGGTGACACAGCCCTCACTTCCCAGTTTCAAGAGATGTCATAACTGGACTAGGAGAGACAATCTTTCCCTTTATTATGGGAACAAAGTTTACAGTGTTCACTGTGCAAATAGGTTCAGATTATTATATAATAATAATTTATTTTGTCATTTAACCTCTATCACTTTTTAAGGTTATATATTTCAGTTTATTAGAGTTGCATAAAAGAAAGCACTGGAAATGAGAGAGGATAAAAACATATTAACCAGTTATTTTAAGTTTATAGTCATTGTAGTCCAAGCACTTTTACTTTAATCCATCCCTATTTTCAGACTGAAATAAATCGACAATACATAATGTGATATTTATTTTTATGATGAAAAAAGAAATATAAACAATCAAGGCCAGCTGAGTGGCTCAGTCGGTTAAGAGCTTGTTCAAGAGCGCAAGTTCTGAGCAACAGGGTCGCTGGTTTTATTCAAAGCCCGAGCTGAGCTGCCGCTGAGCTGCCTACAAGTGGCAGGATGCCTCAGCTAAAAAAAAAAAAAAAAGTGTTTAAAAAAATATATATACATATATAAACAATGAAAACTCTGCTCTCACTTAATGTTATGTGGAAAATACATCAATGTACCCTCTGAGGAAATATTTCTCCCTTTCATCCTATTACTTCATAACCTACTTTCAACTATTCTTATAACTACCCCCTAGAGCTGGGTGGGACAGAAGTGACCTTCTTATACCAAAGTGTGGTGGGTGTGTCTGGACAGAGTGCCACACCTCACAAAAGTTCCCTTTGTAAAATTTTATGAGAAAACAGGAAAATGCTGGAAACATATATGCCTGGTGAAAGATAACACACGAACACACCAGCACACATGTTCCTGTAGAAATCAGACCGTTCATGTGCCAACTGTAAGGAAATATAAGGTGCCAAATGGACATGCAAAAGGGCCCAACAGCAAAGTCCACCCTTGTAAGAACAACATTTAAATTACTATAAAAGTAAACTCTTAATCTAGTCATGGGTACGTTAAAAGCACACTTTAAGTAGTGGATCCAAATCTAATTGACTGAAGAAAGCTTAAATTGATGTATTGTTTTCTCACCCATAGCCGCAGAATGGCAGGTAGCCAGGCATGACATTAACAAAGCCATCACTATGGACATTTTATCGCCAAAAAAGAATCTGCTGGTGAGCTCCTGGGCAAGAGTTTTGTTTCATTGATTTGGAATAAGGCACCAAAAGTCATTTTTTATGCCAATTCCACTTCCAAAATATAACTACAAACAATAGCTGCAGACATTGATATACAAAACAGCACTAGATTAACCCACTCAGGAACCACTGACTCATGGCCTAGGAAAGAACCCTGGGGTACACAAAGTCAGAATGCTTTGCCATGAAGGGGCACCAAAACTTAGGAGACCCTTGGACTTATTTCATATGCAGTAGGCACATTCATTCTCACAACATGTTTCTTGAGCACCTACTACATGCCAGATGCTGTGTGAGCACCAGGAGTAGGGTAATGTGACATTTATCATTACATACTGGGCTTATGATCTAGTGGAAAAGCCAGAGTTTACAACATGGTGTAATGAGAGCTGGCTAGATGTTCATAAAATATTTCCCATAACTGAATAGGCTATAGACCAGGTATTAAGGTTTTATAAGTCCCTTTAAAAATTTATATGTAGCCTAAGGTTGTTTGTATTTATTAATGTTTTAAATACTCATATATTACTTTTACTAGGATATTTCTTTTTTTTTTTAAGATTTTATTGGGGAATTGGGAAAGGGAACCAGCCAAATTGTTATTCTTCAATCTTTGTTGTAGAGGGCGCCAGTCGCCATCTGGCTTCCTGTCGGCGGCTCATGGCCTCTAAGCTCAAGTTGCTGTGTTCAGTCTTAGTTGTGGGTGGGCATAGCCACCATCCCATGCGGGAGTTGAACCCGGCAGCCTTGTTGTTAGGAGCACACGCTCT
Source organism: Hipposideros armiger (assembly GCF_001890085.2). Lineage (NCBI taxonomy): Eukaryota > Metazoa > Chordata > Mammalia > Chiroptera > Hipposideridae > Hipposideros > Hipposideros armiger. Next base: position 917,324 of record NW_017731783.1, read on the forward strand.
ATCCACTGAGCCATCCAGGTGGCACCTCAGCTCAAGGTGCCGAGTTCAGTCTCAGTTGCGGGTGGGCATAGCCCACCATCGAACAGGCAATCTTGTTGTTATACCAGCTGAGCCATCCTGTCACCTGTTGGCAGCTCAGTGACAGCTCAGCTCAGGCGCAGCATCACTGGCCCATGTGGGAATTGAACTGGCGGCCCTGTTGCTCAGAGCCCGCGCTCTTAAGCCAACTCTTAACCAACTGAGCCACTCGGCTGGCCCCATAGGGTATTTCTTTTATGTTAGAATAGATGGGGTGAGGGTTAGGGGTTGTTATCAATTTTAAAATTTGGGATGTGAAATTTGGATTGCTGTTTCAGAAAAACGACTCCATTTGGACTGCATTATTAAAATTTTAGATAGAAAATAAAGTTTACCATGTAACAGCAAACCTCAAATACATCTAACAAGATACCTCAAGTGTAATCTGAATTCCAGTTCAAAGTTAACCTAATCCACCAGGGTTGGTAGGATCACTGGTCTCCCTTTGATGTCAACAAATATGCCAGCAGATGTAGCTCAGCCACTGCCATGAAGTCTAACTGTATTGGTAATGAGGATCCAGAAAATGGACTAAGTGTGTTATGCTTTACCAAGAAATCTATTCGCTAAAAAAGACTATAAGAAGAATAAGCTGAAAACTATGTAGTGTAGATTTGTTGGTATATTCTATTCTTGATATTCGATATTTATCAAACAGTATCTGTGTTGATTGCATCAGGCCTGGAGTGTAGTTGGAGGCAAGGTAAGCCAGATCAGGTGGAAGACAAGAGACACCTGCCAAGGTGTGGCCGGCGATCAGGAGGGCAACAAATAACTGGCAGTACAGGCTGCAGGTATTCTTATCAGAGAAACAGCAGTAGGCAGGAGACTTTGGGTGATGGGCAGAACCCAGACACAAGGCAGAGTCCCAAGCCAGAGCTAGGTTACTGGAAGTTAGGACGTGGTCACTAGGAGCAAGGCCATTTAGAAGACCCCAGCACCAGAAGAGATAATGAGCTGGGATTGAGGTGACAACTGACTAACCAATCTGTTTCTAAACACCAGTTGGTCATAGAACCTGGTAGGGTCAAGAATGTAAAAGTGTGCTCAGTGGCCTAGTGGTGGAGTCTTGAAGGATTCTGAAGCAGAAAGCTAGGCTGACTGTTAAAGAATAGCTCAAGTGATTTAGACAAGTGTGCTTGTATTTGCTTACTAACTGATCTCTTTCACCCATTAGAACAGTACTTCTAAGCCTTGGCTGTACATTAGAATCATGCCAAGAACCTTCTGAAAATAGTGACTACTTTCCAGAATCCATTCCAGGCCAATTAATTCAGAATCTCTAGGACTGATCCTGGGTATGGGTTCGTTTTTGTTTGTTTAGCTCCTTGGGCAATCTAGTGTGAAACCAGGCTTTTGAACTGCAGTAGACTGTGGGCTCCTTCAAAACAGGACGTGTGCTTTCTCTTTCTGTATGCCGAGAGCCTAGTACCTGGGTTATAGTAGTCATTTATTAAATGGAAAAAACTAATGAATGACTACCATAATTGGGCCAGTGAGTGTGACTCTGTTTTGCAGCCATAGCATGCACACATAACCTTAAATATCTCGTAATGAACGCCCTGGTTATGAAGGGCAAGCTGGGAGGGAAGTGTCAATGCAGGCTACAATGAGGACAACAAAAGTAGTGGTCACCCAGCGGTCCTCACCTAAAACCTAGTGGAGCTCCGTATTACTTGTGGTTGATTATATTACTTTACTTCTCTCTGCTTCTATTCTGTGTCACTCCATTTTTTTAAACATCACACATGCACATATGCATTCATGCACCATGGAGAAGGACAAATAATCAAAGCTTGTACTGCTGATCCATTAATGCTGATGTAGAAAACTAAATTATGTGAGAAAGGATTTTCATATCATATTATGAAATGTACGGGAAGATGAGCAGTTTACTGTGATCTTTTAGCTTTTACATTTTATCTTTTTTTTAAATCTTTTTTTGGAGGGGAGAGGAAAGTGAGATGGAATTAATTTCCAACTAGTTTATTTTAACCCTGGGCCATACCTTACCCATTCACATACTGGAGGTAGAGGCAAGCCTTCAGGGACCATTAAAATGCCATTCTATACAATATCTCGCTGTGTCCATATTAAGGATTTGTTTAGGATTGAGGCAGCTAGCTAACTAGAGACAACTCTTCTTAAATTCTTTTCAGACCAAAATAATCTCTTGCATTTTCTGTAGCCAAATCTCCTGTACTCTTAGCTGAATTCTTTGTGTTCTTGAACAGATTCAAAGTTTTTTGGGGGAAAATCTAAGTCCTAACAAATTTTTTACTTTTCCATCTCAGCCACAAGGAAAAGAGGAATGATCTTTCAGCCAAATGAAAATATTCATAAAATAACAAGTGCAACTTTTTGAAAAATGAAATCTAATTAAATACTTATCTTAATAAGTATTTGATTTTTAAAACTGAAGTGTCGAATATAGTTTTAATTCTTTTTTTCACTTTATTTAAGTAAATCAACCAATAGCACTCATCAAAGCCACAATTATATGTGCATAAATTGAAGAAATGTTCATGCCTTTTTTCTTATCCACTACTGATATTGTCTACAGTGTGCCGATTATACATGATTAATCAAGAAAAGCTTCACAGATGCAGAAAAGTCTCTTAGATACTAGCTGACATTACATCTAATTCCTACTTATTTTGCCCTCCAGGCAGTTACTTAATTTCAAATTACAAATTTTAATCTAAGGCTTTTTAAAAACTACATGTTCTTTTCTAAAAGTGTAAATTATTACATTTCTTAAATTAGAGCCTAGCTGTAAGGTAATGATGTAAGATTCATAAGTTAAGGTGGAAACACATGCATATATTGCCTGGGACTTAAAAATTACATCTTTTGTTTCACTTTGAATTTTCACAAAAGAGCTCCAAGTACTTTACAAAAATTAATTTTCCAGAATAATTCAGTGAGACAGTTCTATATTCTTTCAGTAATTGAAACAATGGAGACAGCAACTAAGCAGGGCTTTCCTGTTCTCCAGGTTGCATGGGTTTGAGTCCAAAGTTGGCCATTTAGAAACCTACACAAATTACTGTGTTAAATACCCAGTTGTTCCATTTACCTAAAAATGTACTGCGAAAGCATTGATACTTTAAAATTTCATTTTAAGACTCTGATGAAAATTCTTATAAAGTAGATTATACACTTCAGTACATACTTTTCAACCTTCTTAGGTGCAGTGTACTAACATTATTTATCTTTTTCAGTTTGACTCAGAGCCATAAATGTCAACCTTACTTATTGTACAGTGTTATAATATGGTGATGTCTCATGGGGTGAGGAGCCATTTGTCCCTCTACAAACTAATGCTTTGGGGCTTGCTTTTTAGTTTTCTGCCTCCTCTCCTGCAGTCATTTTTCTTGTTCTCTGTGTGGCTGCTTAGGGAAGTAGCTTCTTACTTCCCTCTCTTTTTTGGGTTTAATTTACTGAGAGAAAACAACCAACTAGTCTTGTTAGAATCATGTCAAGCTAAGTATAGATAGATCCCAAGAGTTCTATGGAATTCTCCAGTGAGTGTCACCGCTCATTGTTTGGGCACTTGTATTCTTTTGATGTTCCTCTGAGTGAAGTTCTGCAATTTTTCCCCTGACAAGTTTTATTGGATAGTAGGCCAGGATGCTGGCTTCCTACGATACAGTCTAGAGAGAAAGCCTTCAATCCTTTGGTCAGTATCTATTGGAAATTTTTTTGTGCTTTTTAAAAAATAAAGCTGTGCCTTTTTGAGATGAAATATAATATATTTTTCCTAATATATGAAAGCAAATCAAGTTTAAACTGGTAATTCAGTGCATGTCAATTTGAGAAGAGCATTTTACCTTTCAAACTGGATTTTGGTGTAGATGTAAACATTTTACATGCTGCATAAATTCTCTTTGAATTGCAATGTTAGATGCGGGTGCAATTTATTGTAACTCTCAAAAATAAAAGAACTCAACACATTAATGGAATTGTTTTGTTTTAAAATCTAAATGACAATCTTCTTGAAACTCCTGAATCTCTTGAAATTCATTTCTATTAAAATTCCATAGGGCCAGCCAAGTGGCTCAGTTGGTTAAGAGCTCACTCAAGAGCTTGAGCTCTGAGCAACAGCGGTTTGAGTCCAGCCCAAGCTGAGCAGCCGCTGAGCTGCCAACAGGTAGCAGGATGGCTCAGCTTAAAAAAAAAATTAATCTCATCTATGTAAGATACAAAAGTAATATTCGACCTAACTTTCTGTGCTTTTCCTAGTTTTCANAGCTCTGAGCAACAGCGGTTTGAGTCCAGCCCAAGCTGAGCAGCCGCTGAGCTGCCAACAGGTAGCAGGATGGCTCAGCTAAAAAAAAAAAAAAATTCCATAAAATTTAATAACAGTCATTTCTAGGTTGCTGTTGTTCTAAACTAGAGAAGCATCTTTAGATTGATTTGTGGTTGTCTGATTCATGTATTTCTCCATTCTTAAATAATTTACAAAATCTAAACATGTGAATGTAGGCAATTCTTATCGCCTCTACTTTCTCCCCTTCAATTTCCTTTTGGTTTCTTTATCTCTTATCTATCTTTTGTTGATGACCAGTTGGATATGGGTGTGTGTTCTTGAAGCAAGTCATGAATTAGGTCCTGATAAGGACCATTCAACTTTTCTTTTCCCCCCTGATTTATGATCAACCAACTCCCATAACTGAGCCATCAGTCACGTCAACCAATTTTTATTCTACCCTGGCCAAACAATACTTTCCATGATATTGGCTCTACCTAAGAAACATAGCATATTTATTTAATTCCATGTTGCAGTATAAAAGTTGAATTCTAGCACAGATTGTCAGTCACAGTGAGCAGTTGGGCTTTTCCTTTACACAAGCTCCAGGCCCTGCTTTAAGGCTAACGTAAAGGATCCTGAGGTAAGGCATTCTTACCTGGTCGATTTTACCAGAATATATCAGTGTCTCTTTTGTTTTCTTCTAGGAACCAAAGAGGTTGTTGTAAGTGTGGATGATGATGGAGTCATTTCCTTGAACTTTGAATGTGATCAGATGACACCAAATTCTGAGTTCATCTGGTCCAAAAATTATGTATCTACTGAGGACTCTCCACGTTTGGAAATTGAAAGCAAGGGCAACAAGTACGAATTGTTTCAATCATAACCCTGGGTTTCCTTGTCATGATAGAAGGATGAAGTAAGCTCTTAGATTTCCATTTGAAATAGTTGGTTTATACCAGTATAAACCTTAAAAAAAATAACAATCCTTCTGAAGTACTTTTTACATTACTCCATTTAAAGTGCTATCTCACTCATGATGTTAGAAGAGCTTTGATTGATGTAAAAGCAAGCTTAAAAAATGAGTCTCATTATTGTACAAGATTTTGAAATCTTAAAGTAATGATGACGATGCTTATGGGGAGGGACCAAGGAAGAACTTGCTACTTGCTGATTCGAGATATGGTAAATTAAATGAGTTAGGTATAATCTGTTCTGGTTTTTTTTTTCACCACCACTTATTAGTGACACAGTAATGCACTGGAAGGAACTCTAGGAAGCACAGGATAGATGATTTTTTAGTCCCAGCTCTACCAGGAGCTGGCTGTGTGGCCTGGGGCAGTTTTTAACTTCCATGGACCTCGGATTTCTTTTTCTGTAGAATGGAAAATAATGAAGGGGCTTAATTTTATAATCTATTAATTGTAGCCTCAAGATTCTGAGTTTTCTTTTTACTTTGCCTTACTTATCAATCTTTATATCTTTATAGTACCAACCACATTGGATTGTATTTGGTAAAGCAAAATATTCCTATTATTTCTATTATAAAGAAGCTCAATATATAGCAAGAATAAAAGAAAGAAATAGTAGTTTTGTTAGAGAATGGTAAGGAAATACTGAGTATAATCAAAATACATCTTGCTGTCTCTATGCTGTAAAACATAAATAAGTCAAAGAAAAAACAAACTATACATTTTTCTTCCAGTTTGTGCATTTGACTAACAGTTAAATGTTTGGCTGATCTAAGACACAAACAAACAATATAACTCACCAAAATTAGAAATCCCAGTGAACCAGACCATTGGCCAGTTCATTTATTCATTCCACAGATATTTATTAAGCACATATAATATACCAGAGAAGGCACTGGATCCTGCAGGACACAACAGTAAACAAAACAGATCTTGCCCTAAAGGCACATGGTGCCTTATTATATAGATAATGAAATAGGCAGTTCCAAAGCAGTGTGATAACCTTAAAAAAGGGAAGTGCAGGAATGATCTAAGGGAGGCCCTGGAGTTACCAGCAGCAGCTCCTGCCCTGTGGGGAAAAAACTTCAGGATCCCCAGCAAGGTTGATCAGCTAAAAACGTCTTTATGTGAGATATGTATTGACATGCACCATAGCTTGGGGATGGGAGACTTATACCAGCTCCCCACTTCCATCATCATCACACCCTAGGAGGAGGTCAGGAACAGAAACAGCAAGAATGAGTAGGCTTTAGGTCAGCAAGAGAAGTAGGAACAAGCGCTCCAAATGAAAGGAGTAGCATGTCAAATGCCCAGGGACAATGCAGGACAAAGGTCCATAGACCCCACACAGTCTCATTTCTCATATAACTCTTCTGTCCTGAAGGACAAAAATGACCTTCAAAGACCTAGGGATGGAAGACTTGGGCATTTACTCCTGCGATGTAACGGACACTGATGGAATAGCATCAAGCTACTTCATAGATGAGGAAGGTAAGTTTGAAATCGATTAATTCACAAGTCTAATGCTGTTTTGATTTCTCAATGATTCTCTAGGATCAAGTGACTTTTGTTTTAGTAATTTAAGGTTTACTTGTTCTCTTTTTCTCCCTACAGAGTTGAAACGTTTACTTGTTCTCAGCCAAGAACACAAGTTCCCAAGTAAGTGCTCACAATACTTTCACAGAGTTTGGCAATCCTACTGGTTGGAGACTTCTGGAATAGGGCAGATGACAACTCTGACAGAATTAAGAAAAGAGGCTCTTGAGAATATATAATGGAGCATACATTGGGAGCTACAGATGCACTTTCTAGAAGGGCTGCTTTTATCTTTGCCATTGTTCTCAAGAGATACAAAGAATACTAACATAGGAACTATATTTCATGCTTTGTTTCATAGAGAAATGGCAGGCTACATAGCTGAAATAGCTGAGTAATTAAGTTCTTCACTTTTTGCCTACATATTTTAGAATCTGTACATATACATACGTATATATATATGTATATACATTTTGTACATATACATATACATCTTCTGGATACATTAATTCCCATGTCTTTTAGGCAAACTAATCACTTCCTAAGCAATTTAATGTTAGCATTTAATAAAAGAATCATACCTCTAAATAAAGACATTATCATTTTAAACTCCTGGAAAATAAAGTAAAGATGCCTTGGTCAGAAAAAGAATTTCTCTGAACTATCTACAAACCCTTCAATAAAGCACTTTCCACATAAATGATTAAATTTCACAGTTGACACCTAGAAGAAGAGCAAGAAGTCTGAAATGACACTCGGAAAGTTCCACTGGCCTGATAAGCCCTCTTGCCATGAGTACCTATTGGCCAAAGTAGTGGATTATTCAGAAAGTTATACCCTAGAGTCTGAGAAAACAAATAGAAAGTGATAGCATATAATTATTCTTTTAAATTAGGAATGTTTTTTCACTCACTCATCCCTAAGATATAATTCCTTCATTTACACAGAAGTTTCAGGAATCCAGGAAACTATACCCTGGCCCCAGACTATAGGCAAAACTTTGTATATTTGTAGATGTGCATTTTTTTCTAGGGAGAGGGTCTATAGCTTTCCCGAAATTCTTTTCTCAGTATAGGCTGTGATTTAAAAACAAACACTGTCCTAGAACCAATTGCCTGACCTCTCTTCCATTCCCAAGGAATGCTTGTTTGATCATGAAACTGTTGATGACTATTGGCCTCGAATGTAATGTTCTCAAAACCAACTTTGTTCAGCAAAGCAGAACGGGGGATGACTATGGGTGTGCACGTAGGATGCAGAATTTCTGAATTCTAGGGGACAACTATTTCTCATTTCTATGCTTATTCACCATAAAACTGGCAATGTAATACCATGAATGGTGTCTTAACAGTTGTATATACATTTCAATTGTATGGAAGGTAGGGGTTTGGCCTGGACTCTCTTTGCTCTGTACTTTGGAACCACTCACTCTGTGAACCTGGGCAGACCATTTCAATTTCCCTGTGTCTCAGTTTTTTTCCTAGAAATGGCTGTTGCAATAGTTTATAGCACCTACCATATAGAGATGCTATGAGAGATAATCAATATGGTGTAGGTTGATCCTTGAACTCTTCAAAAATATATATATAATAGTTAATTGAAACAGAGCAGTGATCATAGAAGAGCTTGCAGAAGAGCTGTCTCGAAACCTCCTAGGATATTCTCCCTTCATGTTCCCAGGGCTGTGAAGTAAGACATGGAAGAGAGGGTCACTGTGTTGAACACAGCCAGAGCCCCAATAGACAGGCAGACCCCATTAATATTCCCACTGTCTCTTTTACACACATTGGTAGAAATGGAGAGAAACATCATCCACCAATCTAGTTAGTCAGACAATAAACATTAACAAAGTGTCAAGGCAATGGCTAATCCAAATCACACTTACATTTAGCTTAAAGAATGGAGGTGAGAGAAAATGGAGTGTTACTGTTAAACTGGAGGTGCCCCAGGCTCCCTGAAGTTCAGCAATCATATGGACTCAGAGATAGTGATTGCCTGATGTCACTGTTATTTACACTGAGATATTTTATTTTGAAGAAGCAGAAGCACTCTAATTATTGGTTCTGGGAGAGAGGGTAGCAGCACACTCAGGCACACTGTTTTGTTAAAGACCTGGTTATGGCATTTGGGTAGGTCCAGAGGGAGAACCCGAGAATGTGTTAAAAACTCTGACATGCAAGTATCAAATCTAACCTAAGGGAGTTTGCATTAGCCCATCAAAGCAGCATTTGAAATAGTACAGCTCCAGCACTTTTCTTCTCCCCACCACTATTAGATTAGTCACTACATGAATATTTTCAGAGATCTGATAATAGGGTCAAAGCATTATGTTTAATTTCTCAATTTATGCCTACTTCCTCTTAATAAATGTTGATACATGAGTAATTTTCTAAGGATTTTGTAAGGTTTTAAATGGTCTCAGTTTTTATAGAATGTAATACGGAGTATGGTGTTCCTTTACCACTTGGCACAGTACATTCGCCTGTTTTAAGCTGTTTTCAAAAATGTTTTGAAAACCACTAAACATATGCCTTAAACCTACAAATAACAGATATTTTACTAGAGCAAATGAACTGCCTGTGAAAAGAGCCTAAGGAAATTTAGGGCTGAGAAGAAGAAAAAAATTAAATATATAAAGCTAAAAATAGAAACCTAATCTGTCTTGCCAGTATTGATAGTAAATTGCAGTGTAGAGAAGTAACTTATTTGAATATATTTATATTCTCTCAAGATCAAGGTCTCTTAGAGGAGATGGTATGAGGTATACTTTGGTATTGTCAACATCCTGTATAATATCTCTTCATTATTAGACATTGGTTATTATCCCACTTGTGTGTGTGTGTGTGTGTGTGTATATATATATATATATATATATATATATATATATATATACTCTTTGTGTGCAGATACACACAAGCATACATACATAAATTATATATATTTGGTATGTCCTCTTAGGTGTAAATATATTATATTTTACAATTGGTAGTTTTAGGGTGTTGCTGAAGCAACTGAAGGAGGAAAGAGGTACCAAAATATTAATAGCCAAATTTATAGTTATCACATGCCAGGCTATTTATAAGGTATTTAAATGAGATGTATCATTTAAACTCCACAATGACCTTAAAAATGTTGGTACTATGGTGATTTAGTTGTAGAGATGAAGAACATGAAGCCCAGAGAGGTTAAGTAACTAGGCCAGGTGTACACAGCTGGGGTTACATACCTGGGGTTAAGTCCAGGTAGGCTGACACTAACCGGGACATGGGCTGTTTCTGTGTGTGCACCTGCTGTTTGCCACCACGCCCTCTGTGGTGGTTCCTGGTGCCAGTGTTCTCCAGATGATGTTCCTATTACTCAGAGAGGACAGTGAACATTGAGGGAGCTGGAAGCTTCTGGGAGGATGTGCCCCTCCTCCTCCAGCACCATTCTGGGCCTGTTAGGTAATTGCATCACTCAGATATTAGATTCCCCAGAATGAGGTCTCCAGACCTTTCTAGGAGAGATGCTATTTTCCACTCCCCTCAAGCCTTACTTGTAGCAAGCAGGAGTATCCTGTGGAGAAAAAGCTTAACCTGTACCCTCACCACCCTGGTTTCTGTCCATGAGCTGTTTTACTTAGATATGCTCATACTGGAAAACCACTGGTGTCCTTCAGAGTGCACAACCGTGACTACGAGGAACACAAAATAGCAAGAATAACCCTGGTCTCAGCTCTGCCACCCATATAGGTTACTAACCTTTCTTGGAGCTCAATTTTGTCATCCATAAAATTAGGAGGGGAAGAGAAATAACCCTTCTTGAGCACGGGTCATTATTTAGTGTCTTAGTGTATTCTGGTACTACATTCACTCCTGCTGGTGACTTTGTGAGGCAGGTAATATCTATGTTAGCAGGTGAGGAGCACGTTTCAGGAGGAAATTATTGTCCAAGAGCATGGTGTGACATTAGAGCCCATCTTCTGTCTACCATGTGACACTGCTCAGTAGCTCTGCATTGGAATGACTCTATAACTGATTTTTACAGTGAATGTGGACTAGTGCAAATGAATAGCACACCTTAAAACTTGAAAAGAGTAGTTTTAGGATAAATACAAAGGACAATTAGTGTACATTTGGTACAAATTTGGGAGGCTTATAATTAAAAGTATAGCATATGCTAAAATTTTGAGATAGGTTTCAGAACCATTTAGAGAAAGCAAAGAGTAAAGAAGGACTAGTAAACTTTGAGAAACAACAATGTTTTTCCACAGTATACTCCAGAGCCACCTTTGATACAGGACCATTGTTGGAGAAGCCTTTGTGGACAACATTTACAGCCGAAAGAAATTTAGGGGTAGGGGTGGGTAGAAGAAATTTAGAAAATAGTTTTCAGAGATGTCAAATTTCAACTTAAATGGCTTAAGTGATACAGATGTAAATCAGGGATATCATATAGTTCCTTCACTTTCTTTGAGAGGCAAGTCATGCTATATTTTAATATAGCTTCTTGATAGTGGCTCACTTATTTGCCTCTGAAAAATTTTGCTTGGTCTAAGAACTTAAATGAACTGGCATACCATTGGGATGGATTGGGTTTCAATGACAAGCTAGTTCATCTTGTATATATATAGTCAAAAATAATTATTTTTCAAAATTCATTTTTAAAAACCTCTAAAGTGAGTTTGATAGTTGAAAAAAATCAAATATAACTTCTTTCGAAATACTTTGAAGTAATTAAGATCATAAAATGTTGGAGCTGGAAAATATTTTGTCCAATTAGAACATTCAGTTCAATTCAGTTCATTTATAAATTAGTTAAACGAAGGCCCAGATATGTGATCTGCCTAATACTACACAGTGCTAGTAGCCAATGTTGGACTAGGCTGCATCTCTCCTGGGGCTAGTCCAAGACTCTTTTCATCATACTTTGCTATTGTCCCTAAGTAAACCTAACCAAAGCCACAGTAGAGAGTCACAGAGGTTAGCTGAAGGACCCTGGGTGGTAAGTTCATCTTCCTCATTTTTACGGTTGAGAGACATCTATGACTTTGAGAAGGTGAATGACTTGCCCAAAGTGACAGTCAAAATTAGGACCCAGGTCTTCAATCCCTCAATATCATGTTTTCCTTACAACACTCGCACTGCCTCCAGGCTTTGCAAGAAGCAAAGTGATACATCGTCATTTCCATTGAGTATTTTTTCACTTGTCAGAAAAGTCTGAATCAAGACAGTTGCTTACTAATATACAATTGGCCCTCAAACAATGTGGGGGTTAGGTGTGCTGACTCCCACACAATAACAAATCCACGTATAACTTTTGACTTCTCAAACACTTTACCAATTACTATTTTATTTTTATTTTTCATAGCGGTCCCAGTTAAGTCAGAGTTGGCAGTTGAAATTTTGGAGAAAGGCCAGGTCCGGTTTTGGATGCAGGCTGAGAAGCTGTCTGGCAATTCTAAAGTCAACTACATATTTAACGAAAAGGAAATTTTTGAAGGGCCGGTAGGTTTTACACTTTTTAGATTTCTAAACGTATCACTATAGAATGTGCTGGGGAAGCCTTTTAGAATGCAGGTAAGTTGATATGAAAACCACTGGATGTGGGGTAAGGGAGTTCAAATTTCACATGTAAAAAATGTAGAGGAAAACATTGATTGATTATATCATGCTATTTAAACTGGAACACTTTTGAGAATGAAAGCGGGTACTAATAGTACTTGTTTCAAGACAACAGTCATAAACCAAGGCCATCCCAGACAAATCAGGAAGTATGGCCATCTATGAAAATACAGCTGCTCTCTTGAGAAGGCGGAGGAGGCAACACCATGATCTGAACTCACATACTCACATCGGAAACGCCAGCAGGGATTATGAGTTCTTCATGTGGAGAAAGTAGCCTCTATTATTCCAAGGGCTCAGATAAAACTGCACTAAAAATACCTTTATTGCTTTTCTGGTTAAAAATGCAATACATCCTTATCGTTAAAAAAAACTTTAAAGACTCCAAAAGGAGAAATTACAAATTCTTACAACTTTCCGATGAACATATTGGTACATATTTTTTGGCTTTTTCCTACACTTCTGTGTATATCTGTTCATGTCTTATTTACATAGGTGATTGTGTATATCTATACCGACTTTTTTGCTTTTAATGTAAACATACAATAGTTTCTATAGATAGAGCTACAACATCTGTGCTTTATTTGACCTCCCCAGACAGACATCACTAGAGCCAGGATCGTGCTGGTCCCTGGTTGGACTAAAGAACTTGGGTTTAAGAGCCCTGGGCTCACACCTGTACTATCACAGGTGTAAATAGGAGATTAAAAAGGACAGGGAAAAGGTGTGGTTTGTGGCCACTATTAACAACCTGTTCTCCTTTCATCAAGATACGTTTTTAAAACATTTGAGTATTCATTAGTGAGGGGGAGAATGGGTAACGAGGATGCAGTATATTTCTTTTCAACTCATATAGTAACTTTGTATAGATCCAGAACAAGTCACACATTGGTCCGCTGTGGCCAATCTCCTCCCTATTTACAAAATGTTTTCATCAGCTGTAATCGTCACCGGGCCAGCAGAGAGGAAGGAAAAACATTGTTGGCATCACTCTCTGCTGCCACAGCCATTGATGGGACACTCATGCACATGTGTGCATTGACCCTTCATGTGTTCTCACATGCTTGCATTTTGCTGTGTGCATGCGCACATGCACACACACATAGTCTGAACTTGAAGAACTGTTCGTTTTCATTGCAATTGGTTCAAATGATACTAATTCATTGGGTGCAAATTACTGACTTAGGTCAGGTTTTCTAGGAGAGTCTGAAATAGAATTTCTCTTTCCAGTGATTTATGGGGCAGTACTCTCAGGAGTAGGGGGTAAGGGAAACAAGGTAGGATACGGGAAAGCTAAGCAAAAATTTGCTCTCAGTTGGAGACTGGCTTTCCGCAGGGGAAGTTCTGGGGCCTGAATTGCACCATAGAATTGATCCTAGACCTGAGCCTTCATTCTGTGACATTTTTATAGCAAAATTTGTTAACAAGAGATTTCATTAAAATTATGACTTTGGAGTTTGTGTTTATTTTATTAGGCTTATTGTTATCATATCTAGCTCACTGATTTCTCTTTTTGCCTTTTTACATTGAAGAAATATAAGATGCATATTGACCGAAACACTGGTATAATTGAAATGTTCATGGAAAAGCTACAGGACGAGGATGAGGGAACATATACTTTCCAGCTTCAAGATGGAAGAGCAACTGGCCATTCTACTCTTGTTCTCATTGGAGATGGTAAGAATTTTGTGGAACATGAACTGGAAGACTTTGCTGCTCCCCTCAATGCAAATACTCCATGGCACAAAAATGGTCATGCGGAAGGCAGTACAAATTGTTTCTTGATTGGATTCCCATGTTTGAAATACAATTATCAGTTAATACTTTCTATAGTATTTCACTTCATAGAAATGGAAGTTAATTTAAAAGGACACCAAATTTATCCTTGGCCTACACACAAGACTGCACATAAGTTATCTCATATATAAACAAATATTTACTACTGAAATTCTCCAGTGAAAGAGATTGCAGTACAACCAAGACTGCATATGTGTCTCAGAAACAAACTGTGATACTATCTTATGATGTGTATTTACTTTAAATTACTTAAATTAAGAAGAAAAAGATGCAAGAGTAGTGTATGCCAAATCAATCATACATTAGAACTAGATTGTATGTCCGCTGCCATAAGCCACTGTGGAAACCACCAAGATTTAAAATATGGCATTTAACAAAGCAATGGAAAGGCTGGCCAGATCTCTACATTTACAGTATCCATACTACTTCACTTTTTCCCAGCTTCATGACCTTGAACAAATTACTTAACCTTTCTAAGCCTATTTCTTTATCTATGAAGACTAAAAATGAATATAGTGGTTATGATGTATGAGTGTCATAATGAATATAAATCACTTAGCACAGTGACTGGCATGTACATTTATATTACTCCACTTAATTTCATGTTTTCTTGTTTTTCAATTTTTAGTTTATAAAAAGCTCCAGAAAGAAGCTGAATTCCAGCGGCAAGAATGGATCAGGAAACAAGGTAAAAACCGTCAGCGAGTAAAGAGAAAAGCTTCAGTTTCTTGAAATAAATATTCACATAACAAATTAAAATGAATATTAATGCTGTGTTAATGACCCTACAAATAAAAAAATAATTGAAAATATTTATTATTAAATATCTATCCATTTAAAATATTTAAAACTCAATCTTGAATTTTAAAAATTTCACTTCAAATATAAATCACATTAGAATTTAAGAATGAACTTTATTTTGTATTCATGACTAAGAGAGTGATTGCTGATGTCATTAATATTTTATAGGTCCACATTTTGCTGAGTATTTGAGCTGGGAAGTGACTGGTGAATGTAATGTACTGTTGAAATGCAAGGTAAGAAGTAGATAATTTTTAAATATTTGATATAAGGGATATGAAGATAAAATAGAGTGTGAGAAGAGCAAGATCAACTTCTCATCTCCTCCATTTGAACCAAATGATAAATGACACATCCTTACTGTTGAATGTTACTGTAATTGTTGGTTAATAAGAAACATTTAAAGTAAAACAACATAAAAATATGGGAAGGCAACGTGATCATTCCTATTCATTACCCTAGAATGGACTATTATTCTTTTTGTTTTAATAAGATTTTTTTTATAGCAGTTTTAGGCTCACAAAAAAATGGAAGAAAAGGTACAGAGATTTCCTACATACATTCTTCCTCTATGCGTGCATAGTCTCCCCCATTAACAGTGTGCCCTTCCAGAGTGGTACATTTGTTACAATGGATGAACCTACACTGACACGTCATGATCACCCAAAGTCCATAGTTTCTATTAGGGTTCACTCTTAGCATTGTACGTTCTATGGATTTGGACAAATGTATAATGATATATATCCATCATTACAGTGTCATACAGAGTATTTTCACTGCCCTAAAAATCCTCTGTGCTCCACCTGTTCTTCTCCCCACTCTTTTTAAATTATTAATTTCAGAAGAATCTCACATTGTCTTTGTTTTAGGCCAAATCTACATTCTAAGTGGTAGATCTATTCCTGAATCATTCCAGCTACACTGTTTTTCCATGGAAGTTTAGCCATTTCCTATCTAAATTATGTGACTAGAGCAACTATACCTTTGTGTGTTGGACACCACTGTGCTGCCATGAGGGAGAGGTTTGATAAAGTGTTTGCAGCTTACAACCAATTGTTTTATTAGGCCTTTGAAAAGCTTTAGAAAAAATTTTTTCATATCATCTTCTGAGTTATTTTGTAACTTAGCATATGGTGTTGTTCAGCTGAGTGTCATCAGAATGTTTTGGATAAGGAACTGCTGGATGAGGTTGGAATGCGAAGGTTGTGATGGTGGACAGGTACTCCAAGGGAGAATCGTGGATTTGGCATTTGGCATGTAGTTGTCATTATAAAAGCCAGAACCCAAGTGCCCCAGTCTCTTCCCAGTCTCAGAAATTCAGAGAAACAACAATCTTCCAGAAATGGGGCAGACAGATAAATTATAGGTTTCAGCCTCTCAACAAATGGCAGAGCTTGAAAAATTATTACTCAGGCAGCAGCTCAAACCCTCACCGCCTCTCTCACCTTCTAGCTGTCTACTTCCACATTGCCACCTCTTCGCTTTCTCCTCTACACTGCACACCCCATAAACCATCCCTTTCCCAGAGGCCTACATGTCCATCCTCCTTCTTTCTGTGCTACCTGTTGCACTAGACCAGGGGTCGGCAAACTTTTGAGACGAACGAGCCGCCAGGGGTCAGCAAACTGTGGCTCAAGAACCGCAGGCTCTGAAGTAAAATTGAAAATGAAAACAAAACTATTATAGCTTCATTTATAAAGCTTTTAAAGGATATTATTCACATAATGGTGATTATGTAAAAATATATTTATGGCTCTCGAATAATTTTTAAATTGTTGTGAGGGACAGAATTGGCTCTTCCTGGGGTCGGCAAACTTTTGAGACGGAATGTACCCAAAGAGCCACATGTGTCTCGCAAGCCGCAGTTTGCCGACCCCTGCACTAGACTTCTGGGAAGTGAGGTTTGGTGTCCTTTGGCTTTCCTCAGCGTTAGCCTCATACCCAGATTCTGAACAACCAAGGGGAACCTAGAAGTAGGTGCTGAATATTCATAATTCTGATTTTATGCTGTTACACTGCCTGGAATGGCCTTCGTATTTCAGCTTCCCTGACAAAATCTTTTCTCAAGGCCCAGCTCAGTCATCTCCTAAGACCTTCCCCTTCTCAATGCAGGTAGAATGAACCTTCCTCTGCCCTCACATAGCTCTTTGTTTCACTATTATAGCAATCTATGTACTTTGGCAATTTGCATATTTATTATATTTAATGCAGTATGTGCAGCTAAATATTCAGTCTCATGAGACTATAATGGGCCCCACTTGGAATTAGCCTACTCAAAAGAATACAGGACAAGAACCCCAGCTCGCCTACAGGGTGGTGCTGGGCATTCCTCTCCTGCAAGAGTCCACATCAGGAGCTATTCCTTTTGCCAACCTGAGACGACAGCTCAGGTGCAAGGAGACAAGATCCACTTTGGTCAAGTACAGGAAACACCATGGCTCTAAAAATACTTCGTGCCCCAAGGAGCCAATATCTCTTTTAACAACTCCTAGGCAGAGTTTCCCAGGTCCCCACAAGGGACATGCCCAAATTACAAGAGTCAGTATACTCAGGGAAGCCCGAGCTATGAGGTCCATTTCTAGTCCCTCCGAGTCCAGATGCAACTTTCCAATCAGGGGTCATTTCTATCATAAGCAATGTCACCTAATAACACACTTACTTTCTATGACTCAGGAACAGTTTATAGGATGATAAAGAACATTTGCACGTACTGGTTTCATTGTACAGTTACCAGTGTTGGTTCTTATTTTAATTTATCAACTGACATTTTTTAACATTTTAAAATTTGCACATCCTTGTTTGTAATGAGATTAAACATTTTCTGTTTGTTTGTATTTCCTCTTTGGGAATTATGTGTACATTTGTTCAGTTATTCAGTGGAGACTTAGGGATTTTTCTCTTGATTTGTATGAAGTCTTTATTTTTTCATACAATTTTAATTGCACAAGAAATACATGAATATATGCTTCTTTGTAAAATATTCAAACATTTAGATAAATCTCAAGATCCCTTTAACAGTTAGTATGAAGTCTTTTAGCTCATTTGAAATTTATGATACGATGTATGGATACAGGATTTAAATGAGTATCCTCAAAACTGCTAAGCAATTAATTAAACCCTACTTAATGGATGTTAACTAAACTTACTGTGGTAATCATTTCACTATATAAATACATATCAGATCATTATTTTGTACAGCTTAAAGTTATGGTTATACGTCAATTATATCTCAAAACTGAAAATATTTTTAATTTAAACAACTTTTTACAACATAATTCCCCTCCACATTTATTGGCAAAGCTTCATTTATCTTGTTAAAAATTTTAGATATAGGGGCCAGCCAAGTGGCACGTTGGTTAAGAGTTGGCTTTGGACGCCAGCTCTGGGCAGCAGGGTCTTGGTTCAGATCCCACATGAGGGCCAGTGATGCTGCTCCCTCTACAGCTAAGATTGTGAACAACAGCTTGACCTGGAGCTGGGCTGCTGTGAGTCGCCTGCAATGGCGTAGGCTGCAGTGGGGCTGGCCGACAGCTGACCTGCCCTTTCATGAGCTGTTGTGAGCTGCCGTGAGCGGCCAACCAATGGCCAGCGAGCGATTGCCTCACCTGGGAAGAGTGCAATGATAATACCAATATGGGCCAGTGAAGTGACATCTTCCACAACTAGACTGAAGAACAAAAGGACAGCAACTTGTCTGTTCCCCTTCCCTAATTCTCCAATGCTGTTCCCCTCCTTCAATTCCCCAATAAAATCTTTTTAAAAAAAATTTTAGATATATATATCGGGGCTTATGTGTCTGTTCCTTTAATAAAGCCATTTGTTTTCTCATGTGATAGACTCTCTTTTAATCTGATGGAATTTGTCTTCCAATGGTTTTCAGATTTATATTTCATTTATTTTTTTTCAGATTTCTATTTTAATTTAAGTTTATACGTTAGTATGTATGTATCTATCCTTTCTTTTCTTGTCCACTAGATGATTTTAAAGTTAATTTTTACTGCTCGATATAGAGATGCTATTGATTTATCCATTTGTATCCATTTTATTCTAAACCAGCAGTTCTCAACCTTCCTAATGCCGCAACCCCTTATAGAGTTCCTCATGTTGTGATGACCCCCAACCATAAAATTATTTTTGTTGTTACCCTATAACTGTAATTTTGCTTCTGTTATGAATCGTAATGTAAATATCTTTTTGTTTTCCGATGGTCTTAGGCGACCCCGCGACCCACAGGTTGAGAACCGCTGAAAACAGTTTTTCAATTAAAATAGCTTTAAATTGATTCCTTTAGCACTTTCTGACTCTAAATTTAGTGCATTTTCTTTTATCCAATTCTATATTAAGAGTTATTTAGTTTCATAAGAATAGCATTTCCCTTTTCAAGAAGTATAATTATGTTTTTTCTTCTAGGTGGCAAATATTAAGAAGGAGACTCTTATTGTGTGGTACAAAGACGAGAGGGAGATATCAGTGGATGAAAAGCATGACTTTAAGGATGGTATATGTACCCTGCTTATAACAGAGGTAGGTAACTATAAATGTGAAATGTAATATATTAATTCTGTACCCTACTTTCTCGAAAAAAAACAAAACAGACTAGATTCTATATTCCTTTGCCCCAGGCATTTGTAATACCTTACTTATAAGTGCTCCAAGGATCCCTAGCCTGACTTCACTTAAAAATCAAGCTGTAAATACACAAAAGTTTCTCTCATGTGATATGCATGGATTCGTCACATGTCCAACCAACATTTTCTGGACATCACAACTCTTGCCCCTCTGAGCTACTTTTTCATAGATGGGTGAGTGGCAGGGCAGTTAAGTGGATCCTTTTTCATTTGCTCTTAAGTCTTATGATAGCTTTTTCTCTAAACGTACAATCAGACGTAGTATTCATTTAAGGATAGATTTTTATCTACTTTTTGTCTAAAAGAGTATACCTTTCAAATATATGTGATCATTAGTTTTTAATATGAAGGCAGAATGAAGGATAAGAACTTGAGGTCTCAAATCAATTATAGCATTAGAGAGTGAAAAATCAGGACTGCTAGCTGGTGAATTTTTATGATGAATAGGTTCACCTGTGAACTGTTCATTGCTGATATGGCTAGATGCTTGTTCAACGTGTGTTTTGATGGCAATTCTATAAATCACAGGACCTTAGAAATGCAAACACCAAATTCTGAGGCTACAATAAGCTGCAATGTGGTGTATCTATCCCTCCCTTAGTTTTCCAAGAAAGATGCTGGGATTTATGAAGTTATCCTGAAAGATGACAGAGGAAAAGACAAGAGCAGGCTGAAGCTTGTGGATGAAGGTCAGTGCACCTACTGCTGGGATCTGCTGTATGTGTTCTATATACAGGTTGCCAGAATTATGAGTGAGGCTGAGCTGATGATTCAAGTCATGCTGATTTTTTTTATCCACAGATTTTTCTTCTCATTGAAATTCCAGCAGAATGAACTACTGATATATTTTTTAAAACTTCACTTTTAGTCTTCCTAGAAATCAGAAGTGTACTTTTGATCCTCAGTGAATTTGTAGTCCACAGTCCACAAGGGGTCCTTTTTCAATATAAATCATTTTTGTTTCCACCCTGTAAAAAAATGTTACAGGATCAACATTTTTCCACTGTGAAAAGTGGATTTTAAGAATCTACTCTTAGAAGGTAGCAAGAAAGATTTATACGTGAAACTTGAAGCCTCTCAGTTATTACCAGAGCAAGAGAACCATTTCCATTATTCAGAGACTACCAAGAATAAATGTATCACGATAATGAAGACCTATGTGACCCGTAAACTCCCAATTTTGTTCCTGAACAAGACTATTAACAGGATTGCTGACAAACAGTGCAAGTCTGATTTCACCTTCCTAACTCTCAGTGGAGGCAGGACTAAATGTGTTTATTGGCAAAAAGCATTATTAGGCTGAGAAATGTCAGGTTGATAAATGGTTAATTCATTATGAATTGATGACACTGATAGGAACACTTCCTCTAATGTGAACTAAGACTTACTAGGACTCAAGAAGAAGAGATTCTTAACGCCAAGAACCTTCCTGGAAATCTCATTGTGGCTCTTTCTCTAGAATGTAAATATAGTGACAGTTATAAAGAATTAGAGGGAAAAGTACCAAAATAAAAGCAGGGATTTTTTAAAAAGTTGATTAAAATTGAGTTATTCTCTCCAAGAGAACCTTGTGACCAATATCTTTCCCCAGATACTTATTTATTTGTTAATTAATTAATTTTTATTAAAGTTATTGGGGTGACATTAATTAGTAAAATTATATAGGTTTCAAGTAAGCAATTCTATAATACATCATCTATATTTTGCATAGTGTGATCACCACCCAAATCTCCTTCCATCGCCATATATTTGACCCCCGAATTTACCCTTTTCTACCTCCCCCTCTTTCCCTCGGGTAACCACCATACTGCTGTCTGTGTCTATGAGTTTTTGTTAGACAGATATTTTGATATCTGACTAACAGTTTGAGATTTGACCTTAGATGGAGCATTTTTATACTAAAGCTTTGTCTATGAATTTCTATCCACAGCCTTTAAAGAACTGATGAGTGAAGTATGTAAAAAAATAGGTAAGTTAAAATGTTCTCACCAATAACAGGGCTTCATTATTCTCCTGGATGGGCTTACAGGTGTATAAAATATGCTGTCTTCTTCTTTCAGCTTTGTCTGCTACAGACTTGAAGATCCAAAGCACGGCTGAGGGCATCCGGCTGTACTCTTTTGTTACCTACTACCTAGATGATCTCAAAGTTAACTGGTCCCACAAGTAAGTAAATGGGAATTCAATTGCTGTGTAGAAATTCTTTCTACACTGGAGTGAAAAAAAAAGTGGGAAAAACAACAGCAATTCTCCGTACTCTCAGGTAAGGAATCTTCTGACTTTTCAGGTCTGACATTAATGAGCATAGGACAGAAGCACCCAGGCCATTCCCTTAGTGTGAGGTTAGCACTTTTCCTCAACATATGCATGGTGAGGTCAGTGATGGCTAACAGCATCTGTCTTTGTGATCAGGGCAGTACCATCATTTGTAGACATGTCTATAATATGACCTCCACCTCCAGACGGTCGTGCTTGGTCTCCCTCTGCTTTGTGAGGCACCCAGAACCAGATTCTGATTCTCTCTTTCTACACACAGCTAACCCATGCTATGGTCTGGAACAAAATTAAAGCAGCATGCACCAGAAGACACCAAATTTCCCATTATATGAATTAGTGACCATTCACCAAAGAAACCTAATCCAGAGGCATGCCTGAGTTAGTTATTGTTGTTGTTTATACCAGTTAGCATAGTTGGCCATTAATATGTTTCTTGTCCACCCTAA
Organism: Hipposideros armiger; assembly: GCF_001890085.2. NCBI lineage: Eukaryota > Metazoa > Chordata > Mammalia > Chiroptera > Hipposideridae > Hipposideros > Hipposideros armiger. The sequence goes on from NW_017731783.1 coordinate 939,713, forward strand.
GAAGGCTGGGAGATCTTAAGATGACTTTGGGAAAATGTATTTGAACAGGATTGAGCCTGAAGATTTGTTCTAATCCCAGCCTTCCTTCATGGAGTTCTAGGGGGGATTCCATTCAAGTTCACCTCTGGGATTCCAAGAGGCACAACAGGTTTCTAAGTTAAACGAGTTCTCCATTTATACTCTTGACGTTACCCTTAACCTCTGTGCGTCCTTGAAATTTCCTGAACTGAAAGAAAATAGCAGCCTGGCACAGAAATCTGATGGGGCACAGCCACTTTCAGTCCACACTTAGGATGCAGCAGACACTCATTCTTAAAGTCCTTGTGAGCCCCACTGAGCAGTTGGTCACTGTGGTATCCCCGGGAGTAGGCAGACAACATGTTTGTTTATATCTTCCCTTCATTGGTTGTTTACAATGTGCCTGGCACTGCTCCAAGCCATTTAGATGGATGCATTTATTTAACATACACAACTCTGTAGAGTGGGTACTTCTCACTTCAGTGAAGAGGAAGTTCAGGCTAGGGGAAGTGACTTGCTTGAGGTCACACAGCTAAGTGGTGGGTTGAGGGCTGAGCCCAGGCAACCTGGCTCCCGAGTCCCCATGCAATGGCACTACCCCTGTATTCAAGTAGCATTAAACATCTAGATTAACATTTAACCAGAACTGGGTCCCACAAAACAATCATTTGTGTTTTCTTTAAAATGACTGTCTTGTTACGTAGAACAGTGTTTTCTTATTTTATTATTATTAATTTCCTGAGTTCTAAAAAAAGTGAGAAGTGAAATTCCAATGTAGAATTCTTGGGGTAAAATATATTCCTTTCAGAATATATTTTAGGAAAGTAGTTCTAAGTTAAAATAGATAAAATTCCAGGAAATTCCTGTGTGACACCTAAGACATTCTAATATACCAGTTTGAAGACTGAGAAAATAAATTAATTAAATCATCAATCAAAAAGCTTTACATCATCTCTAAAAGAATTACTTGTCCAAAAAAAAATTGTAGCATTGAGTTTTAAACAAACTTGCAAACATAGACTAGCAAGGAATACACTTTTTACATTATTTAGTGTAGTCAGCTAAATGAGTGTTTTGTGTATCCACATGCCCACGAACAATTGAGGAGTCAAGGATTGTCTTCACTGTCTTTATGTAGGTATGTGGCACAATGGGAAAAAAACTTGAAGTAGGTTTTAATCTTGACTTTGCTCCCATCTTCCCCTGGATCTTAAGCAAGTCATTTAATTTTTCTCAGTCTCACACAATAATACCTGCTCTATCTCATAACACTGATGGACCCAATGAAAGAATGAAATTAGTTGCACTTTGTAAACCAGGAAGTGCTTTACAAATTTAAGGTGCTATTATGCATGTTAGCCAGAGATTAAAGAATTCAAACATTGGGGCAGCCGATTGGTGCAATGATTAAGAGCTGGCTTGGGACGCCAGAGGGCCTTGGTTCAGATCCCACATATGAGGGCCAGTGACACTGCCCTCTACAGCTAAGATGCTGAACAACAGCTCAACCTGGAGCTGGGCTGCCGTGAGTCGCTGGCGACGTCATAGGCTGCAGCCCCTGCTGCAGTGGGTTGCCACGGGCTACTGTGTGTAGCCAGCAGCCAGCGTGAGCGGCCAGCAGCCGCAGTGAGCGGCCGTCCAGAAGCCAGCGACTGATCTGCCTCGCCTGGGAAGAGCGCAATGATGGTGCCAACTTGGGCCAGTGAAGCGATGTCCTCCACCACTAGACTGAAGAACAAAAGGACAGTAACTTATCTGTTCCCCTTCCCCCAATTCCCCAGCGCTGTTCCCATCCCCCCAATTCCCCAATTAAAAAAAAAAGAATTCAAACATTTATTATAGCAAAGCAGAGAGCTTTCTCTCTTTTTAGCTCTCTAAGACATACATATATATTGCTCAGGCTGAAGTCTGATGGGTACAGATGGCTTCCTTTATCTTACATTTTAAGGCATTTTAATTTTAGTATCTTTTAAAGAATGTACTGTATAAGAAAAATGATGAATATTTATTTGAAAACAGAAAGTTTTTTTGGTGGAGATCTTTGTTTTTCTATGTTTTTTTTAAAGTTCATTTTGCTTATTATAGATAACTACAAACATAATACATGTTTGTTTCAGAAAATATATTTATAATATCGTACTACAAGTTAGGAAGAGTTTAAAATATGATGTTATCCATAGTTTTTCTAGTCATAGTATGAACATTTTGGGGTAATACCTTCATCTTTTCTTTATGCATAATTGTTAATAAAGTAGTTTAGTTTAGTGCCCATTTTCCTTATTTCCTTACATGTTAACAAACTCTTCATAAAGTTAGTTTTAACATCATTGAGAGTATATCCACCTCTATCTTTCTCTTATTTCATCTAAACAGTGGCATTACTAGACCATCAGATCACAAAACAAACTGTTCTTTTTGCTTTTATTCTCTTGTAAAGAAAAGAACACAATGGATGGGTCTGCTCATGAACTACTATACAATACCAAGAAATTCATATTTAGGGGCAGAGAAGGTGCCTCATTCATTTTGGCAGCAACTCTGCTTTTAATTTACTCTTGGTCTTACTACCAAGTGCATATTTACAAATGTTTTCAATAGCTTTGTAACCACATATATCAATGGATGTCAACCACAGATGAACCTCCTTAAGTCTGTTTTTGACTAGCTTATCCATAGACCATCTGCATGAAATATGCAGTAATATAATTTGTACCGTGGCCTTTTCACTTTAAAGATTCCCTTAGTCCCACAAATAAGCCCAAGTAAAAACAAAGATAATTAATATCACTGAGAAGTATTGGTGTTGCAATCTGCCTTGGACCCCAGACTACTAATGGGAGTTAAATGTGAGACTGTCAGACCCCCACCCCCACCCCCAACCCTGGGCCTTGGAATCCAAGTTTTATGACTCAGGGTCTATCATTTCTCTGAAGCAATAGAACATACGTGGATCCCATATTATTTGAAAGCCTGTAAAACTTTATGTGAAGACCTTCAATAAAAGGCAAAGTAAAGGTCAGCTCTAGAGGAAAGCAAACTATAATGACGTTTCTTTGATTTGAACAGTGGGACTGCCATTAAGTACACAGACAGAGTTAAGACTGGGGTCACCGGGGAGCAGATCTGGCTGCAAATCAATGAGCCCACTCCAAACGACAAAGGGAAATATGTAATGGAGCTCTTTGATGGCAAAACAGGACACCAGAAAACAGTGGATCTCTCAGAACAAGGTAAATGGATATTCTGCAGATTAGAACTTAATTTGGAGGGGTGGGCTTTTTAGAAAGAGTGAAGGGTGATAAGAGGTCGTTAAGTTTGCCTATTGAAAGATGATTGGAGATTTCAATAAAGCGGTTTAAATTCAGCCACAGTGGTAGAAGCAAGAATTCAGTGGGTGGAGAATCATTGAAAAGTAAGCACTACTCTTTCAAGATGCTGACAAAGAAGGGCAGATTGATTTACAATCACTTGAGCAAGAACAAGCACTGAAAAAGAATAGTTTTATGATGACTGAAAGTTGAGCATGTTCATGGAGTCTAAGCCATTAGCTGAGTCGGAAGGATTGAAGATGTGAGTGAAGGGGAATAATTGATGTATGAGACTTCTGAAGGATGGAAGATTGGAGATCCAGGGCCGAGGTGACAGTGTTGACTTTGGAAAGGAGCAGGAATACATTTTCTTCAGAAACCAGAGGGAAGTAAGTGTGAATAAGCAAAGACAAATATTGAGGAGGACAAAAGCAAGTTAGAAAAGTTGGATCTTTATGGCCTCAGATTCCTTGGTCATTTGCTGAGAGAATGGGGGGTTCTGCAGAGACTGGGGAAGAGGAGAAGAAAGTCATGAGAGATGTGGACAAAAGGCTTCCATCTAAGAACATAGACGACAGGCGATGCACAACACCTATTAGCTAAAATTTTAAAAGTTAAAACATACACAATCATTAATAAAAATTTAAAAACACTGTGCCATTTCTCACTCTCCTGGTATTATACTCGTCATCTTATATATTATTTCCTGGAAAAGTAAAAGTCTGTATGAAGTTACTAAAGGAGATTGGGGACTGACTTACTATTCCACTTTTTCATACATTAAAACGTTGTCTAAATATGCCATAACACTCAATGTTTTAACCCTGAGAGAGTAGAATCGTAATTCAGAGAGCAGGCATTTGACCCTGCATTGAGTTATTTTGTGCTGAGTTCCTTATCATTACCCCACCACCCCCACCCTCCTGCCCATGATGATAGAAAACGCTCGGTGAAGAGTCTCTTCAGGGAATGGAAATGGCTGCCTCCAGGGACTCAGACATTCTCGGCCACATTATGCCTGTGCCTGAGTCACATACTACAGTGATAAGGGATTTCTTCTGCAGTCCATCTGATACTGTGAAACACAACAGAAAAAGGAAAACAAGACATGGATAGATCAATTTAAAACTTTTTAAAATTTTACTTTTACCGTCTGGCCCATCAGAGCTTATTTAACTACCCTGCTCTCAAATCCCCCTTAAACAAAAGCTGTGGATTATTTTACCAGCCTTGATGCTGCCACCAAACGCAGATAGGCTCTCCTGTGCCTCTTTCTCAGTGTGATGCGGGTAAAAAGAAGAGTAATGAACTCTTAGCCTGGTCTAGCCTGACTGGTCTTTCTCCAGAGACTTTAACCTCCCTGGCGGTCTGATTATGTCAGTAATTTTGTACCCAAAGCGGTACATTGTTTTGCATGGAAATGTGTTGTTTTATATTGTAGGCCTGTAATTCTTAGGAATTACTCACTTAAATCTGTCCAAATAAGAGTCTAGTAGGCATCCCAGATATGATAAAGTTTGAAACACAAAATCATAAATTATAATATAAGTAATTATAAAAAATAATTCTGGCAGTGAAAATGAACCCCGAGCCACACTCAGGATTACCACCAGGGTAGTTAAACCTGACTTTATGCTTATTTTTTCTATTTGTGATAGGAGGGGTGTAGACTAGTATTATATAAATATTTTCTAGATGTAAAATATTATGATTCCCAAACCACAGAGAAGTTTAAAGACGAGGTGAGAGAGATTTCAAAATTAAGTTGCCTTTTGTGGCTTACTCTGCAGACTCAGAAAAAAAAACATTTTAGAACTATAGAGCTCTCAATTCCTTCTCTCACTGTCTTTTATCTCATCTCCTGCCCAGCATAGAGGCATTGCTTCAGGCAAGCATGGCACACGCTGTGAATGCAGTAACTCCCTGTGCTAAAACTTTAGCACAAACAAATGGGCCAGACCCCATAACATAGAAACATTCAACGGTTTAGCTCGGAGGCCATGGCATGTGGGATGATTTAATAAAAGAAAAGCCTTTTTGATTCTCAGGATGTTTATTAGACAACCAACTTTTATTCGAAACAGACCTTTATTCGCATTTTATATTTGGTGGAGCTAATCTTTGCCTTTCCGTTTGAGGGTTTGAAGATCTCTCACAGACTTGAAAGCTTCTAAAACCCACTAGTTCACATTTTCTACCTGGAAAGTATTTGCTTGTTAAGTCCATAAAGTTGTAGAGTGAACGCATAGACATAGTCTGATTGAAAGTCAGCTTAGTTGTATCTGCACTGATCACATTGACCTCACATTGTGAATTTTAATTGGCCTCTGTGTGTCATCAGTTCCAGGTGAGAAAATTCTAACTTCTCTTTTTTTTTCCCCTTAAAGCGTATGATGAAGCCTTTGCCGAATTTCAGAGATTAAAGTAAGTCTCTGTTTCTTAACAAATGCCACTTGCATGCATTAATGTCTCTGGAGCACCATGTGTGCTGCCTCTCCCCCATCTGAGTGACAGAGAGGGTCTTTCATTTCGACAAGTGCAATAAAAGCAGCTCTTCCCACTGCTTTGTTGAACAGCAAAATGTCTCTTAGGTAATGAAATGCAGTCAAGTTTAGCGACTTTGAAGTAACATTAAAACCAAATTCTTCTTTGTTTGTGTGTTTGTTCGTTTATCTCAACCACAGACAAGCTGCCATTGCCGAGAAAAGTAAGTAAACCCACCTCCCGTTTATTCCTGGCATATTTTCAAAATATAACTTTTATTTTTCTATTATGACTACAGATGGAGGAGGGTGAAAGTGGTCTTTTTCTTTTTCTTTTTTCTTTTTAAATCTTAGATGTTCTACATATGTTTTCATTTATTCTCTTGAGTAAGAATGTCTACGAAAGGAAGGTCTCAGGTTACACTATAAGAATGTCTCACAGCTCTTGACTTGAGTTGCCACCCAGCCAGCCTTCTGGAGAAATCTCTGGGCTACAAATCACACAATAGGTTGTAAATCACTTGCAACAGGCATAACATATCAGAAACATTTGTGTTACATTAAAGAAAAGAAGAAAAAAGTATCTTTGTAAATTTAAAATCTGAAACTGGTCTCCCAACAAGTACTCTGCATTTTCCTGAGACTTCTATAAGAGAAAAGATGTAAGTCCTTCCTTTATTTCATTTCACTGGACACAGTCTGCATGAACAAACACCAAACTCTCATGTTTACATACCCAAAAATGAGCTCACTACTAACTTCTATCAACCATTTGCTTCACACATTGATATTTCGAGAAGCATTCAGGCAGTCTGATAGGATCCCAGAAGTCACAGACTAATCTCATAGTAATTCAGGTTCTTTCACAGTGTGGGAGGCAGAATTTGAAAACCGTGGAGGGTTAAAACGGTAGACTCGATCCTGAGCTGGAATGGAAGGGAACCAGGAGGAGGAGTGAGAAGTGAAGTCATCTGCCTTTTAGTGGCCCTAGATCACCCAGTATAGAACTTCTCACCTTTGCTGTGTACTGCTTTCTTCCCTCCTTTCCGCTCTCTCCCTCTCTGTACTCAGGCCCTGGGTTTGTGAGGCAGCTGTTACTAGTGAATGGGGCAGATGCCAGTACCAGGACCATGCTGGAGAGAGTCCAAACCACAGGGAGCATTTCTTGTTGGCACCCAGTATGTCCCTTCTGCACCTGTATACAGGAGCAAAGCCCACGGCCGCAGCAGTTGACAGCCACTTCCCATTCCTGAACTCTCTGGTGGGCAAAGAACCCTACCTTCCCTCCAGTTCATAGACATTTTCCTCAGACCTCTGGATCACAGCAGCTGAAAGCTGGAAGAGAATGTTATTGCTCCTCTAGCTCCATGTTTTTAAACTTTACAAGCTATAGGACACTTACTTCAGACAAAAATCTTCCAAACAGACCCAATATGTAAAATAGGTAAAAACTGAGTTACCTTCATTGATGTCGGAATGGGGACCTGGCTCCCTGACTCAGTGCCCCGTCTTGACTTCTTCTCAGGCCCCTCAGAGCGATCCCATACATGCTGCGGAGCAGAGTTTAGAAACATCATGTTCACAGGTCTAATGCAACCCGCCCCCGATTCTACAGGTTAGGAGACTGAGTTCCACACAGTGACATGATTCTCCTAATATCACACAGAAAAAGCCACAGGGAGCCAGATGATGGATCGGGCTTACAGCTGGTGTAAGGTGCAATGGAATCAGCAGGAGAATGCAGTCAAGACTCAGTGAAAGCTGTATCCTGACTTAGGGGAAAAGAGAATTGTAGAAATAAGGATCAAGAGTCACACATTAATAAAGCAAGCCTACAAATGAGACAGCCACTGTGTTAGTGCCAGAGAGGGTGGCTTTGAGTGAATTACAGACAAGTGTCCTTCTATGAGGCTGAGCATGGCTTGGCTGGGGAATCAGCCCTAGATTTCAGCACCCTTCCTGCATTTTGTCCCCTCAGATGGGGTCCTTTGTACTCATGGCCATAGACAGCAGCCCTGAATAGCGCTACCAAGAACTTCCAGGAGATGAGGAAGGGAGGCTCTGTAGGGAAAGCCTCAAAGAAAGCCCATGTCTGCATGAGCCTCTTGATTTCCCTGGCCTACAGCCTCCAATTGTGCAACCTTTTTGAGTCATAGGGGAGTCCATAAAAGAGTCCATAAAAGAGGCTGAGCTTGGAGACCTTCCAGAGATCTGCTCTGCCTCCTCAAGCTGAGCCCCACTGAGCTACAGAAAGGACAGGGCTGAAAATAGCTGTGAAAATTATAGCGCTTGATCCAACGAAGTGATCTCAAGCTGATATTTTAGGTACAGTTAGAGGCACCTGTGCACACAAAATACCTGTGTGAAAGATTAACATTCAGCATCACTGGATGATTTTCTTATTTTGCATATTGAAAACAGGTATCAAATAACTATAAAGAGAAGACAACTAAATTGGAAAATTAGTTCTCTGGGGTGGTTTTGTGAGTGTGATTGCTGACACTCATCATTTCAGTAACTAACCAGAAGTGCCTGTGCTTGCAGATCGCGCCCGGGTGTTGGGAGGCCTCCCTGATGTGGTCACCATCCAGGAGGGCAAGGTAAGCAAGGAACACTCCTGTCCCTGCTTCTTCCACTCTAGGAATGGGTTCCACTGCCTCAGACTTTGTTCCTTCTTTTAAGATATATCCCACTGTCCACATCCTATGCCATGGCTGCTTACACTTGACTTCAAAATAGCCAAATACAGGGTTGAAAATGCAGTCATTTTCATAGTCATCTTAATATTTTGGGCCAATCAACAGGATGCAAGTTTGTCTGATGTGGGAACATGTAGACCACTTAGTCTCTTTCCAGAGTTACCCTCTAAAATCACGAGAAGAGAAAAATGTTCAAACATAACTATATGACAAACGTAATTGAAGAAGAAGCAACCTCTAACACCTAGTGGAAAATGGCTCTCCTATTAAATACCTCATCTTTGAAGGGAAACATGCTGCTCCATGAATTTCCATAGGTTCTATTTTAGTTAAAAACTCGCTTTTTTCCATTTAGTTTTAATGTGGTATTTCTTGGCTCCGTAATAATCTCTCTCAAAAGCGATGAACATAATCTCTAACCTGGGTTCATTTTCTTCATTCCTATGTTTTATTAAAACAAGCTTAATATACCAGTTATAGGTGTAGAGGTATTTATAGTGGAATAAAACCTTTTCCCACCTCAAAACAGCAGTGGAGACATACAATAGATGATTGGAACTAGGGTGATAAAACAAGAAATATCTAAAGGCTTTAATGAAAGGTAGGTTTCATCCAGCTGCATTTCTTCATTTCTTCATGGGTGAAACATATGACCACAGTGACTTTAAGCTCAACCATTGCAGAATTGCTTTTATTTTTAAACTCTATTTTCCATTTTCATCATCTAATGAGGTTCAAAATATTCAACATACTGGGTCGAAGTGAGAATTAAGAGTTAGAATGTATGTGAAAGCACTTCGTGATCTATAACTCAAATCTAAAGTATAGATGATAGTTTTTCCATGATACCTAAGGTATTTAGTTTTATTTGGTTTTGGTAAAAGTTTTAACCCCCAAGTAATCAGTTTCCAATATCATATACCTGGTCTGCTTGGATAGGTTTAATTGCAATAGTTTAACTCATATATATATATATATATTTTTTTGCTGAAATGTATTTGTAGAATAATTAAGTAAGAAATGCTAATTAATCATGGAAAGAAAACAGATTTCTTAATCCCAATTTTAAAGGATACTTTTACAAAAGAGGTAATAAGTGATCCATGTAGACGGATATTTAGGATATCTTTTCCCCTATATATTATGGGCCCTAGTTCTTTTCATTATAATTACTGGATTTTAGGAAGAAAAAAATGTAATAGTGGAAATTAAAAGGTGAAGTAAATTCAACATCATTGGCCATCAGGG